>NC_025993.2:140260954-140353644 GCF_000442705.2 Elaeis guineensis
TGATACTTTGTATTAGCACTAACCAATGCAATACCATTCATGGTTATTAAAGCAAATGGGAGGCAATGGCTACATGGATTAGTTGTTAGTTTTAAGAATATCTGTGGTTTAGATAAGCTACTAATATCACAGGAAAACTCTTATTACCTAAACAAAGCTTATCTTTTTTTTTTTTTTTTTTTGGTAAATAAACAAAGCCTATCTACACTAAACCAAGTCCCTCTCTCTCTCATACATGGAGAGTTTTGGTCCCAAGAAAGAGTGCTATGAACTTGAAGTTCCATCTAATAAAAAGTTGGTCAAAGAAAATAACATCATGGGGGAGATTGATTTTATCTAACTAGATAGGGAATATGCATGAACACTTTGTTATGAATTTAATGATCAAGATGAATTAGGCCACTTGGGATTATCGAATTTCTCCCCAAGACAAGGAGAAATTATTCCCTCTCCATTTGCCTTTGGTTGTCTCACATCTGAACCTCACGGCTGGTATTTTGACACGTACTAGTTCTATTTATGCTGATGCTTAGTGGATCTAGATTTAAAAATTCCTTGATTTGATGTGGATTTGAAGGGTTTTCTTAGTCAAATAACATGTGCTTAACACATGCACATAGTCCATGAAAGATTCCAGCATTTGGTTGTGCGACTAAATAATGCAAACTCTCATTTTTCTTTTAAAAGTATTACGGTCAAAGACTCGCAGATCAAATTGGTTGATCTCCATTTCTGCACATATGAGATATTTTCTGCTTCGACTTCTGACTATCCTTTAAGAAACGTCTCACGGAAAAAAAAAAATGCCATTCCATATAAGTCAAACTTTTTTTTGATTCGTAATCGGTGTGGAATTAAAGATGCCGTCCTCCCATGATAAGAAGAATAAAACAAACTCTAATTGTTTTCTACTATTTTGCCCTTATTAGCAAATCTCCTCTGAACTTTAGAAATGGATTCTATTAAGAACTATGTGCATGCAGGTTCTAATTTGTCATTGTTACAAGTTTGCATCGGAAAAGTAGAGGTTGGCTAGAAAAATTAAAGTTATCGAATAAACAATCAAAAATAGCAATGATTTGTCTTATCCAGTATATGCAATTTTAGAAACCTCACGTGGTCAGGCTATCTAAGTGAAATTGGCATCGAAGAGACCTTTTTTAATCATATTTCGATAAGTTTTCAGTATATGTTAGATGCCCTTCAAAAAAGAAGTCACCAAAGTTCATGCTTCTTTTACATGCACCACATAAGATAAATGAAAAAAAAAAATAGATGGAATACTACTTAAACAAATGAAATGAAGAAATATATATAATTTTATTAGTTATCTGGGATTGTTTTAAAGAAGTTGTATAATTACTTGAAAATAAAGGGGAGAACAGATTGTTCAAAAAAAAAAAGTCATTTAGGGATATCAGAGAAAGTTGCAACTACAGCAAGCATATGGACTGCTTATTTTCAGCTACAAGAAAAGGTGCTTTGTAAGCGAGATATTTTGCAGTACTTATATTTCAGACAATTATGGATGAAAAATATATCTTAAAAAATTTAGAAACAAAATTAATCAATAGACTTGTGCAAATCCTTCTATATGAAACTATATTCCTTTCTTTATCATATGCCATTAATTTTTTAGATGTGCAACTTTGGATCACATCCAATTCAACTGGCATAATTGATCTTAAATGGAAAGAGAATTGTATCCAAATGTTCTGACCTATTAAAATCTACCATGTTCCTCGGCCATATGAAAAAGATATTATAGGATTTGCTATTTATGTTCAAGAAGGTCTACCATAATATTTAGCATGTATCAAAACTTTCCATGGATCAAAAAGCATATAAAAAGGTGCTGCCAATACCAAGATAAGTGGTATATATTGGTGTAGAGATCACTTAGAATAATCATTACTGGATGTTAAAATTTTATTGACGCGGTGAGGCCTCAGAGTTCCTCTGTATATGACAAATCGGCCTTCAATGTTGATGTGAGGCCTCAGAGTTTCTCTAAAAGTTTCATATGTTGCTTCCCACTTGTCATGTCAACATGTGCAAAAATTATTTCTTTAATCCCCCATTTGGCACTAAAGCCAAACTATCAAGGAAATTAATTCCACATTCAAGAAGCCATCTATTTCACTCATGCTGGGTTCCATATTTCAAAGCCTGCATCACCTTCATGTTTTATTTTTCAGATTAAAATATTCCTAAAGATTTATTTGCTAATTTTGTTATATATCTTCAAGATCAAATGCATTCTTTGTTATCAAAGACTAACTAAAATCTAGGGCATCTTATTTTAAGGGTATGTAATTTGATGTTATTGACCATGTCAACTCATGGAAGGACAAGTTTATAAAGTGACTATGCCATGCTACAGGAGCATCTTTGGAGCTACCAAGGACTAATATGATCATTTGGATAAACCTGCATGGGGTTGGGAGCAAAATCTAACATCAATCACGAACTGAAATCTTAAGTGATTTCTAATATGAGAGGATACAACAAAAGTTAAAGTTGACACATGAGAAGTCAAAAATCTAACTCATGCCCAAATTTAAAATTTTTTATAATGATTTTAAATATTCAATCTCAACTAAAATAGGAATCAATCCAAATTAAGGGTGAACCTCAGTAATATAAGTATTTATACCATATTCTTCTGCATATTGATTGGAAGAAAGTAAAAAGGGTTTTACCCTACGTTCTACCTAAATTTTCATTTTAACTGGATCAAAAATTTGACCCAGAGGGATTAATACCTCACCAAAAGTATAAGTAAAGAATCTATTTAACTATTTGTGATTGCATTAATAAAAGAGAAAGAACTAAAGTTTTATTTTCATAATTTTTTATTTTTTGTTTTTAAAAAATCTGAGTTGAGTAGGTTGAAAAAATTATTTCCTATTCTCTCTAACCAAATCATATGAAAGCACTTATAAAGAAGCATCCCTTCTCTTCCTTATAGGAAATAGAAGCATCCTCTGTGATTATATATTGTCTTATTCAAATACATAATAAAAGCACTTTATAGTGAGTACATAAAAAGCATGTACATTTACGAAATATATTAGAAGCAAAACAGTAGGTGAAATCGGGGTGTGTAGTATATCTTGAGAAAGATTATATCTAATTTAAATTCTAATCAGGCTATTAGGATAGAGGAAAACTGTCACGCCCCAATCCAATGGCTTTAGTTGGGGGTGTAACAAATGGCCACACATCCCTAAGATTTAATCTCCTAAGACATGCAAGGCTCAACTTTCATATTCATATACACTTATATCAATCTCAGGCAGTGGTAATAAAAATAAATTTTTATTATATTATTTAATAAAAATAGTTCATTAAGATTAATAAAAATAAATCAATCTTTATTCTAAAAATAAATTAAGTAGATTGTATTTAGGGTTCTATGCTCCTCACTACTCTCCAAACCCTATATGTTCTTTCGGATCTGAAAAAATAGAATATGGGAGTAAGCTTTATAGCTAATAAGTTATCAGAACCTCTAATTCAATAAGTTGTATAGAAAAAATTTTCAAATTGCATGATTTTTTATAAAAATATTTTAATGAGTATGTTGGAGATCTGGTACCACTTATTGCGGTATAAAAAAAAAAAATAAAAATAAGACACAATTAAATATGTAGATTAGATCAAGATGTAACTCTACGGGGCATGCAAAGGCTTCACTATAAAAAAAATAATTATAAAAGGAGATTACACTTTTTCAACTCTCATAAACCTTCTTTTTTCAACAAGAAGCTCTCACCTCTCACCCCTTAGAAAAGCTCTCAAAGAAATCCCCAAAGAGATCCTCTGCCGACTCCACCTGAGGATCTGGCCACTACTCCGGCTCTTTCTATAGCTCCTCTGCCTCTCAGATGCTCACTGCCGACTCCAGCCGACTACACACTACTCAATAGGGTGTTCCCTCTACCTCTCAGCCTGTAAAGGGCCCAAAATCCTCTCCAAATTGAAATACAACCTCTATTAAGACTTAGAAATATTTCTGGCCGTTGGATCTTCCCCGCTCGCGTTCGTGGCCCTCAGATCGTGCAAAAAGCCTCCCAGATCACCTTCAAGCCATTGGATCGTGCAAAAGGATCGCGTGGACAGTGATTTTTGGGCTGTGGATCGGGGTGATCCATGGGGGATGCATGGATTGCGCCAACATCCTACAGTCAACCGTAGACCGTGATAGAAATTCCCACCTAGGCCGTGCGTGCGCAACTGTGCGGTCGTGCTTCCATGCTGGGCTGCTCCCGCACCTGGGCCACGCCCATGCTGAGCTACACCCATGCTTGGGCCACACACTGCAGGCCCTGTTGGGCTGCACACTGCAGGCTTGGGCCATGCATCCTGCGGGTCTGTGCACCCCTGTGGGCTGCACTGTACCGTGGGCCTCTACATGCTACATCTCCAGGCCTCCGCATCATCATGCGCTGTGTGTTGGGCTTTTTTGTCTTGAGTTTTTCTTTTATGAGTCAAATTCGAGGGGCCAAATCCTAACAATCTCTACCTTGACTCGATATTCAACCTCCACCTAACTCTAGAAGCTTCTAGATGATCTCACCCCCCCATGCCTTGGGGCATACATCTGCTACTCATGGATGCACAAATATGGGAGTCGAGCCAAACCGCTCGATCCCATTTCCATCATGTGCCATGACCCTCCTAACCTGAGATCTACTCAGGATAGCCTCCTGTGACAATAAAAACTTCACCTTGTGATATCGTCGGTCATCCTCCCGAGTCTTCCATCTCGTGTTTGATCCATCTGCTCCTGGAGCTCCACCTTGTACAGTACTCCCACCATCTCTTGAAGCTCCACCTCACGCTGAGCTTTCTACCAAGAGGTAGTATCCTCTATACTTTTTTCTTTCATCACAACCCCACTACTTCATATGATCTTCAAGATTCCATCATCAGCTCTCTATCTGTAGCTGTTTTACTCCAATCTGCTTAGTGAAATCAGATTATTTCTAAAGCTGGGTATATATCGGACCTCACCCAATTTTCTCACTATTCTATCATGAATCTATAAGCTGACCATCTCACTGCTCTTGATCTCATAGCTTGATCTATCCGATAGGTGAATAGTACCCTCACTACTCTCTAGGGTATCGAGCAGTTCCTCTCTGCAACATACATGATGCGAACAAGCAAAATCTAAAATCTACAAGGAGAAATAAGTAAATACCTCATCAGTCATTAGAAGAACATCATCATTATCTTTTGTATCGCTACTCATCATCGCCATAGTAGCCTTCGTCCAATCTCTGAGCTACAGATAATCTCTGACTCGATATTCCAACTCATCACACTAATAGCATCTGATCTTGATTGAGTCCCTCGGTCTGAACTTGGATCGCCCACGTTGTAATCCTCTGTCGAAGAATCTCATTCTGGAGCAATACAGAAGTAACCTCCTCTATCTTGATGGTGCTCTTTTCCACTAGAAGAGCAGTCACCAAGAACTCTAAAGAAGGAGAAGCGATGAAAGCAAGACCAATACCCTAGTTTTCTCCTCAATTTTCTCATCAATGCTGAGTAGATTGGTGAGAATCTTCTGAAAGTTGCTGAGATGCTCCTGCACGCTCTGTCTTTCGCTCATTTACAGCTTATTCAACTACTTTCAGAAGAAGAGAGTGCTGGTGAGAGACTTCATCATGTACATCTCCTCAAGCTTCATCCATATTGCTGTCGAAAAAATCTCACCATGTTGGGTTTCGGTGGTGCAGTGGAAGAGTTAGGTGTTTAAAATTTTATTCAAAAATATCCGATGCATCAGAAATCCTAATGCCCAAAAATTCTTGACTATGTCAATCAAAGTATAATTAAAATAAATTTAAATTAGAAGAATACCTATAGCGCTAATCTAATTTTCATAAGATGTCCAAATGTTCATCCTCCAATAGTGATCCACATGAAAATTGAGCCAAGGACAGTGCACCTCTTTCACTTTGCTTCAAGAGTTCTAGTCCCTAGAACTCGACTAGCCACCATTCGATTAGATCTTCCTTCAGACCTGAGTCTGAATCTCTCAGAACCATCCACTGACCTGACCATCTTTTTTTGGACCTCTTAAACCCTTAGAGCTATTAGGATTAAGCTTGTCTTAAAAGAACAAGCCTTTGTTCTAAGCCCTAGAGTTATAAGAGAGGGAGAGAGGGAGTGGATAGGAGATATAAGAATTGAATGATCAACCCTTCTGCCGTCCCCTATTTATAGCACCAAATGAGTCACCAATAGAGAAGGCATGCCTCATCTGGAAAGATGTATCAAGTTCATGTATCACTTATCTGAGAGTCTTTAAACAGAAGGACTCTTCAGGGTGTGATATGTTGATTTTAACCCTCTCACACGTGCACACCCAGAATGAGATACTTTTCTCATCTCTTCTTACTTTAGATTAGCATGAATAATTGCCACATAACCCTTTATTCAAATAGGAAGGCCATTAGCAAGTGATGCCTCATTTGGATAAGTGTTTATATGTGAGAAGGACTCTTCACCGAAGAGACGCACGAGCACCTTCTCACTGTCGTGCGCGCGCACACCCAGAAAAGTGCATCAAAAACAACCTTCCATAATCTGATAATATTTTAGATTTTTACCATGTGATTAAAACTTAAACTAATACTTATCAAAAAAAATTATCAGATAAAAAAATTGCTTAAGACTCCTTAAACAAAAGGAGTCTTTGCATCCCTTCACGCATCTAGAAAACCTATCACACGCGCAGCAATGTTCTAGGAATTTTTTTCATGCACAATCTGATGGATTTTTTATACTTCAAATCATGTGATAAGTGGTTCATCATCTAATCTCATTGTCATAAAAAATAGAGACCCAAAACAGAAGGACTCTTAGTCCTTCTCCATGCCAGAACCAAATAGCGCTGCGCTCTGCATATTTGCGTCAAGAGTCCTTCTCATCTTGGACTCTTGTTTTTTGGCGTTAATCATCAGATATGATACCTCTTTTTAGCTTCTTCTAGGTGACTTGACCTGATCCAAATGTTCACTAATTGGGGTAGCAAATCAGCAAAGCATGAGACCAAATTGATCTCCAAAGGAGCTAGGGTTTCCACACGTGCTAGCATGCTTACCGGAACATTGATTGAATCTAAATTTTCAATCAACCTTTTTCAAAAGGATCCTTGATCAATTTTTATATGTGTGTGACCTATTGGGTTTCACATCTAGCCAATAGTAGATCCGAGTGCATGTTGACCTAATTTGATTAGACTTTAATCTAATCGATTTAGGTCCAATCGAGCTAACCTGATTTCAACAATTAGAACTCTTTCTAATTGGCGATCGAATTAAACTCTTTAATTTGATCAGACCTACAAGTCAAGATTGACATATAATAATATATCATGACTATCTAAAAGTATAAAATTTAATAAAAATATCAAATATACCTTCAGTGGTAAGTTACCGTGCAATACATCATTCGATCATCTCTATACCCTGAATATGTTCATGAGTATGGAATCATGTCAAACTCAAACACATATTCATATCGATTCTCAATTAACCAATGATGACTCTGATGAAGAAGCATTAGAAACTCTTTTAATCTTTTTTTACTTTTGGCCAAAAGATTTTTTCTGAGTCATCTAAGAATGAGAATACATAGGATGGATCTCCTCCTACTAAAAGTGATCGATTCCATGTTGACCTACTCACAACCTTCATACATACTCCACCATATCTAGAACACCCTGTACATATCTTAATACCATACCTGCGTATGAACCAAAATTTGGGTTCATGTGCATAAGGTTCCATGGTGGCTTTAGGTCTAAGGATCACTTGCACAACTCCCACTTAGAGAACCATCTTTGACATGCAAGTAAGGCTTCAAAAGATGTTCTCTTTTATCAAGTCAATTCAGTAGACTCAGTTTCCAAATGAGCACCCACGTCCTTGTATTAGTGTCCCACACAAGTGGCTAGTGAGATCTACCACCCTCTCCATCGAGCATACATAGGATGTGTCAGTCTATCCAAAATATTGATCTCTGACTCAATGCTCTTACGATTAAAAATATTTAAGATTAAGATTTTAAAATTTTATGTCTCACTAGCATGACCCATTCTTGTCTCCTAAAATCATTGTCCTAATCTTTGAGTTCATTATAATCTTAGTCATAATAAGATGCAGCTAATATGATGAATCAATATCTCATTTTATTATCAAATAATAAATATCATTACGTGAGTTGAAAAGTTACAAAAAATAGGCCCATCGCAATACTTGCGATTGGCTTATAGGACACTCTTCTTTCAATCTTCTACTTACACTAAAGCCAATCACTTTTGTATCTCAATCCCACACAATCAAGATGGTGATCAAATAGCTGCTGTGGTATGGCCTTAATGAATGGGTCTGCTATATTGTTCTTTGTATCTACTCGTTCAAGGACAACATCTTATCTCCCTATAATTTTCGAACGAGGTGAAAGCGTCTGAGGATGTGTTTGAATCTTTGATGAGATCTAGGTTCTTTAGCTTGAATAACGGCCCCAGTGTTATCACAATAGAGTGGCATCGATCCTTCAATCTCAGAAAAAACTCTTAAATCCATAATGAACTTCATCCGGTAGCTTCCTTAGCAGCTTCACTAGCAACGATGTACTCGATCTTAGTAGTTGAGTCAGCTACTATCTGCTGCTTGAAATTCTTCCAACTCATTGTCCCACCATTAAGGATAAACATGTAACCTGATATTGACTGGCTATCATCTAGATCAAATTGAAAACTAGAATCTGTATATCCCTCTAGTTTCAACTCAGATCCTCCTCCATATATGAGAAAAACATCTTTAGTTCTTCTTAGGTATTCAGAATATTTTTCACAGCTTTTCAATGATCCTTTCCTGGGTCAGCCTGAAATTTGCTAGCTTTGCCCAAAGCATAAGCTACATCAGACCTGGTATATAGCATGGCATACATTATTGATCTCACAGCTGAAGCATAAGGGGTTTCATTCATCCTCTTTCTCTCTTCTGGTGTCTTAGGTCATATTTTCTTAAAGAGACGTATACCATGACTTGCAAGCAGATAACCTCTCTTACTTGCCTCCATATTAAATCTCTTTAATATGAGATCTATGTACCATGACTGGGATAAACCTAACATCCTTTTAGATTTATCTTTATAGATCTTTATACCCAGTATATAGGATGCTTTATCCTAGTCTTTCATGAAAAACTTATTCGATAGCCAAGTCTTGACCAATTGTATTATTGGGATATCATTCTCAATGAGCAGTATATCATCGACATACAAAGTCAAAAAGGCAATAGCACACCCACTTGTCTTCTTATACACACATGGTTCATCTTTATTTTTGATAAAGTCAAACTCTTTGATTGTCATATCAAATCGGATATTTCAGTTTCTCGAAGCTTGCTTTAATCCATAAATGGATCTCTTTAGATTGTCTACTTGATTTGCTCTCTTACTTAAGACAAATCTCTTTGCTGAGTCATATAGGCCTCTTCCTCTAGATTATCATTGAGGAATGCGATCTTGATATCCATATGCTAGTTCTTATAATCGTAGTATGCTGCTATAGTAAGCAAAATTTGGATGGACTTGAGCATAGCCACCGGTGAGAATGTTTCATCATAGTCAATTCCTTGCCTTTGTCTGAAACCCTTAGCTACCAACCTAGCTTTATAGGTTTCTACTTGATCATTTGCTCCGATCTTTTTTTTGAAGACCCACTTGCATCCTATTGGGATCACACCCTCAGGCGTATCAACCAAGGTCCACACTTGGTTGGTGTACATCGAGTTCATCTAAGATTTTATGACTTCCAGCCATCTGTCTGAGTCTCTACTCAGAACAACTTCCGAATAGGTCAGTGGATCATCATCCTGAATGATGTTGATCGAATTATCATTCTCAATGATAAAACTATATCTCAGAGATGTTTGACGCACTTTATCTGACCTTTGAAGAAGAGATGTGTGCTATGGATATACCTCATTCTTGGATACTTCTGATTGAGAATCTTTTTGTGGTTCATTCACAAGATTTCTGAATCAGTTTGTAGATCATGGACTTCCATAAGTTCAATATTCTCCTACTACTTCCTTCTTGGATGAATTCAGTTTGTAGATCATGAACTTCCATAAGTTCAATATTTCTCCTACTACTTTCTTCTTGGATGAATTCATTTTTCAAGAAAATGACATGCCTACTAACAAATTTCTTTTGTTCAGTAGAGTGATAGAAATAGTATCCATTAGTTTTCTTAGGATACTCTACAAACCTACACTTGTCTGATCTAGCATTAAGCTTATGTCCAAAAATATTTTTGATATAAGTAAGACAGCCTCAAATCTTAAGATGTTTAAGATTAGACTTTCTTTCCTTCTATATCTCATATGGTGTACTTGCAACAGACTTCGAAGGCACTCTGTTTAATATGTATGCGATAGTCTCTAGGACATATCTCCAGAAAGATATTGAAAGATCAGTGAAGCACATCATGGACCACATCATATCCACCAAAGTGCGATTCTTCCTTTCTGCTGCACCATTTAATTGAGGTGTATAAAATGAGATCCATTTAGAGAGAATACCTTTACTTTTAAAATGATCAAAAAATTCACTGGATAAGTATTCTCTTCCTCAATCAGATCGAAGAACCTTAATACCTTTTTCAGTTTATTTCTCGACCATACTTTGATACTCCTTGAACTTATCAAAGGTTTCAAATTTATGTTTCATAAGATACACATACCCGAACCTTGATAAATCATCTGTAAAGGTAATAAAATAGGAGTATCCTTCTCTGATCTGAGTTATCATCGGTCCACATATATCTGTATGTACTAGGGCTAACAACTCATTCGCTCTCTCTTCATGTTCAGAAAATGAAGTCTTGATCATCTTATCCATGAGAAAAGATTCACAAATTCCCAATGATTCATAATCATACAGGTCAAAAAATTTTTCTTTGTATAACTTGTTTATCCTTGACTCACTAATATGATCAAGGTGACAATGTCAGAGATATATGATATTTACATCTTCTTTCTTTCTTTTCATATTTCTTTCAATATGAAAAATATTTTCATTAAGTACAAAAATTAAAAAATTATTATCAATATAACCACTACCATAAAATTCATTAGAAAAAAAAATGGAGCATTCATTTTCCATTAGCCTTATTTCATAATCTTGTTTTAATAACAAAGGTATAGAAATAATATTTCTAATAACCTTTGGCATATAATAACAGTCTTTCAATTCTAAAATTTTATCCGAAGGTAAATTAAGCATACAAGTTTCCACAGTCTCTGTGCTAATGGACTCCCCACTTGCACTATAAACCTCGAGGTCATCTCTTTTTAGACCTTTGATATTCTGTAGTCGTTATAATGAATTATAAATTTATGATCCACAGACGATATCTAATATCCAAGTATCAGAGTCTAAGCACTTAATAAAAAATAGGTTTGTATCATATATACACTTTTGGTGCTATACTTGCATCCTGCTTCAAACTTATAAGATTATTCTTGCAATTATACTTTCAATATCTAAATTTGCTACAAAATGAATAGATAATATCCTTATAGATATCTTTTGCCTTCTCATTATAACTAACCAATCCGAGATCAGAAATATCCAGAACATCGAAGTTCTTCTCCGATATGAACCTAACTTGCAAGTTTCTCAACCAATCTGCATAGTTGAGATCGGTCAACATATTTTTATCTATGGTGTTATGTAGTGAAAATAAAGAAGCCATAATGCAGACTTAAACTGTATAAATAAAGAACAATAGTATAAGTAGACCACTTGTGTTTGACATGCATAACTAGATGAGGACTTTTAAACTAATTATGTCTCCCACTATTTTATTGAATACCATAGCCCTCTCTTATAGTAAACGAAAATTCTAATCTGATTTTTTAATGGAGTTAAGACTCTAATCTCTTATTGAAGTCTTGTGGATACTACAACAAATCTCAATGAGTTCAAAGGTAGAAAAATCTATCCAATTACATCTCACGCAACTCTCAACATAAATTTTATCTCTAAAAATACTCATAGCCTTGTGTATATCATAATAAACTATAATATTTTATAGTTAAGTCAGATCTTTTATTTTCATATAGTCTATCTGAAAAATGCTACTCTTGTGGATATCACAACAAAGCAATATATTCAAAATATATTGTAAAGCATCTAATATGCATCAAGACAAACCCACATCAATCTCCATAGCAAGCCTTATGGATGTCACAACAAATCTATTAAAAAATATATCCCAAAGTCAATCTCAGTTTATTGATAGTTTGCTATTTGATTAATTATATATAAATTAATTAATAAAATATTTATTTGATTATTTTCATCATAAGCTTGTACATCTTCTATATCAAACTTCTGTGTTATGATGAAAATTTATAGGACTATTTTAAATCGATAAAGGAGGATTTATCGTTTAGTCCATAAATAAGGTCATGACCAAATAATATGCTATTACTAGGATGATAGACATATCAAGTGTAGGTCGTTGTGTACTATATAGGTTGGTTGTCCTCTTAACCAAAAGCGTGGAGATGCTGGTATGACATGCAGATGAAATGTAAGAGTATATTTCACTGAACGTGATCAACTTCAGAGCACTCTGCTATCAAGAGTCACTCCGAAGGGATAAGTGTCTCTCCGACCTGAGATCACTATGGTGACTTGCAAGCAACTCACTGTGCTTTGGTGCCGGACTACCTAAATTTTTAATTCAGAATCGAAAAGTTTTTAGGCACAGTTAAGTACTTATGAAGTCGGTGCATGAGTCAAGATAGAAATGACCACTCCAAGAGATTGGAGAGAATGCTTTGTGTTTCAATTTAGTAAGATCTTGGCCAAGACAATCCTTATGAGGAGTCACAGAATTTATCAGCTTGAGACATATAATGGATGTACTTTTAAAAGTTGACAGTTTAAACACTAAATCATCCTAGCATCAAGGATCAAAGAGATGAATTATATGATAAGTATATCCAAAAGATTTTTGAGTGTTGCTTTGCATACATTCGGCTTATCCAGATGTCGGATACCATTACTAGATGGTTACTCCGATTGGTACAAAAATTAATTCCTGTGCTACCAGCTTAGGTTCAAACCTATGAGATCAACACATTAGAAGTTTTTCTCTGATTATATGACTAATCTGAAGAGTTCCAATAGATGGAGGCTCTAGTGAAAAGTCCAACTGGACAGAAACTCTGCTGAAAAGTCTCACTAAACTTAGATTCTATCATTAATGAAGGATTAATTAGTGATTAGATCATTAATTATCTCAATTTGATTGAGCATTAAAGTCTAGATCAAGTTTGATTGAATTGTATTCAATCAGGTCAAGTCTGATTAGGTTATGAGATGACCTAATCGGTAAAGAGAAATGATCTTGATTTGATCGGATCTATGACTCAATTAATTTATTAATTTAATCAAATTTAATTAAGATTATAGGAGTCTAATTAGATTAGATTCATCATATTTTAATTAGATCTAATTGGATTGAGTTTGAAAGAAATCCAATTAGTTAAACCCTAAAGTTCCAAATGAATGGAACTCTCTCCCTTGCGCCATCCAAATTGTCTCACACCTTTTCTCACCACACAAAATCAGTTTGTATATGAGAAAACTAAAAGACAACCCTTCTTTTGTTGCTCATTAAGGATAAAAATTGATTGATTTTGATTTGAATTCAAAATAGTTTGAATTTCAACCTAAAATCTTATCCATATCCTTCCACACATTGGCTATTTTTGAAGGGCCCATTGTGTGCAAGAAAAAGAAGTCTTCTTGATTGATTTCTATACTCAATTTTCTTTAGTAAGTCTCTCTTTAAGTCAGATAAGGGTAAAAAAAAATTGGAGTCAAATTGAAATTCAAAATGATTTGAATTGCAACAAATTCCAGCCCTTATCCTATCTTACTTGGTTTGTGTGACAATCATAAAAAGGCCATAATTTTGTGCACCAAATATAGAGAGCTTTTCATCATGAGATATCATAGAAAAAGAGGGGCAAAATTTCTTCTTTAGGGCATAAGGTTTTGGTGGATTTTCTTCTTTCTTGGCATGAACAAAAAAGGAGACCGATCTCCTCTTGAGTGAGCGACCTAGAACGATTCTAGAATTTTGGGTGAGAAAAAAATCAAAGAGAAGAGAGTTTTCATCAGATTTTTCTCCACCATCCAGTATCTTTCTCTGATCCATCTTCAATATCCAAAAGATTTGAGATGATCGAAGGAAGAGATCAAACCAAATCTGTCATTAGAAGTCGATTGTGCGAGCTAGCACTCCCACGGAGGACTGATCGGTCTGAGGACTTCGTGTGGACCATCTGTAGAGGTCGGACATTTGTGTGGCTGTGAATGATCAGAAAAGACATTCAGATCTATGTTCTCAATTATGGAGTTCAACTATCCATACTCAGGTATTGGATTTGGAATCCTAGAAGTGGTAGATTAGATTTATCACTAATTGTGTTCTTGTTCAAACACTTATAATTTTAGATTCAGATTTTTATGTATATAAATTATATTGTAAATCTATTTATAAAAATTTTAAGATCAGATCTTATGCATGTATTTATAGATTAAATAGTTTAATCTAATATTTTTTTATTAAAAATTTTGAAATGCATGCATGAAACTCCTACGCGATATGAAACCCTTGCGCGATCCTTTCAGTGGTATCAAAGCAAGGTTGCTTATAACATGAATTTATTCTTGCATATAATCTGATATTATATATATTTTGATCTATAATTTAATTTAGATTAGATCTGATATATGATATTTAGATCTAAAATTAACTATAGATCTGATCGTACAAACTGATATAAGGTTGTCCTGCTGTAAGGTTTACCCCTTACAGTGCAAAGATTATCCTAGTTTATGCTGATCTTTATATAATTAATTTTAATTATTTATATTAGATCTAAATAATTAATTTAATATCTGAGTAATATAGTAATTTAATTGAATAGATCCTCTTAGCCATCTGGTCATAGGAGAAATCAAAATTTTATGACTCTATTTACCCATTCGATGGGATCTCCTATCGCATGTAGGGGTGCTATGCGATCTTTTCCATGATGATGAATAATGAAAAAATTTTAAAATTTTATTTTAGATCTGAAATAATATATATTAGATCTAAAATTAATATTTTGATTATTAAATAATTGATTATAAAAATATTTTATAAAATTAAAAACTATTTTCAAACATCGAATCCAAACCCATGTCAATCCAAAAACTTAATTAAAAATTAAGCGATTTAGATTTGAGAATCAAAGATCTAAAGCATTAATTTCATAATTCATGGGTTAATGGGTTAGCTCAAGTCAAGTCTATTTAACTGGATTAGACCTAGGATTAGAAATCATTGATAATAGATCATGTTAGTAATTGATCAAATCTAATTAAAAGTTAATTCTGATTGAGTTAATTTCTTCTCTTGATCAATTTCAATAGTTATAGTTGGTCAAGTTCATATCTTTAATTAGATCAATATGGACTTTGATCATAGCTCCGTGGTCGAACCCAAGTCTATAAGTTGATTAAATTGAAAGTGACTAACTAGTTGGTGTCTAAAGTAAGTATGACAGCTTTGATCGATAGTCATTAATTGAGAGCTATTCACATAGATTGAATCTATATCAAGTTAATGATATATCCCTCTCACTGATCTGGCCAACATGGTGAATCATATTTTGATTAGATCACTTAATGATTGGGGTTGACCCATGCTAACTAAGAAATCAGTATGACTGATTTAGGTGTCCCTAGTTCAACTTGTCTTGAGTCCTCTTTATAATTTGATGAAGTCAGTGGAAGGATTCATGACTGGTTGGCTGGACCAGTTTATGCCTGATCTTTTTTAATCT
The DNA here is from genome assembly GCF_000442705.2 of Elaeis guineensis. Classification (NCBI taxonomy): domain Eukaryota; kingdom Viridiplantae; phylum Streptophyta; class Magnoliopsida; order Arecales; family Arecaceae; genus Elaeis; species Elaeis guineensis. The sequence continues at coordinate 140,276,902 of NC_025993.2, forward strand.
GACTTGATGAAATCAATGGAAGTATTAAGATTAACTAATCAAGTCTCATCTTATCTCTCAATTCAATTAATTAAATTTTTTAAAATTATTAGGTCTCTGAAATGAAATAGTTATGGTGATAATTAGATCATAGCATCTCATTAAGTTGGATGATAATGAGTCCGATAGTTTCGATGATTATTGGAGGCACCACACGCCTGGTGCTCATTTGGCTGTTAAAATTATCATTCATAATATGTTGATTTAGTTTTGTCTTTCTGCTGATGGTCAGATTGGTCGAGCCACACTCAAGCCTGATTACTCATTTGTTAGATGTACTAAATTCTGACATATTAATGGTTAGACCTAACTAAAACTTTCGATGGAGGTGTCACACACCTGCTGAAGAGATGTCTGAGGCAAAATTGAATGCTAGAAATTATTTGATGAAATAATTGGTTAAGAATCTATCCATGGGTGCACAAGGATTGGCCGAGCCACACTCGAATCCATGTGCAGTCCATGTGGATTCTAGTACCTATTAAAAAATTAGTGTAATTTCTCGAATTGGAGGTAGAGGCTATTAATTTGAATAAAATAATAGGAGAACCTTTAGACTAAAAATTATGTCTTTAGGCTTAATCAATTCATATACTAATTAGGTTTTGATTTTTTTTTTGCAGTTATGGCCACCACCTTGTCGCTCCGATCACTATTAGATAGTGATAAATTGATGGGATCAAATTTTGATAGCTGATATCGAAAGCTCAAAATAGCCTTGGAGTACGAACGGATCTTGTATGTATTGTCAGATCCGGTACCCAAGGAGCCAGCTCTGAATGCGCGTAGCATGGTCAGAGATACTTATCAGAAGTGGCTCAACGATCGAACTATGATTCGTTGCATTATGCTGGTAGTAACGAATGATGAGTTCAGCCATCGTTTCGAGAATGCTCAGCCACAGGATATGTTACAAATATTGAACGAGTCTTTTGGCACATCCGATGATGTTGAGAAGTACAAGACTAGTTATGCCATCTTTAATGCTCAAATGAAGGAAGGAGCGTCAGTCACCGATCATGTACTGTATATGATTAAGATGATTGAGCGTTTAATCAAGCTTGGCTTTTTCTTGCATGAGCAATTGGGGAAAGATGCCATTCTGAACTCTTTACCCAAGTTCTACCTTCCTTTCCTTACTTATTTTCGAATGACAAAGCCTATGGTCAACTACCACGATTTGTTGGGATCGCTGTAGAATTTTGAGAATGTTCACTAGCTCCACAAGGAGTCGGTGAATATAGTGGGAGGATCTTCTGGACGTCGATCTTTTAAGAAAGAGAAGAAGAATAAGAAGAATAAAAAAAAGGGTGCAAAGTGCTAGGGCACCCAAACCCAGTCAGACCAAAATATCCAAGTTTGATCAGAGTCAAACGGAATGCTACTATTGCAAGAAGAAGGGGCAGTGGAAGAGAAATTATTCTCAGTACATTATCTTCTTAATTTCGAACAGGCCGAGAAAGAAGCAAGTTATTACGCGACAAGGTAATTATATGATAACACCTAGTAATTTCTCAAGTTGTGATTCTACTATCTGGGTATTGGATACTGAAAGTTTTTTTAATATTTGTAATTATTGCAGGGTCTGCAGGTTAGTAAAAGATTTGAAAAAAGTAAAAAATTCTTCAATATTGGAGATGGAAAACCAGTTTTAGTTCTAGCGTTAGGAATTATTAAGCTTGTATTCAAGTCGAATATAATTGTTCTTGGTGAATGTCACTTTTATCCTTCTTTTTATTGAACATTATTTCTGTAGGCCTCTTGGCCATGTACCGTTATGAAATTTTAATAAAAAAATAATCTTAATATCATTATAAATGATATTAATGTGACGAATAGACAACTGAACAATGATATTTACATATTGTCACAACCTGTTAGTGTAATGCACACATCCAGTAAACACCCTAGAATTAGTGATGTCTCCGATATCTATCTTTGGCACTGTAGGTTAGGTCATGTTAACAAGAACAGAATAAACAGATTGACATAAGAAGAAATTTTCGAAGTCAGCGATTGTGAATCACCTCCAACCTGTGAGTCCGTTTTCTTGAAAAAATGATCAAGTCATCTTTTATTGAAAAAGATGAGTGAGCTAGTAAAGTTCTAAGTCTGATATATACTGATGTATGTGGATCGATGAACACCAGTAGTGGATATTATAATTTCATTATTTTTACAAATGATTTATCGAGGTATGGGCACTTCTACTTAATGACGTATAAGTTAGAATCATTTGAGATATTCAAACGATTTCGTAATGAAGTAAAAAAATAAACTGAAAAGAGTATTAAAACTCTTCGATCTGACTGAGGAGGAGAATACCTCTCCAGTGAATTTCTGACATACTTAGAAAAAAATGAGATTCTCTCGCAATGGATCCCTCCTGGAACACCATAGCATAACGGTGTATCGAAAAGGAGGAATCGAACTCTATTAGACATGGTTCGGTCCATGATGGGCTTTGCAAGTTTGTCAATTTTTTTTGGGGATATGCACTCAAGTTGGTTTATTATATTTTAAATAAAGTTTCAAATAAGTCTGTAAGTAAAATATCACATGAGATATAGACAGGACGTAAGCTAGCACTCTCTCACTTTAGGATTTGGAGATATCTGGCTTATGTCCAACGTTTGAAAATTGATAAGCTTGGACCTAGGTCTAACAAGTATTTATTTGTAGGGTACACAAAAGAGATCAAGGGGTATTACTTCTACCTTGCTAACGAATAAAAGGTGTTCGTCAGCAATAGGGTGTCTTTCTAGAAAAGGAGTTCTTTGAGAAAGAAACTAATGCCTCAAAGATTGAACTTGATGAAGTTCGATCGATAAAAGAACCAACACAATCTAGTAAACCCATAGAGTTGGACTTGATTAGATCAAATTCGAAACCTATTGTAGAAATATTTTTAAAGAGATTCGGTAGGGTACCACGTCAACCAGATAAATATTACAATTTCTTAATCCGAGATGGTGATCTAGTTGAATTCGATGAGAACAATGAGGATCTTGTTGGGAATAGTGTCCTAAAGCTAATCGTCAGTTTGTTGATGGTTGTGCTCATTTTTGTATATGTACATGAATTATGAATTAATAAAAATTATTTTGATATTTTTCATCATAAAATATTTCATCTTCTAATGAACTTCTATGTTGTGGTGAAGTCCTTAGGACTATTTAGACTTGACAAAGGAGGATTTATCGTTTAGTCCTTAAATCTGTTCATGACCAAATGATACGTTGTTACCAAAGACGACAACGTTTATCAAGCATAGGTCGTTGTGTGCCATATAGGTTGGTTGTCCTCTTAACCAATGAGTGTGGAGACACTGGTATGGCATACAGGTGAGATATAAGGGTACATCTGCACTGAACGTGACCGACTCTGGAGCTATTTCTGCTATCAAGATTTGCTCTGATGGAATATGGGTATAAATATCCCTCTGACCTGAGACCGCCACGGTGACTTGCAAGCAACTCACTGCACTTAGGCACTGGACTACCTGAATTTTTAATTCAGTGACGGAAGACTGCTGGGTATAGTCAAGTACTTGACTTGTCGGTGCACGTGTCAAGATGAGATTGACCACTCCAATTTAGGAGCTGTGTACAGTCATGTTTCAATTTAGCAAAATCTTGACCAAGGTAGTCCTTGTGAGGAGTCACAGGACTGTTTGAGTTGAGCACGATTTGGATGATCTGATCAGGGTTGACAGTTTAACCCTGAGTCGTCCTAAACACAAGGGTCAAAATGATGAATTATACAGTAACCATATTCATGTAAATTCTGAGTGTTGCGATTGTGACTATTCGACCTATCCGGACATCGGGTACCATTGCTAGATGGTCACTTCGATTAGTACAGGAATTGGTTCCTGTGCTACCGGCTTAGGTTCAAACCTGCGGGGTCACACACATTAGAGGTTCCTATCTGATCTGATGGTTGGTGTAGAATCTTACATGTTTGGAACTCAGTGATCGAGAATCAGGATTCTCTGATCACGAGTTCCACACATTATGGGTATCGGGGTCAAGAGTCTCACTAGTTGGGACTTTTCGATCAGGATTACATATTGATGAATTCTGATGCTCGATTGCCCATCAGATTTGGACTCAGTATTTATGAGAGATTTAATTAGTGATTTGATTGCTAATTAACTCAATTTGATTGAGTAATTATTTTTGGATCAAGTCCAATTGAATTGGATTCAGTGGGTTTGACCCGATTAGGTTAAAAGTTGACCTAATCGTCGAGATGGTTTGGTCCCTGATTTGATCAGCGATTGGGCTTAGTCAATTTCTGATTTGATTAGAATTTTATTGAGCCTAATTAAGCCTAATTTAGTTGGGTTTAAATTTGTTTAATTGGACCTAAATTATTTGGTTCAATTAGGTTGGTTTAAATAATTAAACCACCTTGACCCAATCTCCATGCGCCACCTCACTTCCATTGCACCCATTTGAATTCATGAGAAGGAACTTCTCATGAATTATTTCCTCATGCCAAGCCCTCTCCACGCCCCATTTTAATATGCCAAATGAATGGATAAGAATGATTGGTTGGCCATTCAAATTCAAAATAAAGTTCGAATTTGAATGGGCAATCAATCTTTGCACCTTATCCCTTTTTTTACACCCCATTTATTACATGAGAAAAGGTTTCTCATGAAATCTCTCCATGCATAATTTAAGCCATGCCTCACGCCTTTAATGGATAAGGGATGAGTTGGTGTCCATTTGAATTCAAAATTTGATTTGAATTCAAATGTGCAATTACTCATCTTTATCCTTTCTTTTGGATAAGACATTTGATGTTGTTATAAAAGGAGGAGAAGAGTGGGGCGTGCAAGAAGAAGATTTTTGAAGAAAAATTCTGGGGCGTGAGAAGTCTTGTGCGTTAGAAGGAAGTCCATATCCTTCCAAAAGAAAAGAAAGAAAGAAAGAAAAGTGGGTGCAAGGTTTTCGGTGAGTTTCCTAGAGTTTTAGCCTGAGGTTCAGGAAGTGAGAAAGTGAGCTACGAGTGTTGTGAGCCCACAAAATCTCATGAAGATCTTCAACATCCTCTCAAGCATGTCTGTTGACGATCCAGAGCATCCAAAGAATCGACAGACATCGATCGAAGGAGTTCGATCAGCATCTATCATCAAAAGGGCTCTACAACGAGCTAGCACTCGTGAGGAGTCGATCAGACCGAGAGCTTTGTGTGGACGATCCGTAGAAGCCAGACACATTGTGTGGCTGCATCGCGATGATCAGACTCTCCCGACGGTGATCAGATTATGACGATCTACTACCCGCACAAAGGTATTGTGTTCTGAACACATTACAGTAAAGTGTCTACTGTTTGAATTTGAAATTCAAATTTAAATACATGCATGCTATATATCATATTTAGATCCTAGTGTAGGATAAATTTATATTAATTAATCAAATTAATTAATATTTTTCCACTATAAAATCATAATTTTAAAAAAGTTTTAAAATTATCATTTTATCCCTGCACTGAATTTTTCCACAAATGGTATTAGAGAGGGTTCTTAGATATGATATATATATTTGCATGCATAGATTAAGTTGTAATCTAAAAGTTTAAATTTAAAATTTAAATTTTGAAAGTTGTTCGAAATTCAAAATTTAAAAATTTGAAATTCAAAATTTAAAATTTGAATTTTAAAATTTGAAATTTAAAATTCAAAAATTTGAAATTCAAAATTTGAAATTTGAAATTTGGTTAAAATTTCAAATTTAAAATTCAAAATTTGAAATTCAAAATTCGAAATTTAAAATTCGAAATTCAAAATTTGAAATTTGAAATTTATTTGAAATTTGAAATTCAAAATTTAAAATTTAAAATTTAAAATTTAAAATTTAAATTTTAAATTGATATATTTAGATATACTTGATCCAAGTAGCAAGTAATCGAATTGAGTTGGTTGCCATGGCCATCCGTCATAGGAGAAAAGCAGGGTTTAAAGGTCCTCTCCTCCCATTCGATGGGGTCTCCTATGGCGGTAGGGGTGCCGCTGCAATTATATCCTATGCAGATGAAGCAGCGAAAGGAATTAATTGTAAAGGTTCAATTGTGAAATTTATCATGAATGTGTTAGATTAGATCTAAAAAATATTCATGATTTATTTTGATTGAGTTATTTTCTGTTATGTAATTAGCAATAGGATTGCTATTTATGAAATATGCTGATCTATTTGTGAAATGAGTCAACATATTTGGTGAACAGAAAATAAAACCTTTCACATTTAAAAATTATTTTTGAAATGCCAAACCCTGACCCATCAGTCCAAATACTTAATTAAAAGAATTAAGTATTGTCAAGTAGGTCTAGAATTGTGAATTAAGACCTAAGACAATTGCATAAACTTGTGGGTCAATGGATTAGATGGATTAGGTCCATAATTGGGTTAGACCTAAGATTAGCTTAAAGAAATGAACTAAATTAGAGTAATTGGTCAAATCTAATCAAAAGTTGAATTAGATTAGGTCAAGAATACTCTAGACTCAACTCCAATAGTTGTAGTTGAATGGGTCCATATCTTTAACTAGACCAAGATGGACTTAATTCATGGCTACGCGATGGAACCCAATTTATTAAGTTGATCAAATTGAAACTAATGAACCGGTTGGTGTCTAAGGTAAGTTTCACAGTTTGACCAATGGTTTTTAAGCGGGAGCTACTCGCAGTGATTCGATCTCTGACGAGTTAATGGCATATCCCACCACTGATCTCACTTACCTGACCAACCTGGTGAATTAGATTTTGATTAGACCACTTGGTGATTAGGGCTCACCCATGTCATTAGGTAAATCAGTTTGACTGATTTAGGTGCTCCTAATGCCAGCTTTAATTAAATCTTTTTTTTTTAATCTGACTTGGTGAAGTCAGTGGGAGGATGGAAATTGACTGGATATTTTCTTCTCATCTATCTTTTAATAAAATCCTCAAAAATTATTAGGTCCCTAAAAATGATTAAGTTATATTGATAACTAAGTCATAGCCTCCCATTAAGTGAGTGATAATGAGTCCATTAGTTTAATAATCATTGAGGCCCAAAGGCCTGGTGCTTATTGACTAATGGAATTATAATTCATAATATGATAATTTGGTTTGAGTCTTTCTGATGGTGGTCAGGTTGGCCAGTCAAAGTCGGGCCTGATCATTTATTGGTCCGATTCACCAAATCAAATCATGTTAATGGTTGGACCTAATCATATCTTTTCAGTGGAGGCCAAAGCTTACTAATTAGGTTCTGGGCAAAATCAATTACTAGAAGTTGTTTAGAGAAACAACTGGTTATGAACTTACCCATAGATGCACATGGGTTGACCAACCAAAGTTAGACTCGTGTGTAGTCTGTGTGGATTCTAGTACCCACTAAAAAATTAAAATAATTTTTGAATTGGAGGTTGAGGCTACCAATTCATAAAAATACTGGAGAAAACTTTAGACTAAAGTCCAAATCTTTAGTATTAATAATTTATGTACTAATATAGGTATGATTTTCTTTAAGCAGCTATGGCCACTACCCTGTCGCTCCGGTCATTATTAGATAATGACAAGCTCATGGGATCTAATTTTGATAGCTGGTATCAAAATTAAAAATCATCCTTGAGCATGAGGGATCATTTATGTAGTAACGGATCCGGCACCTGAGGAGCCACCCTGAACACTAGAGGGACGGTCTGAGACACTTATCAGAAGTGGCTTAACGACCGCACCAACGTTCGGTGCATAATGCTGGGGCAATGAATGATGAGTTCAGTCGCAGGTTCGAGAATGCCCAGCCACAGGAAATGCTTCAAATATTGAACGACTCTTTTGGCATGCCTGACAACGTTGAAAGGCACAAAACTAGTTGTGCCATTTTCAATGCTCGAATGAGGGATGGAGCCTCAGTCACTGATCATGTACTGTACATGATCGAAATGATTGAGCACTTAAGTAAACTGGGTTTTCTCCTGCACAAGCAGCTCGGTAAGGATGTGATCCTTAATTCTCTGCCAAGTCCTTCCTTCCCTTCCTTACTCATTTTCGAATGACAAAGCCTGTAGTGAACTACCACGGCTTGTTGGGGTTGCTGCAGAACTTTAGAAAGATCACCAGCTCTATAAGGAGTCGATGAATGTTGTGGGAGGGTCTTCTTCTGATCGTCGACCCTTTAAGAAAGGGAAGAAGAACAAGAAGAAGAAGAATAAGAAGGTACAGCTGCATGCTGGGACATCTGCACAGGGTCAGACCAAGAAGTGCAAGCCCGACCAGAGCCAGGCGGAGTGCTTCTTTTGCAAGAAGCAGGGGCACTGGAAGAGGAACTATCCTCTATACATTGCCTCCCTGGATCCGAACAGGCTGAAGAAGAAGCAAGGTACTTATATGATAAACCTTGCAACTTTTTTATTTGTGATACTACTGCCTGGGTATTGGATACTGGAAGCCCTTATCATATTTGCAATTCGATGCAGGGTCTGCAGGTCAGTAGGAGATTTGATGAAGGTGATAGATTTCTGAACGTTGGAGATGGAAGCAAAGTTCCAGTTCTAGCATTAGGAATCATGAACCTTGTAATCAATTCTCGAAATATAATTCTGAGTGAATGTCACTATTGTCCAAGCTTTTTATTAAATATTATTTCTGTAGGCCTTTTGGCCATGAACGTTATCAATTTTTAATAAAAGAAAATGTTTGCAATATCATTTTAAATGGTGTTACAATGTTTGTTGGACAACTTAATAATGAAATTTACTTTCTATCACAACCTGTTAATGTGGTTCAAATCTCCGGTAAATGCCCTAGAATAGATAATGTGTCAGAAGTCTACCTTTGACACTGTAGGCTAGGTCATATCAATAAGAACAGGATAAACAGTTTGGCTCAAGAAGGAATTCTTGAAGTAGGTGATTGTGAATTACTTCCAACCTGTGAGTCCTGTCTTCTTGGTAAAATGACCAAATCACCTTTTATTGAAAAAGATGAGTGAGCCAATGAACTCTTGGGTTTGGTACATTCTGATGTATGTGGACCCATGAGCTCAAGTGCAAGAGGTGGATATTTCTACTTCATAACCTTCACAGACGACCTATCGAGGTATGGGTATGTCTATTTAATGAAGCATAAATCGGAGTCGTTTGAAATATTCAAAATATTTCAAATGAGGTAGAAAAATAAAATGAAAAGTGTATTAAAACTCTTCGATCTGATCGAGGAGGTGAATATCTTTCCAATGATTTTCTGACATATCTTGGGGAGAATGGGATTCTCTCTCAGTGGACTCCTCCTGGAACACCACAACATAATGGTGTATCTGAAAGGAGGAATCGGTCCTTGTTGGACATGGTTCGATCCATGATGGGGTTTGCTGGTCTGCCGATCTTCCTCTGGGGATATGCGTTCGAATCGGCTTGTTACCTTCTAAATAGAGTTTCGAGTAAGTCTGTAACAAAAACACCATATGAGATATGGATAGGACGTAAGCCAGTACTCTCGCACCTTAGGATTTGGGGGTGTCCGGCTTATGTTAAACATTTAATTACGGACAAGCTTGGACCTAGGTCTGACAAGTGTAATTTTATAGGGTACCCAAAAGAGACCAAAGGATATTACTTCTACCTAGCTGATGAGCAAAAAGTGTTTGTCAGTCTTAAGAAATCTTTTTGGAAAAAGATTTCCTTGGTGAAGGGACTGTTGCCTCTAAGGTCGAACTTGACGAAGCTCGATAGGTGAAAAAATTGACACAAGTTGCTGAACCTGAATCGGATTTGATTAGATCAGATCCGAGCCCATTGTTCAAGCATCCTTAAGGCGATCTGGTAGAGTACCACATCAACCAGACAGTTACTATGGTTTTTGGTCCGAGATGATGATCCTATCGAACTTGATGAAAATGATGAAGATCCGATCATCTACATGGATGCAATGCAGAGATCCATCTCTGAGAAATGACTAAAGCCATGAAATCCGAAATGGAGTCCATGAAGGTCAACGATGTGTGGACATTGGTTGACCCACCCGAAGGAGTAAAACCCATAGGGTGTAAGTGGGTCTTCAAGAGGAAGAGAGCGCAGACGGAAAGTTGGAAACCTATAAAGCCCGTCTGGTTGCCAAGGGATATCATCAACGTTATGGTATAGACTATGAGAGACATTTTCTCCTGTGGCAATGCTCAAATCCATTCGGATTATGCTTGCATAGCTGCCCATCTGGATTATGAAATCTGATAGATGGATGTGAAGATAGCTTTCCTAAATGGAGAGCTGGATGAAGAGGTGTATATGATACAACCTGAAGAATTCACATCCACAGATGAGTCTAAGGTGTGCAGGATACAGAGGTCCATTTATGGACTTAAGCAGGCATCACGGAGTTGGAACATACATTTTGATAAGACGATCAAGATGTATGGCTTCATTAAGAATGGAGAAGAGCCCTGCATTTATAAGTGGGCTAATGATCCAGTAGCAGTATTTCTTGTATTGTATGTGGATGACATTCTCTTAATCAGGAATGATGTCCCTGCATTACAGAGAATAAAGATTTGGCTGTCGTCACAGTTCTCCATAAAGGATCTGGGAGAAGCTTTCTACATCCTAGGGATGAGGATCTATAGGGATAGATCTAAAAGGTTGCTTGGTTTATCTCAGTCCACGTACATTGATACTATGCTGAAGAGATTCAGCATGGAGAATTTCAAGAAAGGCTATCTTCAGATAGGCCATGAAATTTCTCTCTCGATGAGGATTGTCCGACAATACCTCAAGAAAGAGAGCGTATGGGTAGGATTTCATATGCTTCGGTAGTGGGATCTATCATGTACGTCATGATATGTACACGATCAGATGTGGCATACTCACTAGGGGTAGTGAGTAGATACCAATCTGATCCAGGGGAGAATCACTGGAAGGTTGTTAAAACCATCCTGAAGTATTTAAGAAATACTAAAGATCAGTGGCTTGTTTATGGTGAATCGAACTTAAGACTTATAGGATTTACAGACTTTGGTTTTCAGTCTGATCACGATGACAGCAAAAGTGTATCGGAATTTATTTTTACCCTTAATGGTGGGGCTGTCTGCTAGAAAAGTTTCAAGCAACACACAGTGGCTGATTCAGTTTACGAGGCGAAGTATATTGCCGCATCAGATGCTGCCAAAAAAGCAGTGTGGCTGAGGAAATTCATCACCGAGCTCAGAGTAGCATCCTCCCTTGTTGGTCCAGTTCTGCTCTACTGTGACAGCTCTGGAGCCATTGCTCAGGTGAAGGAACCAAAGGCACACCAGTAGACGAAGCATATTCTGTGCCGCTACCATCTCATCCAAGAAATTATGGATCGAGGTGACGTCGATCTTCAGAAGATCGATGGGAAGGAGAACCTGGCTGACCCATTCACTAAAGCCATTACGGTGAAGGAGTTCGACAACTACAAGTCAAAGATGGGTATTAGATACTGCACCGATTGGCTTTAGGCCAAGTAGGAGATTGTTGGGAATAGTGTTCCAAAGTCAATCATCAGTCTGTTGACGGTTGTGCTTATTTTTGTATATATACATGAATTATGAATTAATAAAAATTATTTTGATATTTTTCATCACAAAATGTTTCATCTTCTAATGAACTCCTATATTGTGGTGAAGTCCTTAGGACTATTTAGACTCGACAAAGGAGGATTTATCGTTTAGTCCTTAAATCTGTTCGTGACTAAATGATACGTTGTTACCAAGGACGACAACATTTATCAAGCATAGGTCATTGTGTGCCATATAGGTTGGTTGTCCTCTTAACCAATGAGTGTAGAGACACTGGTATGGCATACAGGTGAGATGTAAGGGTACATCTGCACTGAACGTGACCGACTCCAGAGCTATTTCTGCTGTCAAGATTTGCTCCAATGGAATATGGGTATCAAGATCTCTCCGACCTGAGACCGCCATGGTGACTTGCAAGCAACTCACTGCACTTAGGCACTGGACTACCTGAATTTTTAATTCAGTGACGGAAGGCTGCTGGGTGTAGTCAAGTACTTGACTTGTCGGTGCGTGTGTCAAGATGGGATTGACCACTCCAGTTTAGGAGCTGTGTACAGTCATATTTCAATTTAGCAAAACCTTGACCAGGGTAGTCCTTATGAGGAGTCACAGGACTGTTTGAGTTGAGCACGATTCGGATGATCTGATCAGGGTTGACAGTTTAATCCTGAGTCATCCTAAACACAGAGGTTAAAAGGATGAATTATACAGTAACCATATTCATGTAGGTTCTGAGTGTTGCAATTATGACTATTCGATCTATCCGGATATCGGGTACCATTGCTAGATGGTCACTTCGATTAGTACAGGAATTGGTTCCTGTGCTACCGACTTAGGTTCGAACCTGCGGGGTCACACACATTAGAGGTTCCTATCTGATCTGATGGCTGGTGTAGAATCCTACATGTTTGAGACTCAGTGATCAAAATCAAGATTCTCTGATCATGAGTTCCACACATTATAGGTACCAGGGTCAAGAGTCCCACTGGTTGGGACTTTTCGATCAGGGTTACATATCGATGAATTCTGATGCCCGATTGCCTATCAATTTGGATTCAGTATTTATGAGAGATTTAATTAGTGATTTGATCACTAATTAACTCAATTTGATTGAGTAATTATTTTTGGATCAAGTCCAATTGAATTGGATTCAGTTGGGTTTGACCCGATTAGGTTAAGAGTTGACCTAATTGTCGAGATGGTTTGGTCCCTGATTTGATCAGAGATTGGACTTAGTCATTTTTTGATTTGATTAAGATTTTATTGGGCCTAATTAAGCCTAATTTAGTTGGGTTTAAATTAATCTAATTGAACCTAAATTATTTGATTCAATTAGGTTGGTTTAAATAATTAAACCACCTTGACCCAATCTCCATGCGCCACCTCAATTTCATTGCACCCATTTGAATTCATGAGAAGGAACTTCTCATGAATTATTTTCTCACACCAAGCCCTCTCCATGCCCCACTTTAATGTGCTAAATGAATGGATAAGAATGATTGGTTGGCCATTCAAATTCAAAATAAAGTTTGAATTTGAATGGGCAATCAATCTTTGCACCTTATCCCTTTTTTTACACCCCATTTATTACATGAGAAAATATTTCTCATGAAATCTCTCCATGCACAATTTAAGCCACACCTCACGCCTTTAGTGGATAAGGGATGAGTTGGTGTCCATTTGAATTCAAAATTTGATTTGAATTCAAATGTGCAATTATTCATCTTTATCCTTTCTTTTGGATAAGACATTTGATGTTGTAATAAAAGGAGGAGAAGAGTGGGGCGTGCAAGAAGAATATTTTTGGAGAAAAATTCTGGGTGTGAGAAGTCTTGTGCATGAGAAGAAAGTCCATATCCTTCCAAGAGAAAAAGAAAGAAAAGTGGGTGCAAGGTTTCCGGTGAGTTTCCTAGAGTTTTAGCCTGGGGTTTGGAAGTGAGAAAGTGAGTTACGAGTATCGTGAGCCCATAAAATCTCAGAAAAATCTTCAACATCCTCTCAAATACATTTGTTGATGATCCAGAACATCTGAAGAATCAACAGACATCGATCGAAGGAGTTCGATCAGCATCGACCGTCAAAAGGGCTCTACAACGAGCTAGCACTCGTGAGGAGTTGATCAGACCGGGAGCTTCATGTGGATGATCCGCAGAGGTCAGATACATTATGTGGCTATATCACAATGATCAGACTCTCCCGACGGTGATCAGATTGCGGCGATCTACTACCCGCACAAAGATATTATGTTCTGAACACATTACAGTAAAGTGTCTACTGTTTGAATTTGAAATTCAAATTTAAATATATTCATGCTATATATCATATTTAGATCCTAGTGTAGGATAAATTTATATTAATTAATTAGATTAATTAATATTTTTTACTATAAAATCATAATTTTGAAAAGTTTTAAAAGTACCATTTTACCCCTGCACTGAATTTTTTCACAGATCTGATCACCTATATAGATGCGATATAGAGATCTGACTCCGATAAGTGGCTGAAAGCCATGAAATTCGAAATGGAGTTCATGAAAGTCAACAATGTATAGACATTGGTTGACTCACTTGAAGAGATAAAATTCATAGGGTGTAAGTGGGTCTTCAAAAAGAAGAGGGGCAAAACACAGATGTGAAGGTGGAGATTTATAAAGTCTGTTTGATTGTCAAGGATTACCATCAGCATTATGATATTGACTATGACGAGATATTTTCTCCTATGGCAATGCTCAAGTCTATTCGGATCATACTTGTGATAGTAGTACATTTAGACTATGAAATCTAGCAAATGGATGTAAAAATAGCCTTCCAAAATGGAGAGCTAGAAGAGGTGGTGTATGTGATATAACCTAAAGATTTCATATCCACAGATGAGTCAAAGGTGTGCAAGCTTCAGAGATCCATTTATGGACTTAAGCAGGCACTCGGAGTTAGAATATGCATTTTAATAAAGTGATTAGAACGTATGGCTTCATTAAGAATGGAGAAAAATCCTGCATATATAAGTGGGTTAATAACTCAATAATAGTATTTCTTATTTTGTATGTGGATGATATTTCTTAATCAAAAATGACATCCTTGCATTACAAAGAATAAAAGTTTGATTGTCATCACAGTTCTCCATGAAGATTTGGGAGAAGCATCCTTCATCTTAGGGATGAAGATCTATAGAGATAGGTCTAAAAGGTTGCTTGAATTATCCCAGTCAACATATATTGATACTGTACTAAAAAGATTCAGCATGAAAAATTTCAAAAAGACTATCTTTCGATAGGCCAAAGAATTTCTCTCTCGAAGAGTGATTGTCCAACAACTCCTCAAGAGAGAGAGCGTATGACTAGAATTTTATATGCTTCGACAGTGGGATCTATTATGTACGCCATGACATGTATGCGATCGAACATGGCATACTCACTAGGGGTAGTGAGTACATACCAATCTGATTCAGTGAGAATCACTGGAAGGTCGTAAAAACTATCCTTAAGTATTTGAAAAATACTAAGGATCAGTGGCTTATCTATGGAGAATCTGACTTAAAATATGTAAGGTCTACAGATTTCAGTTTTTAATCGGATCATGATGACAGCAAGAGCATGTCAGGATATATTTATATCCTGAATGATGGAGCGATCTGCTGGAAGAGTTCTAAGCAACACACTGTGACCTACTCTACTTGCGAGGCAGAATATATCACAGCATTCGATGCTATAAAGAAAGCTGTGTCATTACAAAAATTTATCAATGAGCTCGGAGTGGCATCCTTCCTTGATGGCCCTATCTTGTTGTACTGTAACAGCACTGGCGCCATTGCTCAAGCAAAGAAATTGAAGTCACATCAGCGGACCAAGCACATTCTGCATCGCTACCATCTGGTCCGAAAAATCATGGATCGAGGTGACCTCGACCTTCAGAAGATCGATAGAAAGAAAAATTGATCGACCCATTAACTAAAGCTCTTGCAATGAAGGAGTTCGAAGATCATAAAATAAAGATGGGTATACGATATTGTACCGATTGGCTTTAGTATAAGTGAAAGTTGTTGGAAAATATGTCTCAAAGTTAATCATCAATCTGTTGACGGTTGTGCTATTTGATGTAATTATATATAAATTAATTAATAAAATATTTATTTGATAATTTTCATCATAAGCTTGTACATCTTCTATATCAAACTTCTGTGTTATGATGAAAGTCCTTAGGACTATTTTAAATCGATAAAGAAGATTTATCATTTAGTCCTTAAATGAGTTCACGACCAAATGATATTCTATTACTAAGATGATAGACATATCAAGTGTAGATCGTTGTGTGCCATATAGGTTGATTGTCCTCTTAACCAAGGAGCATAGAGACGCTGGTATGACATACAGATGAATTGTAGGAGTATATTTTACTAAACGTGACCAACTTCGGAGTACTCTACTGTCAAGAGTCACTCTGAAAAGATATGAGTATAAGTATCCCTTCGATCTGAGATCACCATAGTGACTTGCAAGTAACTCACTATGCTTTGATGTCGGACTATCTGAATTTTTAATTCAGGATCGAAAGGTTTCTGGACACAGTCAAGTACTTGTGAAGTCGGTGCATGAGTCAAGATGGAATTGACCACTCCAAGAGATTGGAGAGAATGCTTTGTGTTTCAATTTAGTAAAACCTTGGCCAGAGCAATCCTTATGAGGAGTCACATGATTTATCAGGTTGAAACACATAATGAATGTACTATTAAGAGTCAACAGTTTAAACTCTAAGTTATCCTAGCATCAAGGATGAAAGGGATAAATTATACAATAACTATATCCAAATAGATTCTTGAGTATTGCTTTGTATACATTTGGTGTATCCAGACATCGGGTACCATTGCTAGATGGTCATTCTAATTGGTATAGAAATCAATTTCTATGCTATCGACTTAGGTTCGAACCTATGGGATCACACACATTAGAAGTTCCTCTCCGATCACATGGCTAATTTGGATAGACATCGGGTACCATTGCTAGATGGTCATTCTGATTGGTACAGAAATCAATTTCTATGCTATAGACTTAGGTTTGAACCTATAGAGTCACACACATTAGAAGTTTCTCTCCGATCACATGGCTAATTTGAAGAGTCTCAGTGGATGGGACTCTGCTGAAGAGTCCCACTGGACGAAAACTATAAAGAAGAGTCCTACTAGACTTGAACTCTAGTATTAATAAAAGATTAATTAGTAATTAGATCACTAATTAGTTTAATTTGATTGAGTATTAAAGTCTGGATCAAGTTTGATTGATCAAGTTTGATTGAATTGGATTCAATCAGGTCAAGTCTGATTAAGTTATGAGACGACCTAATCGGTAAGGGAGAAATGATCCTGATTTGATCGGATCTATGATTTAATTAATTTATTAATTTGATTAAATTTAATTAAGATTATAAGAGCCTAATTAGATTAGATTCATCATTTTTAATTGGATTTAATTGGATTGGATTTGAAAGAAATCCAATTGGTTAAACCTTAGAGTCACAAATGAATGGGACTCTCTCCCTTGCGCCATCCAAATTGTCTCTTACCTTTTCTCACCGTATAAAATCAATTTATACATGAGAAGATCAAAATATAATCCTTCTTTTGTCACCCATTAAGAATAAGAATTGATTGATTTTGATTTGAATTTAAAATGATTTGAATTTCAACCTAAAATCTTATCCATATCCTTCCACACATTGGCTATATTTGAAGGGGCCCATTGTGTGTGAGAAAAGAAATTTTTCTGATTGATTTCCATATCCAATTTTTTTTGGTAAGTCCATCTTTAAGTCAAATAAGGATGAGAAAAAGTTGGAGTCAAATTGAAATTCAAATGGTTTGAATTGCAACAAACTCCAGCCCTTATCTTGTCTTACATGGTTTGTGTGACAATTATAAAAAGGCCATAATTTTATGCACCAAATATAGAGAGCTTTTCATTGTGAGATATCAAAGAGGAGTAAAAATATTTATTTGGGGCATAAGGTTTGGGTGGGTTTCCTTCTTTCTTGGCGTGAACAAAAGAGGAGACCGATCTCCTCTCGGATAAGTGACCTAGAACTGTTCTAGGATTTTGGGTGAGAGAAAAATCAAAGAGAAGAGAGTCTTCATTAGATTTTTCTCTACCATCCAATAATTTTCTCCAATCTATCTTCGACATTAGAAAGATCCGAGGTGATTGAAAGAAGAGATCAAATCAAATCTATCATCAGAAACCGACTGCATGAGCTAGCACTCCCGAGAAGGACTGATCGGTCTGAGAACTTATGTGGACCATTCGTAGAGGTAGGATATTTATGCGACTGTGAGTGATTAGAGAGAACTTTCAGATCTACATTCTCAATTATGGAGTTCAACTATCCACGCTCAGGTATTGGGTTTGAAATTCTAAAAGTGGTAGATTAGATCTATCACTAATTGCTGTTTTTGTTCAAATGCTTATAATTTTAGATTCAGATTTTTATGCATATAAATTTATATTATAAATTTATTTGTAAGAGTTTTAAGATCAGATCTTATATATATATTTATAGATTAAATAGTTTAATCTAATATTCTTTCACTAAAAATTTTGAAATGCATGCATGAACCCCTATACGATCCTTTCAAAACCTGCTATGATTTTTGACAGGATATTGACTAGGCATGAAGGAAGATAAATGTAGTGTTCAAAATACTGAGCTATCATCATTCAAGATTAAACTAATCTAATTGATCAGAAAGTATTAAGATTGATGGGGATCCCCTGTTGCTTTTCTTAGATACCAATAAAATTGGCCAGACCAGCAATGGAACCAATTATATAACCACATATTTGAAATACTACTTAGACACCAATTAATTAATCAATTCAAAAAAATAGATCAGCTACTAGTTCACAATACTACGACTTAATATAATTTTTATGAGGATTTTAATGACCTCAAGCACATCTTAAATCAATCAGTCACAATGATGCACTAATATAGTTGTATCTTACAAATCATAACAACTAATCATAGCATCCAATCATATCTCTAAGATATAAAAACATAATCATATAACATGATTATAATTAAGCATCTCAAGTATATCACATATGCATGAAATTCTAATAACATGCAAGAATACAAAATACTCCTTTCGCAGTTCTTCTTCTTGAGACGTTACAGTGGCACCCCTACATGCCATAAGAGTACCCTACGAAATAGGAAGAGAGAGTCTTTAAATCCTATTTGCTCTTATGACCGAATGATATGGTGATGAACTTCAATTAGAGTACTAAGCTACTAAAAAAATTCTATACATATTTCATGCATTTTATATTTAAAACATGTCTCTAAGACATACTAGGGTTTGGATGTTCAATCGGGTTCAACCTTTAACCCGACTTGAATCAAACCAAAAAAATATGCTTGACCACAATCAAGACAATAATTTAATCTTTGATTATATAGATCAAGGTTGGCTCTGGCATCACTGTTGGATTTTGGTGGCACAGCGGAAGGGTTAGGTGTTTAAAATTTCATTCAAAATACCCGATGCATCAAAAATTTAATGTCCAGAAATCTTTGACTATATCAATCAAAGTATAATTAAAATAAATTTGAATCAAAAGAATATCTGTAGCGCTTATCTAATTTTCATAAGACGTCCAAGTATCCATCCTCCAACAGTGATCCACACGAAAATTGAACCAAGGATAGTGCACCTCTTTCATCTTGCTTCAAGAGTTTTAGCCCCTAGAACTCGATTAGCTACCAATAGAAAAAGCATGCCTCATCTGAAAAGACATTAAGTTCAGATATCACTTATTTGAGAGACTTTAAACAGAAGGACTCTTCAGGGTGTGATACGTCAATTTCAGCCCTCTTACATGCGCACGCTTAGAATGAGATACTTTTTGTATCTCTTCTTACTTCAGATCAGCATGAAAAATTGCCACATAACCTTTTATTCAAATAGAAAGGCCATCAGTAAGTGATGCCTCATTTGGATAAGTATTTATATGTGAGAAGGACTCTTCACTGAAAAGACGCCCAAGCATCAAAAGCAACCTTCTATATTCTGATAATTTTTTAGATTTTTATCATGTGATTAGCACTTAAAACTAATCCTTATCAAAAAAATTATTAGATAAAAAAGTCACTTAAGACTCCTTAAACAGAAGGAGTCTTCATGTCTCTTCGCGCATCCAGAAAACCTATCACGCACACAGCAATGTTCCAAGAATTTTTTCATGTACAATCTGATGGATTTTTTATACTTCAAATGGTGTGCTAGGTGGTTCATTATCTGATCTCATTGTTATAAAAAATAGAGACCTAAAACAAAAGGACTCTTAGACCTTCTCCATGCCAAAATCAAAGAGCGCGTGCACTCTGCATATTTGCACCAAGAGTCCATCTCATCTTGGACTCTTGTTTTTTAGTGTTAATCATCAGATATGGCCCCTCTTTTTTTTGGTTGCTTCTAGGTTGCTTGACCTAACCTAAATATCCATCAAATTGGACTAGCAAATCAGCAAGACATGAGATCAAATTGATCTTCAAAGGAGCTAGGGTATCCACATGTGCTAACATGCTTACCGGAACCCTGATTGAATCCAAAATTTCAATCAATTTTTTTCAAAATGATCCTTAGCCAATTTTTATATGTGTGTGACCCATTAGATTCCATATCTAGTTAGCAGTAGGTTTGGATACAAATTGACCTAATTTGATTAGACTTTAATCAATCGATTTAGATCCAATCGAGCTAATCCGATTTCAGTAATTAGAACTCTTTCTAATTGATGATTAAATTAAATACTTTAATTCGATCAGACCTACAAGATAAGATTGACGTCTAACAATGTATCATGAGTATCCAAAAAATATGAAATTTGATAAAAATACCAAATATATCCTTCAATAGTAAGTTACCATGTAATACAATCCTTCGATCATTCCTGCACCCTGAATATGTTCATGAGTATAGAATCCTATCAAACTCAAATATATATTCATGTTAATTCTTACTTAATCAATGGTGACTCTGATGAAGAAGCATTAGAAACTCTTTCTAATCTCCTTCCTACTTTTGATCAAAAATTTTTTTGAGTCATCTAAGAATGAGAATACACAGGATGTGATCTCTTCTTACTAGAAGTGATCGATTCCATATTGACCTACTCATAATCTTCATATACACTCCATCATATCCAGAACACCTCGTATATATCTTAATGCCATATCTGGGTATGAACCAAAATATGGATTCATGTGCATAAGGTTCTATGGTGGTCTCAGGTCTAAGGATCACTTGCACAACTTCTACTTAGAGAACCATTTTTGACATGCAAGTAAGGCTTTCATAAGATGTTCTCTTTTATCAAGTCAATTAGTGGACTCATTTTTCAAATGAGCACCCACATTCTTGTATTAGTATCCCACACAAGTGACTAGTGAGATCTGCCATCCTCTCCATCGAGCATACATAGGATGTGCCAGTCTATCCGAAATACTGATCTCCGACTCAATGCGCCTACGATCAAAAATATTTAAGATTAAGATTTTAGATCTCACTAGCATGATCCATTCATATCTCCTAAAATCATTGTCCTAATCTTTGGAGTTCATCATAATCTTAGTCATAATAAGATATAGCTAATACGATGAATCAATACCTCATTTAATTATCAAATAATAAATATCATTATATGAGTTGAAAAATTTCAAAGAAAAGACCCATTGCAATATTTGCGATTGGCTTATAGGGCATTCTTCTTTCACACCAAGCATATGGATCACTATATCATCCATTAAGTATAAGTGGATCGTGCTCACCGCTTACATCTGAAGCTACCTCTAATCCTTCACCTCCATAGTAGTCGACTTTTCTTCACACAAGAGAGTATCGATCAACCTCTATTGAATGAGCACATCCTTCACCTTCGCTTGCCATAGGGAGAAATTGCTCTTTTCACCATACCGATTGATCTCTACCTTGATTGAGCCTGACTTTTCTATCTTCTTCAATCTTGATCAACACTACTGCAACACAGACAACCACACTCTAGTATCACCTAGCTCTGATACCACTTATTGGAAATCTAGTATCATTTATTTCGATAGAAAGCAAGAAGAAATAAAAATAGGACACAATCAAATATGTGGATTAGACCAAGATCTACCTCCATGAGGTATGCAAAGCTTCATTATGAAAGAAAATAATTATAAGAGAAGATCACATACTCTTAACTCTCATAAACCTCACTTTTTCAATAAGAAGCTCTCACCTCTCATCCCTTACAAAAGCTCTCAAAGAAATCCCCAAGGAGATCCTCTGCCGACTCCACCTAAGGCTCTGGCTGCTGCTCTGGCTCTCTCTGTAGCTCCGTTGCCTCTTAAGTGCTCACTACCGACTACACACTACTCCATAAGGTGTTCCCTCTACCTCTTGGCCTGTCTACCCCTGATAAAGGGCCCAAAACCCTCTGTAGATCGAAATACAATCTTTATTAGGACTTACAAATGTTTCTGACCATTGGATCTTCCCTGCTCGCATCCATGGCCCTCAGATCATGCAAAAAGCCTCCCAGATCATCTCCTAGCCATTGGACCGCATAAAGAGATCACATGGATCATGATTTTTGGGCTGTGGATTGGGCCAATCTATAAAGAATGCATGAATCATGCCAACATCTCATGGACCACCATGGACCGCGATAGAAATTCCTGCCTAGGTCACGCACCGCATGCATACGCCCGTCGGTGCACCCGTGCTGGGCCGCACCTGTACTGGGCTGCACCCATACTTGGGCCATGTGCTGCAGGCCCTGTTGGGCTGTGCATCCCATGGGTCTGTGCACCCCTGCGGGCTGCACCATACTACGGGCCTCCGCATGCTACATCTCTAAGCTTCCGCATCGTCATGTGCTACGTGTTGGGCTTCTTCATCTTGGATTTTTCTCCTATAGGTTGAATTTGAGATGCCAAATCCCAACAGAGTACAAAGGCATGTCATAAAAAATATAGAATTAAAATATATATTTGATCAAAATAAACTTTTCCAATAATTAAAGATCGACCTTCTACTCTCACTCTCTTAGTCCTCTTGACATAGCCATGATCAGTCTATGGCTAGCCTCGAAAGAGACTAGATCTTAACTATAATATGCCATCCATCGGTCATGCACCAGTGATCACCCCACTGGAGGTTTGGAAGAAAAACTAACTTTAATATCGCACAGAAAAATATACACCCTACCATCCATCCCCTTGCTTTGAATCTTATTTGTGTGCTACAGTTGGTAGTCGTAGGCTCTGCTGCATGGTCAATGGGTGGGGGGTCAAGAGGGGCAGCACCCCAATGCCGGGGGGATCTAGAGGGTGGAATCCCACCAAATAAATGGTAGAGGATACACACTGTGGATGACTGTGATTCTCCTTTTCTATCTCATTGGAATGGAGGGCAAATCCAGAAACACCCCTATTAGTTGTTAACCTTAATCCCTGATATAAATAGATAATCATTGAGTTTCCAAATATATAAGAGCATCGCATCCAAAAGAGAGGAGAGAGCCAGCGACTGTACTATGCAGAAGAGAGGGCTGTACTCTTGTAAACTTCCTAATTATATAGTGAAAATTCTTTGTACAGCCATGGACGTAGGAGCTAGAGACTCTATACCATGTAAATCCTTATGTATTCTTGTATGTATGTGATTTGTTGTTCCTTCCTTCTTCCTCCTAATATTCTTTGCATCTTGCTGCGTATAGGGTAGAGCTTTAGTTTCTAACACCTATAACATGTGTCTGCGATCAGCCCCACTTGGCTAGGCCCGAAAGAAAATGAGCTCCTAACTATAACACATCATCAACCAACATGTGCCAGCGATCTTCCTATTAGAGGCCCAAAAGGAGACAATCTTGAATCTGTGTGATCATAGTCAGACTATAGAGCAGTAGAATCGATAAGTAACATATAAAATATAGTTCATGTGCAAATATACCAAGTAAACTCAATCTGATAGTTTGCAAGCATTTTCATATAGAGCATATAAAATAATTTAAACAAATGATCATATCATTAAATGTATTTAGAAAGCAAATCACATGCATGGTAAAATATACTAGCTAGAGATAGAGGTAACTTAGCAATTCTTGCCCTAGATTTTCATGAAACTCCACCAACCAGGAATATCAATCAAAACCTAAAATAATTAAATATCCTATTAGGCTTCTAAAAAGTAGTAGATTGTTTGATTTATCTCATAGCAAATGCTAGTCCAGATTATCAAATTCGGCCTAACATCTAGGGGTCTCGACCAACTGATGGATCTAATAATTATCTCATACTAATATTTAAACAGAGTTCAAGGTTATCTATATGTCAAGGATTTGGTCACGATCATGTCTTCTCGCTATCTGAATCCATGTATTTCACATGATTGGATTAAAATCCCTAAGTCAAATCTCATTCACAAATTAAAGAAAAATTAAGCTTGATCTAGGTCAATCAATAGAATAGAGAAAGATTCGACAGGGTTCTTTTAAAGCTGAGGTTTGAGCCATCAATGATCAATATGTCTGGTGCCCATCAAATGAAAAAGAATAACAATAAAATTATAGGAAATAATAAATAAAGTAAAGGGAAGAAAAGGAAGAAAATTAGAAGAAGAAATTAAGAAGAAGAGAATGGAAGCATGAGGAAGAAAGGGAAGAGGAGAGTAGAGGGAGAAGAGAGGCTTGGTGATTGCCAGACCATAGCAATGGGGTGGATCACTGGCCTGCCAAGGTAGTTGAAAATGATGGCGACCGACACGAATAGCTAAATCCCATGGAAAAAATTGGCACCTACAAGGTTGAAGATTGAAGAGATTGGGTTCCATTTGAGGGAAAGTGGAACAAAGTGAGGGAAGGAGGCTCACCGGTGATCAATGGAGGTGGTGGATCTTGGTCAATGGAAATGATTTTCTAATGGTTCAAGAGCTCAAAAATCAATTTAAAAATAGGATAAAGGTGGGATAGATAGAGAGAAGGGGTGTTTTGGTAGCTGATCCTTGGATTGCGGTGGCGCATCAGCTACCAAAGAGGAGGAAGGGAGGGAAAAGGAGGGAGGGGGCTCGATGATGCCAAATGCAGGGGAGGGGTTTAAGTAGAAGATGGCCATGGAAAAGATAAAGTTGGTGTAACATCAGTAGCTCATCAATTGCACCAGCCTCCAATGGCCGTTGGCCATTCACACTGACCTAGAGATTTCGCATCGACCACTATTCGGTGGCCTTATCTTCTAGCGATAAAAATCAGGTAGGAGATCATGATCTCCCCTATTTCGATCTCTATTTTTTTTCCAAAATTCTGAATTGATGTTAGCAAAGGGTTTGCTGACTTCAGTTCAAAATTGACCCAATTGAGGGTATTTGGCATACCTAAATTGTGAAACAGCTGAGGGTATTTGGCTTGCATCTTTTCTTCAAGTTTCGAAGTTGCTTCTTATTCTGTATATTTGCTCCACTATATTTTGACCTAAGGAATAGTATGTCATCTCAACGGTTGATCCGTTCAATCTATAATTCTTACTGACTGTTCTATATAAGATAAATCTTTCCTGAGCTGAAGTCATCTAAACTCTACCACATGGCTAAGATCAAGTACACATTTCCTCAGTATGGATATATGAAAAATATTATGAACTCTAGCAAGAGAGAGTGGTAAAGCAAGATAGTAAGCTACCACTCTAATTTTCTTCAAGATCTCAAAAGACCCACATATCTAGGGTTAGCTTATTGCATACCCCAAATTCCATCACACTCTTAGTAGGAGATATCTTGAGGAACATATGATCTTTCACTTAAAATTTCATTTCTCTTCTCCTATTATCGGCATAGCTCTTTTATCGACTTTGAGCCAAATGGAGCCACTTCCTAATGAGCTAGATCTTATCAACTATTTACTAAACAATATATAAACCCAATAGCCTCCTTTTGTCGATATCATCCCAACATACAAGGGTCCTACATCTTCCTTTATAGGGGTTCTACATCATCCCAACATATAGGGATCCATTTGAATGCTAACCTGATAGTTGTTATTATATGCAAACTCTACTAGTGATAAGTGTTCATCCCAAGATCCCTTCAAATCTAATACACATGCGCTCAGTATACTTTTCTAGATTTGAATAGTTCTCTCTGATTGACTACCTATCTGAGGGTGAAAGACTATACTAAACTCCAACTTAGTCTTTATGGCTTGATGCAAACTCCTCCAACATTGAGAAAAAAAATATCATGTCCCTATTAAATACAACAAATACTGGAGTATCATGAAGTCTTATAATTTCATCTATATGCAACTTGGCTAGCTTTTCTAAGAAGAATTCAACTTTGATGGGTAAAAAATAAGTTGACTTGGTCCACAATCATCCAAATAGCATCATATCTTCAAAGAGTCCTTGGTAACCGTGAAACAAAGTCCATCATTATATGCTCCCATTTTCATATTGGAATGGTTAAAGGTTGCAGTGGTCCTGTCGATCTCTAATGCTTAGCTTTTACCTATTGAAAAGTCAAATACTGAGCCACAAACTGAGCAACTTCCCTTTCATACTACTCTACTAGAAATTTTTTCAAGGATCTCTGTACATTTTTATACTCCTAGGGTGTACGATGTAGGTGGAGTTGTGAGCCTCCAAAAAAATTTCTCTCTTCAACTCTGCATCATTTGGAACATATAATCTATTGCCAAATCTCAAGGATCCATCTTTATAAATTCTAAATTCAGATACCATACCAGATTGTACCTTTTTCTAATCCTTTGTATCTCCAGATCACCTTTATGGGATGCTTTGATTTTATTAGTCAAGGTAGGTTGCACACTAAGACCAGTGAGCAGGACTTCAGATTTGTGCAATGGTACCTCAATATCTAGCTTATCTAGATTCTGAAGAATATGCTTCTAAAAAGTGATCATAGCTACTATACCACCCATCAACTTCTTGCTTAAAGCATCTGCCACTATATTTACTTTCCCAGGATGATAATCTATGGTCAAATCATAATCCTTGATTAGTTCTAACCGCCATCTCTATCTCAAATTTAGTTCTTTTTGTGTGAATATATACTTGAGACTCTTATGGTCTATAAAAATTTTACATGATACTCTATATAAATAGTATCTCCAAATCTTCAAAAGAAAAACTACTACTGTCAGCTCCAAATCATGGGTAAGGTGTTCTACTCTTATGGTTTAAACTGTCTAGAGATGTATGCTACTACCTTCTTATTTTGCATAAAAACATATCCTAAATCTTTTTTAGAGGCATCACTATAAATAGTAAAATCTCCACCTTTAGATGGTAGGGTAGGGATGGGAGCCGACACCAAACTCCTCTTCTATTCCTGAAAGCCCCTCTTGCATTCCTCTATCTAATCAAATTTGGCTCCCTTGTGGATCAGCTAGGTCAGAGGTACTGCTATGCGAGAGAAACCTTCCACAAATCTCTTATAATATTTAGCTAGTCTGAGGAATCTATGAACCTTTAACATATTAGTCAGCTGACTCTAGTCTACAATTACTTCTACCTTCATTGGGTCCATAGAGATACCTTTTTTACAGATTATGTGCTCGAGGAAGGAGGTGCACTCAAGCTAGAACTGACACTTCTTCAGTTTTGCATATAATCTCTGCTCTCTTAATATTTGCAACACCATCCTTAAATGTCTTTCATATTCCTCTTAACTCTTAAAATATACTATGATATCATCTATGAACATAACCACACACTGATCCAAGTAAGACCTAAATATCCTATTCATCATATCCATAAAGGTTACGGGAGCATTTATTAATCTAAAAGGCATGACCAAACATTCATAGTGCCCATATCTAGTTCGAAAGGCTGTTTTGGGTATATCATCAGTCTTAATTTTTAATTGGTGATATCCAAACCTAGATCAATTTTAAAAAATACCTAGACACCTTGAAACTGATCAAATAGGTCATCAATTATTGGCAAAGAATATTTACTTTGAACTATCAGTTTATTCAATTCCCTATAGTCAATACACAACCTTAGACTTCTATCCTTTTTCAATCTTAGACTTCTATCCTTCTTCTTGATAAAGAGTACTGGAGTACTCCATGGAGAGACATTGGGCCTAATTAAGCTCTCATCAAGTAATTCCTAGAGTTGCTCCTAAGCTCCTTCAATTCTGCTGGAGCCATTAGATTGGAGCTATAAAGAT
Source organism: Elaeis guineensis (assembly GCF_000442705.2). Classification (NCBI taxonomy): domain Eukaryota; kingdom Viridiplantae; phylum Streptophyta; class Magnoliopsida; order Arecales; family Arecaceae; genus Elaeis; species Elaeis guineensis. The sequence goes on from NC_025993.2 coordinate 140,304,690, forward strand.
AGATCTGGCATCTGGTATTAGATCAATAGAGAACTCTATCTCTCTATCTAGAGGCAATTCTGATAAATCCTCTAAAAATATATCAGAAAACTTTCTTACTACCAGAATATAAACTAACTTCAACTCCTCCTGTCAAGTATCTAAGATGCTAGCCAAGTACCCCATGCAACCTTTTTTCCAATATTCTATATGTATGGATGATAGAACTCTGATAGGGTCATTCATTCCACTGCCAGAGAAGCTAAAATGATACCTGCTCTAGAATCTAAAAGGTTACCCTCTTTTCGAAGTAGTCTACCAAATCATAGTATGAGATAAGCCAATCCATCCCTAAGATGACATCAAAGTCTCTAATTTTTAGAACCATCAGATCAAATACCAGTCATGATCTTCAATGCTCAAAGTGTAAGATGGGCAAACCAAGCCAACCATGATGACATTTGCATTTGAGGTAGAGATATATAACTCATGATCTAGGGACACAGGCATAATGCTAGCCTTTTTAACAAATCCAGATGAAATAAAAGAGCAGGTAGCCCTGGGATCAAATAAAACACAAGCATATATGGATGTTACTTTGATCATACCTATTATAAATTGAAGTTCTACTATTATTATCAATCAAAATTTTCAACATATAAGATTGTGAAGTCTTTCAATCTAATAAGCTTGAAAGAGTTTTGGGGTATCTGCCACTATAGCATTTGATGCTTCCATAACTTGCTAAGTCATAGCATAAATACAAGCCTGGGTCTTCTACTTTGAATGTCCTTCTTGTCCTTGCTCGAAGGGACGTCCCTGATAAGAATTGGTGCATCTCGAGTAGTCCTAGCAGACGGTGCTTTGGGTGTCTTTTGGGATAGCTGCTAGTATCCAAAGTTCTAGAGATATAGGCAATTCACAGTCTTGTAGCCTTACTGATCATTATTGAAACAAGCTTCAAAACACTAATAACGATCCTACTCTGAGTAGAATCCTCTACATCTCACTACAAAGAAGAGACTATCAGTGATAAAAATTTTGATGATAAAAAAACTTTCGTCAATAAAAGTACATATTTAGTGATGAACGTTAGCATTTGTCACACTACTAAACTTACCAATTTTTTTGTAACAAAAATTATTTTTGTCATAAAATTATATCACTAATTTTCATCATATGGAGAAAATTTTTTTATAACAATATTTACCATACTATGATAAAATTTAGTATCACTAATAATTTTTTAAATTTTATGATAAAATATTTTGGATCATTAAATATCTATATTTTTAGTGACTTGAATTTCACATCACTTATTTTTCTTTTTTTTTCAAAAGTTAGAAGTTATCTATAACTATTTTTTATGACAAAAATAACAATATCATCAAATATCAAGTACTAATTTCCACTATATAGAAAAAATTTTATTTGTGACAATATTTGCTATATCATATCAAAATTTAGCATCACTAACAATTAGAATATTTCATGACAAAATATCTTGGATAACTAAATATCTATATTTTTGGTGACTTGAATTTCACGTCCATGTTTTTGTTTCATTTTAAATGTTAGAATTTATCTATAACTACTTCTCATGATAAAAGTAATAACATCACCAAATATTGGACTCACCCAATGTTTTTGCTTTTTGGTGCTTTGTTGGCATGCAGAAGTTTATTCCGACTTTAAATGCCAGAATTTTTGTAGTCATTGATTTCAGATGAAATCCGAGTTTTGCTCACCGAGGTGTGCTAATTCTTCTCAATAAAAGTCATGAGTCGAGATCATATGTTGCCCAATGAAGACTTCTGATGTTTATCTTGAAGTGACTATTTGGCCACACTTGCCAAGTCATTTGTCAATTGATTTTTGATCTCAGAATTTTATCGTTGAATCAATTTCGATGCAGTTGCTTGTGGAGGTGCTAACTTGGGTCAAGATATCATCTAATTGTTGGATATTTTCGAAGTCGATTGCCTTATTTGAAGTTTATCCTTTTCAGATGGGGGCTATTCTTGGAGTTATGTTCTATCGATGTAGATTCTCGAAGTTTGTCTCAACAATGTTAGGGCAAAATTTGCCAAGTCGAGGACTTCAATGTGTCCTCAATTTTATCTCAAGGATCTTGTTTGTGAGGGTCCTAACTTGGATCAAGATATCTCCTATTTGTCGGTGCCATGCAAAATATAATTTCAAAGATCTCAGCCAAAGCTGAGATATCTCCTAAGACTCATTATCCAATCCAGTCATTCGAATTCAGTTCGATATCTAAATATCCATAATCATCATCATTATCGGTTGCTTACCGAATATAATTCCTGAGATCTCGCCAGGGTTGAGATATCTCGAGCGACCACACATCAAAAGTTTATGTTACCCAGGAGCCAAAGGTATCAAGCACTTAACACTGGCACTTTCCCAAGCCATGAAAATTTATTGAGAAGGATGACATGACTTCTGATTTATAGGAAATGTGGCCTCTGGGGCCTCTTGCATGATGACTCCTGTCGTGCAGTCAGAGGGGGTGGTTGGAGACATTCAGATCCAGCTTCTCTATAAATAGGATCCTATTGCTTAGAGGCTGGTATCTCTCTGATAATCTCTAGCAATATCGTAGTGGTGCCACCTCATTCAGTGTCATGAAATCATCAGCAATTTTCTCCACCCAAGGAAGCCTCCTCCAACCTCTGACCAGCTATAGAATGCCTTAAGGGATGAACACCCAAGCTTGGTGTGGGAGGCATTAGGAAAACCCACCACTCCTATTAGAAAATATGTCCTAAAACTAATTATCTAGATGATTGTGCCTTCATAATTGTATATGAATTATTAATTAATAAAAGTTATTTAGTATTTTCATCATAAATCATGCATCTTTTTAATCGAACTCTTATATTATGATGAAGTCCTTAGAACTATTTATAATCGATAAAGAAGAATTTATCATGTAGTTCTTAAATTTGTTCGCGATCAAATGATACGTTATTACTAGGATGATAATGTTTATCAGGTATAGGTCGTTGTATGCCATATGGATTGATTGTCCTCATAATCAAGAGTGTGGAGATACTAGTATGGCATACATGTGAGATATAAAAGTACATCATCACTGAATAGTGATCAAACTGTGAAGCACTCTACTATCAAAAATAACTCACGAAGGATACAGATATAAGTGTCCCTCAAGCTTGAGATTATCATAGTGACTTGTAAGCAACTCATTATACTTTGGTGTCGGACTATCTGTATTTTTAATATAGTGATGGAAGATTACTGAGTACAATCAAGTATTTGCAAAGTCAGTAAGTGAGTCAAGATAGGATTGATCCTCTTCGAATTATAGGAGTTAATACATCACTATGTTTCAATTGAGCAAAATTTTGATCAGGATAATCCTTGTGAGAAGTCACAAGATTTATGAGATTGAAACATAATATGAATGAACTGATTCAGGATTGACAGTTTAACCCTAAGTCATCCTCAGCATTGAGGATCAAAAAGATAAATTATACGATAATCATATCCCAGATCTTGAATATTGCATAACTATTCGACACTATCCGAACATCGAATATCATTGCTAGATAGTCACTTCGATTAATATAAAAATTTATTTCTATGCTACTGACTTAGTGTTCAACCTATGAGATCACACACAATAGAAGTTTCGGTCTAATTTGATGACTGATAGATGATTATGAATTGTTGAAGGATATAATCATCAATATAATTGATGATTAACCTTGTACAAAGGTTGTAATAAATAATTTGCTAAGAATTAATGAATTATAGAAAGATTAATTAATAATTAGATTGTTGATTAGCTTAATTTGATTAAACAATAAGGTATGGATCATGTTTAATTAAATTTGATTCAATTAGGTTTGATCCAATTAAGTTATTAAATAACCTAATCGCTAAGGAAGATTAGTTCTTGATTTGATCAGGACTTGTATTCAATTAATTTTTGATTTGATTAAGATTTAATTGAAGTGGTTTAGTACTTTATTAGATTAGGTTCATGCATTTATTTGGATCTAACCAAATTAGATTTGGTTTAGGATCAAAATTAGAAACAACCAAGAGTCCAAAAGTTTTGGACTTCTCCCTAGCACCAACACCCTTGCGCCAACCCCCTTCTCCATGCATTTTTCTCCATGCTAATCTAATTTTAGCATGAAGAAAATCAATGTCCACCTTTCATGCACACCCCCACAACGCCCCTCATGGATTAGGATAAGAAAAGTTTAAATTTGATTTAAACTATCCTTGTCTGAAAGTGATTTGATCTCTTCCAACCTCTTGATCACATGCCATAAAAGCCTTATGGTTTTGGCATGCAAAAGGAAGTTTTTCATGATGATTTTTTGGGCTTTTGTGCATGAATCACCATGCCTAGAGCTTACCTTGTCACCCTCCTTGATAAAGATTAAATTGGTTAGAGTTTAAATTCACATGGGATTTGAATTCAAACTCTAATTTATTTCTATTTTTTCTTTGTGACCTAATATATGGATGCCTCTATTTTGTGCGACAAATAAGAGGATCTTCACCATGAAAAAGAGAGGATTAACCATGAGAGTCCTTCTATGCATGAAACAAAGGAGAGCATTGTCCTCTTGTGGGTGTGGAGGGCCTTGGGGTATTGATCTAGGGTTTTGGGTGAGAAAAAAAAAATAAAAGAGAAAGAGTTCTTTCTTTCGTTCTTCCACAAAATCTTTCTTCCTTTATAGATCAGCCATCAAGGATCTCTACAAAGAGCTAGCACTTCAGAGAGGTCGATCTGATCGGACTTCATGTGGACACTCGTAGAAGTCGTATGCATGTGCGGCTAGAAGAACCTGCTATCTTCATTTTTCAACAGCGATGTATTTCAACCCGTGCTCAAGTATAGAGATCCAATCTCTATTATGTTTTAGATCATATCTAATTATTTTAGATGTATTTTCATATCATACATGCATATTTTATGTCATAACATCCTAACTTAGGCCGTTATAGATTAGATCTAGTACATGGTAGATTAAATAGTTTAATCTAGTTTGCTTCCACTTGCGAAAAAATTTTAAAAACCATGCATGAACTGCTTTGACTTTTCTTTAATTGATATCAGAGTTAGGTTCTTTTTGATCATATATGCAAAAAGATTTAAAAATGATTTATTTTAGATCGCACGTACTTATTATAAGGTTGTCCTGTTGTAAGAGGTTACAGTGAAAAAGTTGTCCTAGTATGTGCGGATCTAGATACTTAAATCATAAATATATTTAAATGAGATCTAAAGAAATTTATGATTTATTATTTAATTTTTGATCTAAAATTAATTGATTGATGATCTAAAAACTTAAATCATGAATATGTTTAGATGAGATCTAAAGTGATTTATGACTTAAGATCTGATTTATGATAGTTTAGATTAGATCTAAATCAATTCTATGATTAGATCAATTATTTTCTTAATAGCCTAGTACTCAAATTAGGTTGATCACCATAGTCGTCCGATCATAAGAGGAAGTAGGGATCAAAGTCTCGCTCTTGTCCATCGATGAATTCTCTTATGACGTGACGGGATGCCGCTTATAATTATATCCCATGAAGAAGAACTGCAAATAGCAATTTTAAGTGTTTCATGTTTTAGATTTAGATCCTTTGATTCATATGTGAGATATGTGGTTTTGATTATTTTGGATCTAAAATTTATATATGTGATATATATGTTTTTATAGAATTTATATCTAAAATTTAATTTCTGCAAACTCTAGATTCAAAACCCTAGGATCTGATCTGAAACATTGAAACTGTTTATACAAAATATCTTGATCTAAAATTCAGCAATGAGTTGCTGGTTTGCCTGTCGAGTCGATTTAATTTTGATTGGAGTCGACTCGAAACCTTTTTGAGCTGGTTCGATTTGTTGATGAGCTGACTTAATTTTACAGGCCAAGAAATTAATTTTTGTATTGAGCCGACTCGAATCTAGGATGAGTCAACTCAAATTTCTGAACAAAATTATTTTACATAAATTTTAATATAAAAAATTTATATTTGAAATTATTTTATCTTTTATACTTAATTAAGAATTAAGAGTTGAAACTTTAGATCTAAAATTATAAATTTAAGATCTACAGATATTTTATAAGACATGGGACTATAGGTTAGCTTGAATCAGGTCAATTAACTATATCAGACCTAGGACTAGAATCAAATATGGACTAAATTGAGAAATTGACCAAATCTAACTAAGAGTTGAATTAGATTAGGTCAAGTCTTCTCTAGATCAAGTTCAATAGTTGTAGTTGATCAAAGCCCATATTTTTGATTATAATAATGAACCTGATCTTGGCTTAGTGGTCGAGCCTGAGTCTTTAGGCAGATCAAATCAAAATTGATAAACTAATTGGTGTCTAAGGTAAGTTTGACATTTTGATCAGTAATTTTTAATTAGCAGCCTACTTACTTGACTATTTCAATGATATCTAAGATAAGCTTTGGCAGACTCTCCCATTGATCTCACTTACCTGACCAATGTGATAAATCAGCTTTTGATTAGGTTGCTCATTGATTCGAGCTAAACTATGTCACCTAGGTTAGTCAGTCATATGATTGTGCTGACTAATTAAGGTGTGACCTGAACCCGCTCTGTCCTCTCATGACTTGGTGAAGTCAGTGGGAGGATATTAAGTTATTAGTATGACTGATTTGGGTGCCTCTTAATCAGCTTAGTCTCTAGTCCTCTTCAAAGACTTGGTGAAGTCAGTGGGAGGATGTTGATTGCTAGTTAATCTCTTTTCTTAAACATATAATTAAATCTTCAAAATTATTAGGTCCTTAAAATGATACAGTTATGGGGGAGCTAGTTCATAACTTTTCATTAAGGTGCATGATAATGGGTCCAGTATTTTAAATAAGTATTGGAGGTGCAAACGTCTGGTGTTTATTGGGTATTGAAATTATCATTCATCATATGATGATTCTGTTGTGATTTTCAAATCAATGGTTAAGTTGGCCAAGCAAACTCAAGCCTAGGTATTCATTTTTAGATGCACTAGATATGATTATGTTAATGGTTGGACCTAATTGAAATTTTTAGTGGAGGTGCAAACACCTGCTGAAAAGATGCCTAGGGCAAAACATATTACTAAAAATTATTTGAAGAAATAATTAATTAAGAACCTATCCATAGATGTACAGGGGTTCACCAAGCAAACTCAAACTCATGTGCAGTCTATGTGGATTCGAGTACCTACTAAAAAATTAATATAATTTTTCGAATTGGAGGTAGAGGCTATTAATTCATATAAAATGATAGAAAAATTTTTAGACTAAAGTCTAAATTTTTAAGATTAAATAATTTATATATTAATAGATCTTATATTTTTTTTTCAGTAATGGCTAGTAAATTATCACTCTGCTTTTTGTTAGACAGTGACATGCTTATGGGATCCAACTTTAAGAGCCAGTATCAGAAGTTGAACATTGTTCTTAAGCCTAAACTGACCAAGAAGCCCAAAGCAGACCAGAGTCAGGTAGAGTGTTTCTTTTGCAAGAAGTTGGATCATTGGAAGAAGAATTATCCTCAATATCTTAGTTCTTTTGATCCAAACAAGCCAAGTAAGAGAAATCAGCAAATAATTGTTGGTTAAGGTAATTATATGATAACTCCTTATAATTTCTCTATTTATGATACTACTATCTGGTATTGTATATCAAAAGTTTAATTAATATTTATAATTTATTGCAAGGACTTCAAGTTAGTAGAAGGTTTGAAAATAGTGAGGGATTCCTGAATGTAGGAGATGGAAGTCATGTTTCAATCTTGGCTTTAGAAATTGTCAAGCTTGTTTTCAACTCAAATATTGTCATTTTAAGTGATTGTCACTATTTTCAATCTTTTTAATGAATATAATCTCTGTAGGCCTTTTGGCCATAGATGGTTATAGTTTATTAATAAAGAATGATTTTTGTGATATCATGATGAATGGTGTCACAATCATGCGTAGACAATTAAGAAATGATATTTATATTTTATTATAGTTTGTTAGTATAATGTATACATCAAATAAATATCCTAGAGTAGATAATGTTACAAATGCCTATCTTTGGCATTGTACGCTCGGTCATATAAACAAGAATAAGATGAATAGTAAGTAAAGAGGGACTCTTCAAAGTTAATAATTGTGAATCATTATTAATCTGTGAATCCTGTCTTCTTGAAAAGATGACCAAGTCATCTTTTACTGAAAAAGGTGAATGAGTCAGTGATATTCTGAGTCTAGTATATACTGATGTATGTAGACCCATGAACATAAATATCAAAGGTGGATATTATTACTTCATTATTTCACTGACGACCTATCTAGGTATGTGTGCATATATCTTATGAAGCATAAATCTGAATCATATGAATGTTCAAATGATTTCGTAATGAAGTAAAAAAATAAACTGAAAAGAATGTTAAAACTCTTTGATCTGATCGAAGAGGTGAATATCTATTTAATAAATTTTTGATATATCTAGAAAAAAATGGGATTCTCTCACAATGGACCCCTCCTAGGATGCCACAACATAATAGATGTCTGAAAGGAGAAATTGAACACTATTAGATATAGTTCGATCTATGATGGTATCTGTAACTCTGTCGGTTTCTTTTTGAAGTTATGCTCTTCAAACTACTTGTTATATTCTAAATAAAATTTCGAGCAAATCAATCATAAAAACTCCATATGATATATGGACTGGACATAGACCAATACTCTCTTACCTTAGAATTTGGGGTTGTTCGGCTTATGTCAAGTGTTTAAAGACTGATAAGCTTGGATCCAGATCTGATGAGTGTTATTTCATAGGATACCCCAAGAAAATAAGATGATATTTTTCTACCTTCCTAATGAATAAAAGGTGTTCGTGGGTCTAAAGGCATTCTTTTTGAAAAAGAAGTTCCTTGAAAAAGAAACTAATGCCAATAAAGTTGAACTTGATAAAGTTTGACAGACAAAAAAATTGACATATATAAATGAATCTATAGAACTAGATTTGATTAGATCAAATCCAGAGCCTGTTGTAGAGGCACCCTTGAGGAGATCTGGTAGAATACTGCATCAGCCGAACAGATCTATGATTTCTTGATTCGGAACGGCGATCCTATTGAACTTGTTGAAAATAATGAGGATCCGATCATCTACATGGATGCCATATAAAGATCTGACTCTGATACATAGCTTGAAGACATGAAATTTGAAATAGAGTCCATAAAGATCAATAGTGTACGGACACTTATTAATCCACCTGAAGGGATAAAATCCATAGGGTATAAATGAATTTTCAAAAGAAAAAGAGATGAAAAGATGGAGACCTATAAAGCCTATTTTATTGCTAAGGGATATCACCAATATTATAGTATTGACTATGATGAGATATTTTTTTTTTGTAGTAATACTCAAATTCATTCAGATTATGCTTGCGATAGTAGCATATCTGGATATCAAAATAGTTTTTCTAAATAGAGAGCTAGAAGAAAAGATTTATATGATAAAATCTGAAAGGTTCATATCCACAGATGAATCTAAGGTGTGCAAGCTTCAGAGATCCATTTATCGATTGAAGCATACATCTTGAAGTTGGAACATACATTTTGATAAGACGATCAGAATGTATGGCTTCATTGAGAATGGAGAAAAACTATATATCAATAAATGGGCTAATAATTCTGTGATTGTACTCCTTGTGTTGTATGTAGATGTTGGGAATAGTGTCCCAAAGCCAATCGTCAGTCTGTTGACGATTGTGCTCTTTCTTGTATTAGTATATGAATTATAAATAAATAAAAATTATTTTGATATTTTTTATCACAAATTATTTCATCTTCTAATGAACTCCTGTATTGTGGTGAAGTCCTTAGGACTATTTAGACTCGACAAAGGAGAATTTGTCGTTTAGTCCTTAAACCTGTTCGTGACCAAATGATACGTTGTTACCAAGAACAACAATGTTTATCAAGCATAGGTCGTTGTGTGCCATATGGGTTGGTTGTCTTCTTAACCAAAAAGTGTAGAGACACTGGTATGGCATACAGGTGAGATGTAAGGATACATCTGCACTGAACATGACCAACTTCAGAGCTTTTTCTGCTGTCAAGATTTGCTCCAATGGGATATGGGTATAACTGTCCCTCCGACCGGAGACCGCCATGGTGACTTGCAACCAACACACTGCACTTAGGCACTGGACTACCTGAATTTTTATTTCAGTGACGGTAGGCTGCTGGGTGTAGTCAAGTACTTGACTTGTCGGTGCGTATGTCAAGATGGGATTGACCACTCCAGTTCTGAAGCTGTATACAGTCGTATTTCAATTTAGCAAAATCTTGGCCAGGATAGTCCTAGTGAGGAGTCACAGGACTGTTTGAGTTGAGCACAATTCGGATGATCTGATCAAGGTTGACAGTTTAACCCTGAGTCTCCTATACACAGGGGTCAAAAGGGATGAATTATACAGTAACCATATTCGCATAGGTTCTGAATGTTGCGATTGCGATTATTGATCTATCCGACGTTGGGTATCATTGCTAGATGGTCACTTCGATTAGTACAAAAATTGTTTCTGTGCTACTGGCTTAGGTTCGAACCTGCGGGGTCACACACATTAGAGGTTCCTATCTGATCTGATGGCTGGTGAAGAGTCCCACTGGACTGAACTCTTCGACCAAGAGTCCTAATACTGGGACTTTAAGTCCTACGTGTCTAGGACTCTGTGATCGAGAATCAAAATTTTTGATCATGAGTTCCACATATTTTGGGTACCGGGGTCAAGAGTCCCACTGGTTTGGGACTCTTCGATCAAGGTTTCATATCGATGGACTTTGATGCCCGATTGCCCATCAGATTTGGACTTAGTATTTATGAGAGTTTAATTAATGATTTGATCACTAATTAACTCAATTTAATTGAGTAATTATTTTTGGATCAAGTCCAATTAAATTGGATTCAGTTGGATTTGACTCGATTAGGTTAAGAGTTGACCTAATCGCCGAGGTAGTTTGGTCTCTGATCTGATTAGGGGTTGGGCTTAGTCAATTCTTGATTTGATTAGGATTTTATTGAGCCTAATTAAGCTTAATTATATTAGATTTAATTTAGTCTAATTATGCCTAATCTATTTTAATAAGGTTGGTTCAATTAGGTTTGAAACCACCTTTGACTTATCTCCCTGCGCCAACTCACCTCACCTGCACCTATTTGAATTCACGAGAAACAAGTTCTTGTGAATTTTCTCCCACACAGAAGCTTCCCATGCCCCTCCTTTGTGCACCATTTTGAGTGGATAAAGATGGTTGGTTGGCCATTCAAATTCAAATGAAGTTTGAATTTGAATGGGCAACTAATCTCATGTGCCACCTTATCCACTTGTGCACCACTTATTCTACACAAGAAAAAGTTTCTCATGTATATTCTCCATGCACAAAGAACCCATGCCCCCTTCTTCTCATGCCAAGAGTGGATAAAGATTGGTTGGTTGGCATTTGAATTCAAATTCGATTTGAATTCAAGTGAGCAACCACCTAGCTTTATCCTCTCACACGGTGAAGATGCGTAAAGATGCGGTCTTGCACTATTTTAAAAGGGGAAGAGAAGGTGGAACATGTGCATGACTTTCTTAGAGAAAGGGTGGCATGAGAAAGGGCCTCTGCATGAGAAAAGAAAAGAAAAGAAGAGAAAAGATAAGAAGAGAGAAAGGGTGCAGGGTCTTCTGTGAGTACCCTAGGATTTCTGTCTAGATTTCGAAAAGTGAGAAGGTGAGCTACGAGTGTCGTGAGTCCACCAAACTTCAGAGAGAGCTTCATCAACCTCTCTACTATCTCCGCTGATGATCCAAAGCATCCAAAGAATCGACAGACACCGATCGAAGGAGTTCGATCAGCATCAACCGTCGAAAGGATTCTGCAACGAACTAGCATTCGTGTAAGCCGATCAGACTGAGAGCTTCGTGTGGATAATCACAGAGGCTAGATATACTGTGTGACTGTATTGTAATGATCAGACCATCCTGATGGTGATCAGACTACAGCGATCGACTACCTGCATGAAGATAATGTGTTTTGAACACATAACAGTAAAATGTTTACTGTAGAATTCAAAATTTCAAATTTAAATGCATGCTATATATATTATATTTAGATCCTTGTATAAGATTAATACATATTAATTAATTATATTAATTAATAATTTTTACTGTAAAATTATAATTTTGAAAAAATTTTAAAATTATCGTTTTCCCCCTGCACTGAAAATTTACTTCAATTGGTATCAGAGTAGGTTCTAAAATATGATATACATTTGCATGCATAGATTAAGTAGTAATCTAAAAGTTTAAATTTGAAATTTAAATTTAAAATTTAAAATTCAAAATTTGAAATTTGAATTTTAAAATTTAAAATTCAAAATTCAAAATTCAAAAATTTGAAATTTAAAATTTAAAATTTGAAATTTATTTGAAATTTAAAATTTAAAATTTAAAATTTAAAATTCAAATTTGAAATTCAAAAATTTGAAATTTAAAATTTGAAATTTATTTGAAATTTGAAATTCAAAATTTAAAATTTAAAATTTAAAATTTAAAATTTAAATTTAAAATTAGTATATTAATATATACTTGATCCAAGTAGCAAGTAGTCTAATTCAGTTGGTTGCCATGGTCATCCGATCATAAGAGAAAAGTAGGATTTAAAGACCCTCTCCTCCCATTCGATGGGGTTCTCCTATGGCGGTAGGGGTGCCGAGTGATTATATCCCATACAGATGAAGCAGTAAAAGAACTCAATTGTAAAGGTTCAATTATAAAATTTATCATGAATGTATTAGATTAGATCTAAAAGAATATTCATGATTTATTTTGATTGAGTTATTTTCTGTTATATAATTAGCAATAGGATTGTTGTTTATGAAATGTGCTGATCAGTTTGTGAAATGAGTCAACACATTTGATGAACAGAAAATAAAACCTTTCAAATTTAAAAATTATTTTTGAAATACCAAACCCTGACCCATCAGCTCAAATACTTAATTAAAAGAATTAAGTGTTGTCTAGTTGGTCTAGAATTATGAATTAAGACCTAAGACAATTGCATAAACTTATGGGTCAATGGGTTAGATGGATTAGGTCTATAATTGGGTTAGACCTAAGGTTAGCTTAAAAAAATAGACTAAATTAGAGTAATTGATCAAATCTAATCAAAAGTTGAATTAGATTAGGTCGAAGACACTCTAGACTCAACTCCAATAATTGTAGTTGAATGGGTCCATGTCTTTAACTAGACCAAGATGGACTTAATTCATGGCTACACGGTGGAACCCTATTTATTAAGTTGATCAAATTAAAACTAATGAACCAGTTGGTGTCTAAGATAAGTGCGGCAGTCTGATCAGTGGTTTTTAACTGGAAGCTACTCGCATTGATTCGATCTCTGACGAGTTAATGGCATATCCCTTCTACTGATCTCACTTACCTGGCCAACCTGGTGAGTTAGGTTTTGATTAGATCACTTGGTGATTAGGGCTCACCCATGTCATTAGGTAAATCAGTGTGACTGATTTAGGTGCTCCTAATACCGGCTTTAATTAAATCCTTTTTAATCTGACTTGGTGAAATCAGTGGGAGGATTGAAATTGGCTGGTTAATTTCTTCTCTTCTTTCTTTAATAAAATCCTCAAAAATTATTAGGTCCCTAAAAATGATTAAGTTATAGTGATAACTAAGTCATAGCCTCCCATTAAGTGAGTGATAATGAGTCCATTAGTTTAATAATCACTGGAGGCCCAAAGATCTGATGCTTATTGACTAATGAAATTATCATTCATAATATGATCATTTGGTTGAGTCTTTCTGATGGTGGTCAGGTTGGCCGGCCAAAGTCGGGCCTGATTATTTATTGGTCAGATTCACCAAATCAAGTCATGTTAATGGTTGGACCTAACCAGATCTTTTCAGTGGAGGCCAAAGCCTACTGATTAGGTTCTGGGGCAAAAATCAATTACTAGAAGTTGTTTAGAAAAATAACTGGTTATGAACCTACTCATAGATGCACATGGGTTGACCAACCAAAGTTGGGCTCGTGTGTAGTCTGTGTGGATTCTAATACCCACTAAGAAATTAAAGTAATTCCTCAAATTGGAGGTTGAGGCTACTAGTTCGTAAAAATACTGAGAGAAACTTTAGACTAAAGTCCATGTCTTTAGTATTAATAATTTATGTACTAATAAAGGTCTGATTTTTCTTTATACAGCTATGGCCACTACCCTGTCGCTCCTATCATTATTAGATAATGACAAGCTCATGGGACCTAATTTCGATGGTTGGTATCAAAAATTAAAAATCATCCTTGAGCATGAATGGATCCTTTATATAGTAACGGATCTGATACCTGAGGAGCCAGCCCTGAATGCTAGAGAGATGGTCCGAGATACTTATCAGAAGTGGCTTAACGATCGCACCATCGTTTGGTGCATAATGCTGGCGGCAATGAATGATGAGTTCAGCCGCAAGTTTAAGAACGTCCAGCCACAGGAGATGCTTCAAATATTGAACGACTCCTTTGGCATGCCTGACGATGTTAAAAGGCACAAAACTAGTTGTGCCATTTTCAATGCTCGGATGAGGGATGGAGCCTCAGTCACTGATCATATACTGTACATGATCGAAATGATTGAGCACCTAAGTAAACTGGGCTTTTTCTTGCACGAGCAGCTCGGTAAGGATGCGATCCTTAATTCTTTGCCCAAGTCCTTCCTCCCCTTCCTTACTCATTTTCGGATGACAAAACCTACAGTGAACTACCACGACTTGTTGGAGTTGCTGCAGAACTTTAAGAAGGACCACCAGCTCTATAAGGAGTCACTGAATGTTGTGGGAGGGTCTTCTTCTGGTCGTCGACCCTTTAAGAAAGGGAAGAAGAACAAGAAGAAGAAGAAGAAGAAGGTGCAGCCGCATACAGGGATGTCTGCACAGGGTCAAACCAAGAAGCACAAGCTTGATTAGAGCCAGGCAGAGTGCTTCTTTTGCAAGAAGCAGGGGCACTAAAAGAGGAACTGTCCTCTATACATTGCCTCTCTGGACCCAAACAGGCCAAAGAAGAAGCAAGATAATTATATGATAATACCTTGCAACTTTTTTATTTATGATACTACTGCCTGGGTATTAGATACCGGAAGCCCTTATCATATCTGTAATTCGATGCAGGGTCTGCAGGTCAGTAGGAGATTTGATGAAGGCGAGAGGTTTCTGAACATTGGAGATGAAAGCAAAGTTTTAGTTCTAGCTTTAGAAATCATGAACCTTGTAATCAACTCTCGTAATGTAATTCTGAGTGAATGTCACTATTGTCCAAGTTTTTTATTAAATATTATTTCTGTAGGCCTTTTGGCCATGTACAGTTATGAATTTTTAATAAAAAAAATATTTGTAATATCATTTTGAATGGTGTTACAATATTTGTTGGATAACTAAATAATAGAATTTACTTACTATCACAGCATGTTAATATGGTTCAAACCTCCGGTAAGTCTGAAAGGAGGAATCGGACCTTGTTGGACATGGTTCGATCCATGATGGGATTTGTTGGTCTGTCGATCTTCCTCTGGAGATATACGCTCGAATCGGCTTGTTACGTTCTAAATAAGGTTCCGAGTAAGTCTATAACCAAAACGCCATATAAGATATGGATAGGACGTAAGCCAGTACTCTCACACCTTAGGGTTTAGGGGTGTCCGGCTTATGTTAAACGTTTAATTATGGAAAAGCTTGGACCTAGGTCTGACAAGTGTTATTTCATAGGATACCCAAAAGAGATCAAAGGGTATTATTTCTACCTAGCTGATGAGCAAAAGGTGTTTGTCAGCCTTAAGGCAATCCTTTTGGAAAAGGAGTTTCTTGATGAAGGGACTGTTGCCTTTAAGGTCAAACTTGAGGAAGTTCGGCAGGTGAAAAAACTGACACAAGTTGCTGAACCTGAACCTGATTTGGTTAGATCAGATCCGGAGCTCAATGTTCCTGCACCCTTAAGGCGGTCTGGTAGAGTACCACGTCAACCAGACAGATACTATGATTTCTTGATCCGAGATGACGATCCTATCGAACTTGATGAAAATAATAAAGATCCGATCACCTACATGAATGCAATATAGAGATCTGACTCTGAAAAATGGCTAGAGGCCATGAAATTCGAAATGGAGTCCATGAAGGTCAATGATGTGTGGATATTGGTTGATCCATCCGAAAGAATAAAACCCATAGGGTGTAAGTGGATCTTCAAGAGGAAGAGGGATGCAGACGGAAAGGTAGAGACCTATAAAGTCCGTCTGGTTGCCAAGAGATATCGTCAACATTATGGTATAGACTATGACGAGATGTTTTCTCCTGTGGCAATGCTCAAATCCATTCAGATTATGCTTGCGATAGCTGTCCATCAGGACTATGAAATCTGGCAAATGGATGTGAAGACAGCTTTCCTAAATGGAGAGCTAGACGAAGAGGTGTATATGATACAACATGAAGGGTTCATATCCACAGATGAGTCTAAGGTGTGCAGGCTATAGAGATCCATTTATGGACTTAAGCAGGCATCCCATAGTTGGAACATACATTTTGATAGGATGATCAAGACGTATGGCTTCGTTAAGAATGGAGAAGAGCCCTGCATTTATAAATGGGTTAATGATCCAGTAGTGGTATTTCTTGTATTGTATGTGGATGATATTCTCTTAATCGGAAATGATGTCCCTGCATTACAAGGAATAAAGATTTGGCTGTCGTCACAGTTCTCCATGAAGGATCTGGGAGAAGCTTCCTACATCCTAGGGATAAAGGTCTATAGGGATAGATCTAAAAGGTTGCTTGGCTTATCCCAGTCCACGTACATTGATACTATGCTGAAGAGGTTCAACATGGAGAATTTCAAGAAAGGCTATCTACTAATAGACCATGAATTTTTTCTCTCTCGAGAGAGAGAGAGCGTATGGGTAGAATTCCATATGCTTCGACAGTGGAATCTATCATGTATGCCATGACATGTACACGACCAGATGTGGCATACTCATTAGGGGTAGTGAGTAGATATCAATCTGATCTAGAGGAGAATCACTAGAAGGTTGTTAAAACCATCCTAAAGTATTTAAGAAATACTAAGGATCAGTGGCTTGTTTATGGTGAATCGGATTTGAGACTTATAGGGTTTATAGACTCTAGTTTTCAGTCTGATCACGATAACAATAAGAGTGTATCGGGATTTATTTTTACCCTTAATGGTAGGGCTGTCTGCTGGAAGAGTTCCAAGCAGCACACTGTGACTGATTCAGTTTGCAAAGCAGAATATGTCACTGCATCAGATGCTGCCAAAGAAGCGGTGTGGCTGAGGAAATTCATCACCGAGCTTGGAGTAGCACCCTCCCTTGTTGGTCCAGTTCTGCTCTATTGTGACAGCTCTAAAGCCATTGCTCAGGTGAAGGAACCGAAGGCACACCAGCGGACGAAGCATATTCTGTGCCGCTACCATCTCATCTGAAAAATCATGGATCGAGGTGACATCGACCTTCAGAAGATCGACGGAAAGGAGAACCTGGCCGACCCATTCACTAAAGCCATTGCGGTGAAGGAGTTCAACGACTTCAAGTCGAAGATGGGTATTAGATACTGCACCGATTGCCTTTAGGCCAAGTGGAAGATTGTTGGAAATAGTGTCCCAAAGCCAATCGTCAGCCTGTTGACGGTTGTGCTCTTTCTTGTATTAGTATATGAATTATAAATAAATAAAAGTTATTTTAGTATTTTTTATCACAAATTGTTTCATCTTCTAATGAACTCCTGTGTTGTGGTGAAGTCCTTAGGACTATTTAGACTCGACAAAGGAGAATTTGTCGTTTAGTCCTTAAATTTTTTCGTGACCAAATGATACGTTGTTACCAAAGACAACAACATTTATCAAGCATAGGTCATTGTGTGCCATATGGGTTGGTTGTCCTCTTAACCAAGGAGTGTGGAGACACTGGTATGGCATACAGGTGAGATGTAAGGGTACATCTGCACTGAACGTGATCGACTTCGGAGCTTTTTCTGCTATCAAGATTTGCTCTGATGGGATATGGGTATAACTGTCCCTCTAACTTGAGACCGCCACGGTGACTTGCAAGCAACTCACAGCACTTAGGCACTGGACTACCTGAATTTCTAATTCAGTGATGGAAGGCTGCTGGGTGTAGTCAAGTACTTGACTTGTCGGTGCGTGTGTCAAGATGAGAATGACCACTCCAGTTCTGGAGCTGTGTACAGTCATGTTTCAATTTAGCAAAATTTTGGCCAGGATAGTCCTAGTGAGGAGTCACAGGACTGTTTGAGTTGAGCACGATTCGGATGATCTGATCAGGGTTAACAGTTTAACCATGAGTCGTCCTATACACAGGGGTCAAAAGGGATGAATTATACAGTAACCATATTCGCGTGAGTTCTGAATATTACGATTGTGACTATTCGACCTATCCGAACAACGGGTACCATTGCTAGATGGTCACTTCAATTAGTACAGAAATTGGTTCCTATGCTACCAGCTTAGGTTCGAACCTGTGGGATCACACACATTAGAAGTTTCTAACTGATCTGATGGCTGGTGAAGAGTCCCACTGGACTGGAATTCTTCGACCAAGAGTCCTAATACTTGGGGACTCTGAGTCCTACATGTCTGAAACTCTATGATCAAGAATCAAGATTCTCTGATCATGAGTTCCACACATTTTGGGTACCGGGGTCAAGAGTCCCACTGGTTTGGGACTCTTCGATCAAGGTTTCATATCGATGGACTTTGATGCCCGATTGCCCATCGGATTTGGACTCAATATTTATGAGAAGATTAATTAGTAATTTGATCACTAATTAACTCAATTTGATTGAGTAATTCATTTTGGATCAAGTCCAATTGAATTGGATTCAGTAGGGTTTGACCCGATTAGGTTAAGAGTTGACCTAATCGCCGAGGTGGTTTGGTCTCTGATCTGATCAGGAGTTGGGCTTAGTCAATTCTTAATTTGATTAGAATTTTATTGAGCTTAATTAAGCCTAATTGTGTGGGGTTTAATTTAGTCTAATTGTGCCTAACCTATTTTAATAAGGTTGGTTCAATTAGGTTTGAAACCACCTTTGACTTATCTCCCTGCGCCAACTCACCTCACCTGCACCTATTTGAATTCACGAGAAACAAGTTCTCGTGAATTTTCTTCCATGCAAAAGCCTTCTCACACCCCTCCTTTGTGCACCATTTTGAGTAGATAAATATGGTTGATTGGCCATTCAAATTCAAATGAAGTTTGAATTTGAATGGGCAACTAATCTCATGCGCCACCTTATCCACTTGTGCACCACTTATTCTACATGAGAAAAAGTTTCTCGTGTATATTCTCCACGCACAAAGAACCCACGCCCCCTTCTTCTCATGCCAAGAGTGGATAAAGATTGGTTGGTTGGCATTTGAATTCAAATTCGATTTGAATTCAAGTGAGCAACCACCTAGCTTTATCCTCTCACGCGGTGAAGACGCGGTAAAGACGCGGTCTTGCACTGTTTTAAAAGGGAAAGAGAAGGTGGGGCATGCGTATGACTTTCTTAGAGAAAGGGTGGCATGAGAAAGGACCTCTGCATGAGAAAAGAAAAGAAAAGAAGAGAAAAGATAATAAGAGAGAAAGGGCGCAGGGTCTTCTGTGAGTACCCTAGGGTTTTTACATAGATTTCGAAAAGTGAGAAAGTGAGCTACGAGTATCGTGAGTCTACCAAACTTCAGGAAGAGCTTCATCAACCTCTCTACTATCTCTGCTGATGATCCAGAGTATTCAAAAAATCGACAGACATCGATCGAAAGAGTTCGATCAGCATCAGCCGTCGAAAGGGTTCTGCAACGAATTAGCATTCGTGAGGAGCCGATCAAATCGGAAGCTTCGTGTGGATGATCCATGGAGGCCAGACATACTGTGTGGCTATATTGCGATGATCAGACTATCCCAATGGTGATCAGACTGCAGCGATCGACTACCTGCACGAAGGTATTGTGTTCTGAACACATAACAGTAAAACGTTTACTATAGAATTCGAAATTTCAAATTTAAATGCATGCTATATATATAATATTTAGATCCTTGTATAGGATTAATACATGTTAATTAATTAGATTAATTAATATTTTTCACTATAAAATTATAATTTTGAAAAAGTTTTAAAATTACCGTTTTACCCCTACATTGAAAATTCACTTCAGTACATGAGATTCTCTTAATCGAGAATGACATCCCTGTATTATAGAAAATAAAAGTATGGCTGTCATATCAATTCTCCATAAAAAATTTAAGAAAAGCATCCTACATCCTAGAAATAAAAATCTATAGAGATAGATCTAAAAGGTTGTTTGGGTTGTTCTAATTTATGTACATGGACATCATGCTAAAATGGTTCAGCATGAAAAATTTTAAAAAAGACTATTTTTCGATAGATCAAGAAATTACTCTCTCTAAGAAAGATTGTCCGATAACTACTCAAGAGAGAGCGTATGAGTAGAATTCTATATGCTTCCACAATGAGATCTATAATGTATGAAATGATATGTACGAGATCGAATGTGGCACACTCACTGAGGGTAGTAAGTAGGTACCAGTCTGATCCGAGTGAGAATCATTGAAAAGTTATAAAAACTATCCTTAAGTATTTGAGAAATACTAAGGATCAATGACTTATTTATGGAGAATCTGACTTAAAACTTATGAAATATACTGATTTTAATTTTTAGTCAAATCATGATGATAGCAAGAGTGTGTCAGGTTACACCTTTACCTTGAATGATGGAGCGATCTGCTCGAAAAGTTTCAAACAGTACATCGTAGTCGATTCAATTTGTGAGGCAGAGTATATTGCAGCATTCGATGCTACCAAGGAAGCTATTTGGTTATAAAAGTTCATCAACGAACTTAGAATAGCACCCTCCATCGATGGTCCAGTCTTTCTGTATTGTGATAGCACTGAAGCCATAGCTCAGGGTAATGAACTATAGTCCTATCAGAGAACCAAACACATTCTGCATTGCTATCATCTTATTCGAGAGATCATAGATCGAGGTGACGTCGACCTTCAGAAGATCGATGGAAAAGAAAATTTGACCGACCCAATTACTAAAGCCCTCGAAATCAAAAAATTCGACGAACACAAGTGGAAGATGGGTATTCGATACTATTCTGATTGACTTTAGTCCAAATGAGAGTGGTTAGAAAATATGTCCTAAAGCTAATCATCTGGATGATTGTGCTCTTTGTAATTATATATGAATTATTAATTAATAATAATTATTTAAATCATCATAAATCATGCATCTTTTTAATCGAACTCTTTTGTTATAATAAAGTCCTTAGAACTACTTATAATCAATAAAGAAGGATTTATCATGTAGTTCTTAAACTTGTTTGTGATCAAACGATACATTATTACTAGGATAATAATATTTATCAAGTATAGATCATTGTATGTCATATGGATTGGTTGTCCTCGTAACCAAAAAATATGGAGATACTAGTATGGCATATAACTAAAATATAGAAGTACATCATCACTAGACAGTAACCAAACTGCAGAGCACTCTATTGTCAAGAGTAGCTCGCAAAGGATATGAGTATAAATATTCTTCAGACCTGATATCACCACAATGACTTACAAGCAACTTACTGTACTTTGATGCCGGACTATGTATATTTCTAATATAGTGATGAAAAGCTACTGGATACAGTCAAATACTTGTGAAGTCGATGTGTGAGTTAAGATGAGATTAACCCCCTCTTAATTATAGGAGTTAATGCATCATTGTGTTTCAATTGGGCAAAACCTTGATCAGGATAATCCTTGTGAGGAGTCACAGGATTCATAAGGTTGAAACATAATGGATGAACTAATTCAGGATTAACAGTTTAACCCTAAATCATCCTGAGCATTGAGAGTCAAAGGAATGAATTATGTGATAACCATACTCAGATTCTTGAATATTGCTTTGCAACTATTCGACACTATCTAGACGTCGTATATCATTGCTAGATGGTCACTTCGATTTGTATAAAAATTTATTTCTGTACTATCAACTTAGTATTCGAACCTATAGGGTCACACATAATAGAAGTTTTAGTCTGATCTAATGGCTAATCTATGATTATGAATCATTGAAGGATATAATCATAAATATGATTGATGATTAACCTTATTCAAAGGTTGCAATAAATAATTTGCTAAGGGTTAGTGAATTATAAAAAAATTGATTAATAATTAGATTATTAATTCACTTAATTTGATTGAGCAATAAGGTATGGATCATGTCTAATTGAATTAGATTCAATTAGGTTTGATCCGATTAGATTATTAGATAACCTAATCGCTAAGGAAGATTAATTTCTAATTTGATTAGGACTTGTATTCAATTAATTCTTGATTTGATTAAAATTTAATTTAATTAGTTTAGTACCTAATTAGATTAGGTTCATGTTTTTATTTGGGTCTAACCAAATTAGATTTGATTTAAGATCAAAATTGGAAACAATCAAGAGTCCAAAAGTTTTGGACTTTTCCCTAGTGCCAACACCCTTGTGCCAACTCCCTTTTCCATGCATTTTTCTTTATGCTAATCTAGTTTCAGCTTTAAGAAAATCAGCATTCGACCCTTCACATGCGCCCCCCTATCGCTCCTCATGGATTAGGATAAGAAAAGTTTAAATTTGATTTAAACTATCCTTGCTTGGAAGTGATTTAATCTCTTCCAACCTCTTGATCACATGCCATTAAAGTCTTATGGTTTTGGCATGCAAAAGGAAGTTTTTCACAGTGATTTTCTAGGTTTTTGTGCATGAATCACCATGCTTAGAGCTTATCTTGTTGCCTTCCTTGATAAAGATTAAATTGGTTAGAGTTTAAATTCAAATGGGATTTGAATTCAAACTTTAACTTATTCCTATTTTTTCTTTTGTCGCCTAATACATGGATGCCTCTATTTTGTGTGACAAATAAGAGGATCTTCACCGTGAAAAAGAGAGGATTAACTGTAAGAGTCCTTCTGTGCATGAAACAGAGAAGAGCGTTGTCCTCTTATGGGCATGGAGGGCCTTAGGGTATTGATTTAGGGTTTTGGGTGAGAGGAAAAATAAGAGAGAAAGAGTTCTCCCTTTTCTTCTTCCACAAAATCTTTCTTCCTCTATAGATCAACCATCAAGGGTCTCTGCAAGGAGCTAGCACTCTAGGATGGTCGATCTAATTGGACTTCATGTAGATACTCGTAGAGATCGTACGCGTGTGCAACTACAAAAATTTGTTGTCTTCATTTTTCAACTACGGTGTATTTCGACCCACGCTCAAGTATAGAGATCCAATCTTTATCATATTTTAGATTAGATCTAATTATTTCAGATGTATTTTCAGATTATCCATGCATGTTTTATGTCATAAGATCCTGGTTTAGACAGTTATAGATTAGATCTAATGTATGGTAGATTAAATAGTTTAATTTAGTTTGCTTCCGCTCACAAAAAAATTTTAAAAATTATGCATGAACTGCTCTAGCTTTCCTTCAATCTCTGACTAGTTACAAAATGCCTTAAGGGATGAACACCCAAGCTTGGTATGGGAGGCATTGGAAAAACCCACTGCTCTAATGATGAAGTTGAAGTGATGGCTATTGGGGGTTGTTTCAGCATCATGCTTTAAAGAAGGGTCTTCAACTTTTCTAGGGGGCAGCTCCTCTCCTCCGATGAGCTAGCCATTTGGCCCTCCTCGATAGAATATCTGAGAGATAGGATGTTCTGTTGAGAGGGGACGTGCTAATCCATCCCTGATGTTCTTTACCGAGGGCCAACGACCTTTGAGGGGGAGGATCTTCATGCACAAAGATGGCTGAGGATCTCGTTGACCATAGTTTGACTTCACGCTTGAGAAAGACTGCTGAGATCCAAGATGTAGATCGAGCTTGTCTTTTTCTTTTCTTTGGCTGTAGTGAATCTTATCCAAAGAAAGTTGTCTTGTTATAAGCTTCTTCTAGAATAAAATATTCCTTATCTTTTTTTTGTGGCTTACATGAATATCGGGTTGTAGTCAGTGCTAAGTAGCTATTGTTCCCCTCGATCTGATTCTCGTAGGGATATTCCAAAGGACACCTACAAGGAGTCATCTACAGTCGATCCGAAGTCCATTCATAGTAATTATCATTGTCATCTTCAGCCTCTGTTCGACTTGTCCATGGACAAGTTGTGTCTGGTGACTGTATGGGATCCCTAGAGGGTTAGCCCTTTCATCATTATCTTTGGCCTTCGCTCAACTTATCTATGGATGAGAAGCACTAGGTGATTGTGTGGGATCCAAGGAGCATTGTCCTTAACCTCCACTTGACTTGTCCATGGACGAGGAGCACCAGGTGGTAGGTGAGGTCCGTATGGGGTCCTTGGAGGATTAGCCCCTTCATCATTATCCTTGACCTTTACTCGACTCATCCACAGATGAGTCGAGCGAAGGTCAAGAATAATGATGAAGGGGCTAACCCTCTAAGGACCCCTTACGGCCGTCTGATCAGGCGGCCATAAGGGGATCAGGTAGCTATAAGGGATCCCTAGAGGATTAGCCCCTTCATCATTAGGCGACCATAAGAGATTGCTGAAGGGTTAGTCCCTTCATCATTATTTTCGACCTTCGCTCGACTCATCCGTGAATGAGGAGCGCCAAGTGGCTATACGGGATCCTCAGAGGGTTAGTTCCTTCATCATCATCCTCAGCTCTCGTCTGACTCATTTGTGGATGAGGCTTGACCTGATTTTCTCAAGTTTACATTTTAGATGCTTTCTCAAGGTTCCTTTGGTTAGTTTCAATAATTTTGCTTGTAGTCGGATATGGCCGATTTTAATCGGGCTCTTCAGTCAATCATTTTAACAAAAAACCAGCTCAAATTTTATTGATGTAACCAATAGATGCATAACTTACTGATAAGGCATTTCTCAAGCTTTTGATGTTCCACATCCGTGGAATGGAGGTTATGTCGAGGCCCTTAATTCGTCATCGTTATTAGTATGGTGACAATATTGTCATGGAGAGACTGAGCTCAACATTCTTCTTTTAATTTTTAGTACAGCCTTCTACCTCCTCATATTTTTTTGACTCGATCTTCTCTCCCTTGCTACCGAGGATCAAGATCATGTTGATCCACCAACTACAGCTACAGGTCGGATGTTGTTGTTTCGCATCCACTATAGATGGTGGGTGGGATTAGTTAGCATCCAGACCCGATGGACTAAGTTGTCGAATCGCTGTGGGTTAGTCACCATGAGCACCAACAGCGGCTGCATAGGCCTGTTCGAGGCAAACGATTGGGTGACTCCCCTCTGACTTCATCCAATGGACTGTCAGTGGAAAGTGGTGGAGTACTTGTGTCTCACCATACTCTCTCTCCTTCGTTAGGTTGCTGGGCCCTTCCTCTAGTACCAAACTATTGCATCAAGGCTCTGGAGAATGCTGATGTGGTCAAAAATAGAGGACAGTCTGAGCATCGAAATGCCAACAGGGACCTGCAAAAAAAGTCCGCACTCATCGGGATTCTTCGATGAGAGATCTTCTAATGATTAAGTTAGCCGGAGCTTGAGAACAGTAGGAAAGAGAGAGTATGAGCTTAGTGTTGTATTCTATTGTGCATATCTTGAGGGTCCCCTCATTATCTCTTTATATATATGTAGAATCATAGGTTGTTAGATAGGTCGGTAAGTTAGATCATGATTTGTTAGACCATTTAGATATATAAATTGGGGATTATTAGTTGTGGGTAGTGACCATGTTCTAACAAAGATTCTTAATGCTGGTCCATATGGCTGAATAGGCCGGTAACCTGAACTCGATACATAGCCGAGGTTTTGATCCGAATGTGTTCTCATCAATGTTAGATGTAGAAAGTCATCCTGTGTGGTCAGTGAGGTCCCGACCATGAGCTCGGCTAGCGTCCGATCCAAGGAGTCGGATAGAAATTGATGGGAATATTCTCTCAGCTCTCCTATAGCAATCTTGGCGAGTTGTCGGTTGTAGTCATCAGTGGCATGTTGATGTCTTCGGCATATGACTGGAGACGAAGTTTGATATTTGTCCACTTCATTATCAGGATGTCTGGATGATGCTCATCATTTGGAGTCCTCAGTATTGTAGCTGATCCGAAGAGTATATCCGAGGATGAGACTTGAAGACAATGGCCGAGGTAGTTTGACCCTATAACACTTTTCACCAAAAAACTTTTACTCTAGTAGCAATTGATAGTTTCCAAATCCAACTGAAATTTGCATGGGTTTCAAACATCTAAGAGTGAATAATTATGCACACATCCCTCACCCTTGGTTTAATCCCATCAAAATATTGACAATGCAAACGTGGGAATGGAGATGGCCAAAACCCAATTAACCATATCATCCAAAACAATCTGGTGCTGCAAATTTAAATTCCAAAAATCATTGCACATTAGCTTAGATACTTCCCAATCCTTTGGACATAGATTGCAATTAAACGGCACAATGCATCGGTTAATGGATCTGTTTGTAATCCATGGATCTTACAAAAGATTTATACTTTCATCATTTCCAATCTGCCATTTGAATGATTGTTTAGTCTCTTTAGCTGCAAAATAAATAGGCCACCAAATTGGAGAAGCACCCCTTTTGAGCTGATAGTTGTCCCAATTGATAAAACCACATTTTGTCTCCGCCAACCATGCCCAAATTGAGTTTTTGTGCAGAAATTAGATCGCCGGCGGCCTTTCCCATTGCTGCTTCTCAGCGAACTCTAATTGATTGCAAACCCATCCCCTCTTTTGTTCTTCTCTATACTGGTTGTATCCTAAGAGATTAAGTGTAATTTTCTTGCGCCTACCTCAGGACCCCAAAGAAAGGATGTGAGGATCTTTTCGGACTCTTTCAGAATAGCCATGGGAATAGATACATTCATCAAAAAATAATTGTAAGTAGAACTGAGTACAGATTGAATGAGAGTGATCCTTCACACTTGTGACATATATTTCTTTTTTCAATAGTCAAGTCTTTTGTGGGTCCGACCAAACAGGGGATTGAATCCACACCAATTCTATCTAGCTCCAGATAGAAGCACTTCAAGATAAGACCACCAACCCTCTTTTAATAGAATGCCTAAGATATCAAGGATTTGCCGCCTAGTAACGTAGCATTCTATAAGGCATAACAAGATTGACACGCTAAATATATATATATAATCTTCTATATATATAATACACACACACCCCCCGAGGCTTTTATGTTAAGATGACGAGAATCTTCTCCCTTTGAGAAGAAAAATTCGTCTCACAGATTGAAGAATTCTTCCATTTCATGTCATCTTTTTAGGTGTAATTTCTTACAATGCAAGAATCTAAGTCAAAATGTAGAGTCATTGCCATACAAATATGACTTTTGCATTATGTTGCAAGATTGTCATACTAAAATATGAAAAAGAGACCTACTTTTGGAGATATAAAAGTTCATTTTGATTAAATGCCTTGAGTACAATAAAGAAGAATAAACAAAAGTTCATGTTGCATCAAAACTCTGGAGGGTGCTAATATGGTCGAGGATGAAGGGAAATTTAGGTGCTGGGTAGCCACAAAGGACCTGTAAAGAAGTCCACACTTATTGAAGTTTTTCGATGGGGGACCTTCTGATGCTTAAGTCAGTCGGTGCTTGAACACAATAATGAAGGGAGAGAAAAGGCTTAGTATCGCATATCTCAAGTGTCTTCTAATTACCTCTTTCTATAGAGGTAAAGTAGTAAGCCATATGTAGGTTGGTAGGCCGAATCATGATCTGTTAGGCCGTTAGAATAAGAAATCTAGAGATTGTTAGTTGTGGATAGTGGCCATGTTCTAACAAAGATCCTTGGTGGTGGCCCACATGGCTGAAAAGATAGGTAACCTGAGGTCGATGTACAGTCGAGGTCTCAGTCCGATGCGCCTCCACTAGTGTCAGTCTTGGGACATCATTTTGAGTGGTCAGCAGAGTTCCAATCATAAGATCGGAACGGGATCCTTTGCGGTACTCAAAAAGTACTGCACGGTGCCGTACATATATTGGGACATCTATAAAACTGAGACGGTTATGTGATGTTTATTTAAACTATTCAAATACCCTTGGGGTTTATCCATTTCTCCTTTCTTAATATTTTAACGCACGTGCAGCCACCCATCTTTTGATCAGCAAGTGCACATCATCCTACGGTACTTTTTAAGTACCGCAGAGGATCCATTCTCCATAAGATCGGCAAATGCTCGAATCGTAGGGTCAGATGGGAATCGATAAAATTGCACAGACCAAACCCTCGAAGGTGGTTCTGATGAGTCTTCAACAACATATTGATGTGTTCAATAGGCAGTCGAAGATGAAGTCTAGGAATGAAGTCCGATGAAATTGTTCGGTTATTTGGATGATGCTTGTCATTCAGAGTTCGCCCGGGCACCTCAATCGATCCGAGGAATATGTCCGAGGGTGAGAGCAAGGATAGTGATCGAGGTAATATGACCCCATAACACTTGCTCTCCATTTTTTAATTCGAGATATTTGCCTCAAATGAAGAAAGTAATAGTCTTCAGAATATATCCTCGATGAGTTTTCGAATTCAAGAATTTGAATTGTTTGGTTTTTCGGTGAACAGTCGTACCACTTCATGAAATCTGGCATTGATTTTACAAGTCGCTTTGCAAATCATGCTTTAATTATTCGAAAAGATTTGATGTTTCATGAATCCTAGTGCATTTATGAAGGACGGATGGCTTGAGGTAGATCATTATTCTAGCCTCGAAAGATGCTCTTGGGCAGTTATAGGCTAACCAATCTGAGGTTGCCACATGTCAGTAGTCGATTGGCTTAAAGTTGTTTCACACAAATCGATTTGCATGGTCAAATCAAAGTGGTGGTTCGTCGAAGGATTGAGAGGTCGGACGGCTTTGATTTAAGACATGTAGCGAAGATTCATCGGCGGAGCTCCAATCGATGCCGTTGTAGCATAATATAAATAGGCCTACTCTCCCACTATTTCTATTTTTCTTGATCGCCAGTCATTTTCTGCACTCTAATCTGCAATTCGCTAGAGGTCTCCTTCACTATCATTTTTCCACCTTCTTCTCTGGCTCCAATCAATTTTTTGGTTCTATAGGGAGT
This sequence comes from Elaeis guineensis, assembly GCF_000442705.2. Lineage (NCBI taxonomy): Eukaryota > Viridiplantae > Streptophyta > Magnoliopsida > Arecales > Arecaceae > Elaeis > Elaeis guineensis. The sequence continues at coordinate 140,333,900 of NC_025993.2, forward strand.
TTGCTGCATCGACAATCTCCTTTTCTAGTTGGTTTTCTTGCTTCTTTTTCAGTCTTAGTCATTCTCCTTTTTGTTCGTCCTCCTTTTTTGCAATGTCTTCTGGTAGAGAGGATTGGGGTGAAAGTCGTCGAGGTGGCCGGGACTCTAAGTCGCCTGCTTTTCGATCTAAATCTGAGGAAGATCCTTGGACCACTACTGTGAAAGCCTCTTCAATTGGTCGCCAAAGTTCTCTTGGTCTTGTGGTAGAGGTGCCATCCATTACTGAGGCCAACCTTCAAGGGTTTCGATCTTAATATTCTATTCCTTCTACTTTTCGGTTCGAAGACCCGAATCAGAAAAATCATGTTTCTTCTGCTCTAGAGGGTTGAGTCACCCTTTTCAAAGAGATTCTCCGAACATGTTTTCGATTGCCTTTCCATCCATTTGCTTTCAATATTCTTGATTTTTGTGAAATTCTTTCGACTCAAATCACCATGAACTCCACTTCGGTGATTTCTATCTTTATCATTTTGTGTAGTTGGTTTGGAACCCCACCAAGGACTTCTCTTTTCAAGGCATTGTTCATCCCTGAAGAAGTACTGTTATGATAAAGAGTGGCGGTATTTTAGTCCTTGGTGTGGGTTTGAATTTATTAATAGCCTTTTGTCTCTATTCATGATTGGAAGGGTCGGTTCTTTTTTTGTATCCTTTGACCTTCTTTGGGGCTTCAGCCGAATTTGGGACGATCCTTGACTTCCTCAAATAAAGAGAAATTGATCCTCCCCAAGGATGAGAACTATTATAAGTTATCCAATGCCAAGTGTCGAAGTTAAGCGAACTCTTGGCCGAGTAGAATCTCTACGACGCCGACCTTAGTCCGATTCTTCCTCAGGATATGTCTGAGTCTTTGACATCTGTTGATTATTTGGTTTTCCTTGGTTTTTCTTTGTACTGACTTTTTATCTTCGATGTTGCAGTGATGAGGCTGTCACTTGATGCTCTTAAGGCTGCATTAATTGCTAAAGAAGAGGCCATCTGAATCATCCAGTGGAAAGTATTCAGCAAGGAAGAAATCCAAGCTAACTCCAACTCCTCCAAATCCATCGGCTCATCTGACTCCGATGACTTCTCATTCTATGGGGACCTCAAGTGCTGATCCGGTTGAAGTCATCGAGGCTCCCACAGTCATTATCACACTACCACTAAGGGCAACTCTACCAACCGCATCAGAATCAGTTCAAGTTCTGATTTTGCCACCTACTCGTCGGACTCCATCCCTGACAAGGTCCGAGTCTCTTCCCATATCTCCCATCATGCCATTTGTAGCTACATGGCATGAAGCAAGGCCCTCATCATCTACTACTGAGGAGGATCTGATCACCCTTGTCAGAAGGGTTTGGCAGGATGACTATTTTTCAAAATCACCAGTGTGCTAAGGAGTTGATTGGCATGGTGCTATTGCTGTTGGATTGGGCTAGGACCAACTCCTGACCTTTCGGCAAGGTGCTGAATGCCTTAGTCAAACATCTTTTCAAGGTTTGTTTATTTTGACTTGTCTTTTGTTTCTAATAGCCGCAAGATTCTTGACTTTGATTTTTCTTTGTAGATAATGCATGATATTACTCACCTTGGTGACGTAGTCATTGGGTTAAACCTCATCAAGCGAAAGCTTGAAGGGGGAGCTGCATAATGTCGAGGCCTAGAAGAAGGTAGTGATGGAAGCCAAGGTGAAGGCAGAGGAGGAATCTTCTAAGCCGAGGTCCAATCTCTTCGAAGCTCGGGAGAAAGTTAGGTATCTTAAAGGCTGCCTAGTGGTAAAGCACAACATCACTGAGGTGTGGCGAAAGAGGATCACCGAACTGGAGAAGGCCTTAGAGCTCGACATTGAAGTAATCCAGACCATCGAGGAGAAGGTCAGACTGGTACAATATTGGGTAGTAGTAGAGAAGGAGAAGGCAATTGCTGAGGCTAAAATTAAGGCAATCGATGAATTTCGATTTTCACCCGACTGCGATGCTAAGGTTGTAGAAGTATCGACTATGGCCTTTGGTTTTGGATTTGATTCATGCAAGACTCAAGTTGCTCAACTCTTCCCCGAAGTGGACATCGGCTGTCTGGACCTGTATGCTCTTTTAGGGGAGCTATTGGCGAAGAGCATCCCGATTATCCTAAGGCTGAGGAACCATCCGAGCATATTGCCAAAGTAGAGATTATGATCGAGCCTGCCATAAAGCAACTCATGAGTCACTCACTGTTGAGGCCTCTAGATCAATCATCGAAGCCAAAGTAGTGATCGAACGTAGATCCGAGGTCCCGTCTGAAGCCTCGATCGACATTGAAGACTTGTAGAAATTTTCTTGCAGCTTGTTTTTGTTCTACTTCAATCTTTAATGTCTTATAGGTAAACTTTTCAGAGCAGTAATGAAATGACTTCACTTTTTAAAGTCCAACATCCTTGTTTTGAAGCTGATTCTAGCTTGTGTGGTTCTGGAATTTAATGTCTTTTAATTTTATTTCTTTTGGATGTTGACTATGCTAAGCTTATCTTTTCATCAAAAGTTCGAAGATATGGTTGGTCGGATCCTGAAGTTGTTCTCTGAGTTCTGCTTGGACTATGATCTTGAAAAAATTTCATCAAGTCATCAACCTTGGGTAAATTGCTGATGCAGGTTTGCTGAAGTCTGTTTCAAAAATATTGGGCAGAATTTGCCAAGTAGAAGACTTCATTTATGTCCTCGGATCCATTTTGAGGATTTCATTTGCGGAGGTTCTAGCTTAAGGTAGGTTATTCTGTAGCCGTCAGCATCATGTCGAGCAAAATTTTAGAGGTTTCGATTGGAATCGAGATATCTTCCAAGGATCAATCCTCTGATCCAACCATCAAGTTCAATCTGGTACCCAAACGTCCTATAATTATTGTCATGGTGACTCGCTGAACATGATTTCAAAGGTCTCAATTGAGATATCTCTGAGGGTTTAGTCTACTTCAATCCAACCATTTGAGTCGCACTATTTAGGAGCCTAGGGGAGCGTCGCATTTAATGCTAGCATTTCTTGATTATGAAAGCCTATCAGGAAGGACGTTTGAGAGTTTGACCATCAGTAGGAATAGTCTTCGAGGTCACTCGCATGGCGACACCTATCATACAGCCACTGAGGGTAGTTAGAGGCATTCAAGTCCAACTTCTCTATAAATAAAGTCCCTGTTGCTTGAGGTTGGTATCAACCCAAAATCTTTCACAATGTGGTGGTGCCGCCTCATTTGCCATCAGGAGATAGTCGGCATTTTTCTTTGACTGGGACAGCCTCCACAGTCAATCAACCAGTCACAGGGCATTTCAGAGAGGCACATCGATGAGGAGTTCGATTTGGCATGAGAGGTATTGAAAACGTCTATCGCTCTAATAAGGGAGTCGGACTGGTGGTCGCTAGGAGCTACTTTGGCATCATGCTCAAAAGAAGGGTCTTGGACCTTTCTAGGGGGCAGCTTTTCCCCCCCAGCAAGCTAACCTTCCGACCCTCCTTGATGGAATATTCAGAAGATAGGATGTGCTCCTGAGAGGGGATGTGCTATTCCATCCCCAATGTCCTTTACCAAGAATCGATGACTGTTGAGGGGAGGTCCTTCATGCACGGAGATGACCAATGGCCTCGTCGAGCACAGTTCAGCTTTGCACCCGAGGAGGATGTAGATCAAGCTAATCTTTTCCCCTTCTTTTGTTATAGTGAATCTTGTAATGAGCTTTTTTAAAAATATGTATAGACATTTTTGAATAAAGTATCCCTTTGTTATCTCATTGTATTTGTTGTCGTTCTCTCAATCTAACTCATATGGGGATATCCGAGAGGACTCTTGTGAGGTATCATCCAAGATTGATCTGAAATCGATTCATAGAGATCTCTGTCGAGTTATTGTAGGCCTCCACTCAGTTCGCTCATGAACGAGGAGTGCTAAGCGACCATGCAGGATCTCTAGAAGATTTTTCTTTTATCATTATCCTTGGCATCCGCTCGACTCACCTATGGGTGAGAAGCACCAGGTGGTCATGTGAGATCCCCGAAGGGTTAGCGCCATCATCATCGTCATCATACTCAGTCTCTACTCGACTTATCCTTTAACGAGGAGCACCAAATGGCCATGTGGGATCTCTGAAGGGTTAGCTCTTTTATCGTCGGAATATTTTTGAGATGTTTAGACTGTGAAGGTCTTAACTTAGGTTATGATAACTCCACATCGTCAGCATCTTACTGAACAAAATTTCAGAGCTCTTAGCCTAAGCTGAGATATCTCCAACTGATCGATTCTCTGATCTAATCATCGGGGTTCAGACTGATGTCTGAATATTCCGTAATTATTGTTGCACCAGACTTATGGCTGAAAAAGTATATATTGAGAATTGTATCCCAAAATCAATCATCAGTCTGTTGATAGTTAAGCTGATGTATGTAAATTATACATAAATTATTTATTAATAAATATTATTTAATTTTGTTATCACATTGTGTACATCTTCTTTAATAAACTCCTGTGTTGTGATGAAGTCTTTAGGATTATTTTATCAATAAAGAAGAAGTTATCATTTAGTCTTTAAATTTATTCACGATCAAATGATGCACTATTACTAGGATGATAGTAATTTTCAAGTGTAGGTCATTATGTGCCATATGGATTGATTGTCCTCTTAATCAAAAAGTGTGAAGATACTGATATAGCATGTAAGTAAAATATAGGACTATATCTCACTGAACGTGACTAACTGTGAAGTACTATGCTATTAAGAGCAGCTCGTAAAGGATATGGATATAAATATTCCTTTGATCTAAGATCACCATGATGACTTGCAAGCAACTCACTGTACTTTGGTGCCGAACTATTTGAATTTTTAATTCAGTGATGAAAATTTTTAAGCATAGTCAAGTACTTGTGAAGTCGATATATGAATCAAAATAGGATTGATCCTTTTGGATTATAAGAGATAATGTATCATCATATTTCAATTCAGTAAAATCTCGATCGAGATAATCTATGTGATGAATTTGAAAGATTGAAATACAATGTAGATGACTCATTTAGGATTGATAGTTAAACTTTAGGTCATCATGAGTATTCAGAGTTAAAGAGATGAATTATACGATAACCATAAGCCAATGGGTTCTTGAATGTTGTTTTACAATCATTCGGTCTATTCGGACGTCGGATACCATTGCTAGACAATCTCTTCAATTGGTACAAAAAATTATTTCTATACTATCGATTTAGATTTAGACCTATGAGATCACACTTAAAAAAAATTTCTGACTGATCATATGGCCGATTAATGATTGAAAATTGTTCAAGGATATAATCATCAATTCAGTTGATGATTAACCTTGTACAAAAGTTACAATAAATTTATTCGCTAAGGGTTAATGAATTAATGAAGAATTAATTAAAAATTAGATTGCTAATTAGTTTAATTTGATTGAGCATTAAGGTTTAGATCAAATCTAATTGAATTGGATTCAATTAGGTTTGACCGGATTAGGTTATAAGATTACCTAATCACTAAGGGTGTTTGATTCCTAATTTGATCAGGATTTGGATTTGATTAATTTTTAATTAGATTATAATTTAATTAACTTAATTATGTTTCTAATTTAATTAGATTTAGTTATCTAATTGGATCTGATCTAATTTGATTTGGTTAGAATCTAATTGGATCAAGTTGGAATTCAAATTGGTTTGAATTTCAAAGTCCCATGTGACACCTTTCTCCATGCCCTTCTACTCTTCATGAAGATATCATATTTGCATGAGAAATCCAACACACCCACAAGCTTTGATGCCCTCTCTTGATAAGGATAAGGGTTGGTTGCATTTGAATTCGAAATGGTTTTGAATTCAAATGAAAACTAACCTAGTCTTTATCCTTATCCATGGTTTGTTCACCCACTTTAAAATCAAAGCATTTTTGTGTGACAAAAATGTGAAGAGATTACCGTGAGATAGGTCTCTGAGTGGGGTAGAAAATCTGAGAAGGGGTGGGCCTTTTGTGCAACAGAAAGAGGATATCTGCTTGCTCTTGGGCGTAAGTTCTAGGGTGGGTTCCTTAGGGTTTCTACTCTAGGGTTTTGTGGGAAGAGATACAAGAGAGCAAAGAGTATCTTTCTCTCTTCATCTTCTAGCATCTTACTTCCTCCATTGCACCCTTCTCAATCTCGAAGGAGTCCAAGTGAATCGAAGAAGGATCGAAATCGACCATCAAGTTGATCCCTACGCAAGCTAGCACTCTCGGAGAGATCGATCAGATTGGATCTTTGAGTAGATTATTCATAGAGACCGGACATCCTGTCTGACTGCAAGCAACCAGAAAGGACCTCAGATCCATATATTCAATTATGGAGATCAGCAACCTGCACGAAGGTAATGATTTATGAACTCATCCGATCAAACTAATGGTTAGATCTGATCAAGTGCATCGATATGATTGATGCAGGATTTCTTTAATTTTAGATTTTAATTACATATAAACTCATGTCATAGATGCTTAATTGATAGTTTAGATATGATCTTATACATGTAATGTAGATTAAATAATTTAATCTAACCTTTTTTTGCTAAAAATTTTAAAATTACCTGCATAAAACTGTCGGTGTTTCCTTCAAATGGTATCAGAGCAAGATTTAATATGACATAATTTTAGATGCATTTAGATCTGATTTTTTTATATGTAAATTAGATCTAAATTATTTTCAAATCTGATATTAAATTAGTAACATATTAGATATGTGTTAGATTAGATGATCGATTAGCCAAGTACTCTAATTGGATTGATCACCAGGCCTGTCTGGTCATAAGAGAAAGTTGGATTTAAAGCCCCTCTCCTCCCATTCGATGGGGCTCTCTTATGGCGTGCAGAGGTGCCATATGGTTATATCCCATAAAGAAAAACTATAAAAAAAAATTTTACTTTTCTGAAAAATCTTAGATCTTGAAATCCTAAGATTGTATATATGATGCATTCGTGAAAAGTAATAACATCTAATCTTGATGATTAAAATTATTTTAATCATAAAAAATAAAATTTAAATTTATAAAAAATTTAGATTAGATCTAAAAATTTATTTATAATTGATTTTATTTTTATTTATGCTGAATTTTTTTGATCTAAAATATTATGAAAATTGATAGCATAACTGCTAAGTTGACTCAATTTTGAACTGAGCCAACTAAGTGCCTTAGTTTAGTCGGCTCAATTTCCAACTGAGCCGATCCAGTTGCAGTAGGTGGGTAAATTAGCTTACTATTCATTTATAGTGAGTTGACTAAGTCTTAGACTTAGTCAACCCACTATAGTGAGCAGACTCAATCTAGGGGTGAGCTGACTAAGTTCAGAATAAAAAATTTTGCATAAAATCTAATGTAAATTATTTATAAAATTAAAATTATTTCAAAACCTAACCTAAATCTATATACTTAATTGAGAATTAAGTTAAATATTTAGATCTAGAATTATGAATTAAAGATCTATTGATATTTGCATAAAACATGGGTTTATAGGTTAGTTTGATCAGGTCCTCTTAATTGGATTAGACCTAAGATTAGAATTAAAGAATAAATAGACTAAAAATAAAAAAAATTAATTAAATCTAACCAAAAGATGAATTAAATTAAATCAAAATTTTTTTAGAGCCAATGCAATAGTTGTAGTTGGTCAAATCTATGTCTTTAATTAGACCCAAATGAACTTTGATCTTTTACTCAGTGGTCTAACCCAAGTCTATAAGTTGATCAAATTGAAACTGATTAATTAGTTGGTGTCTAAGATAAATTTGACAGTCTTGATCGGTGGTTATTAATTGGGAGCTACTCACCTAGATTGAGTCTATGGTGAGTTAATGGTATATCCCTCCCACCAATCTCACTTACTTGATGAACGTGGTGAATTATGTTTTAATTAGATCGGTTAATGATTAAGGTTAACCTATGCTAGCTAGAAAATCAGTATGACTGATTTAGATGTCCCTAGTTTGACTTGTCTGTAGTCCTCTTTATGACTTGATGAAGTCAGTGGGAGGACTTGTGACTGGTCAGCAGGACCAGCTTGTATCTAGTCTTCTTTGATCTGATTTAATGAAGTCAGTGAAAGGATTATGATTAGCTGGTTAATCTCTTAACTTTTCATAAAAATATTTAATCAAATCTTCTAAAATTATTATGTCTCTAAAAATGAAATAGTTATGATGATAACTAGATCATAGCCTCCCATGAAGTTGGATAATAATGGATCCAATAGTTTAGATGATCATTGGAGGTGCCACACGTCTAATGCTCATCTGACTGTCGAAATTATCATTCATAATTTGATGATTCAGATGTGTCTTTTTGATGGTGATCAAGTTGGCCGAGCTATACTCGAATCTGATCATTTATTTGTCAAATGTATTAAGTTCTATCATATTAATGGTTGGACCTAACCAGGACTTGCAGAATGGTCAAAACCAATTAAAAAATAATCTGAGATAAAATCAATTACTAAAAATTATTTAAAAAAATAATTGATTAAAGAACCTACCCATAGGTGTAAAGGGGTTGATCGAGCCACACTGGGGTCCATATACAGTCTGTATAGATTCTAGTACCTGCTAAGAAATTAATGTAATTTTTTGAATTAGAGGTAGAGACTGTCAATTCGTAAAAATAGTAAAAAAATTTTTAGACTAAAGTTTATGTCTTTAGGCTTGATCAATTCATATACTAATTAGATTTTTAATTTTTCTTTATGCAATTATAGCCACCACTTTATCACTCCAATCACTATTAGATAATGATAAACCAATGGGATCCAATTTCGATAGTTGGTATCGAAAGCTAAAATCATTCTGAAGCATGAATGGATCTTGTACATGCTGACAGATCTGGTGTTGCTCCTAGATTGATTTTGATGATTACAAAGCAGATTGAAGGGATACAAATAATTTTAAATGAAAAAAATCCTTATGCTCTTCAAGGGCAAAATCGTAATTTCACTAAAATCCTGATTTGATAGTACCATTTGGTAGAACAAATGATTTGAAATCTATTGATGAAAATTTCATTGTGTTTGGACTTATATTTTTGAAGTTATGAAGGTTTGGAGTGCATGAGTCGACTCATGAGTCAACTCATGGCACTGTGAGCTGATTGGCACGCAAAAATTCTCCTTGGCACGCTAGTTTTCTGGCTTGGCACGACCTGTGAGTCAACTCATGAGTCGACCCACAAGGCATGAGTCGACTCATGAGTCGACCCCTGCTGATTTGAGCCAAGAATTTCCAGAAACGCATTCTCTGGTTTTTGCAACAGAGGTCGACTCATGAGTCGACCCCTGAAGCATGAGTCGACTCATGAGTCGACCCCTGCGACGGAAAATATCAGCAACGGCTATTTTTTTGCCCGTTTTAATTGCCTTTTATGCTTCCTAAAATTGCTCTAACGGCTCTTTATCTGTCTAAGTTGTTTTCTCTTGCTTCTAATGTCATAAAATGCTTTAAATGGTGAAAGAAATTGCAGATTAAATAGCAGATCAAACGTGAAATCAAAAATGAGAAAAACAAAAGAGAGGATCCGAAATCTGCACGAAAAAGCCTGAGATCAACGAAATATCCAAAAAGAAAAAGGGAGAGGATCCACAATATACAAGAGAGATTGTGAAAGAGAAAAGCAAGAGCATTCAAGAGGATCTTTCAAGCCTATTGTTTCAACTTTGATCTAGAGATCGTTCAAAGCTTTCAAGAGATCTTCAATCAACAAACAACCTCTTCTCAAGCATTCGTTCAAGCGTTCATCCACTTTGAGAAAATCCGAAAAGGGGTTCTTCATTTGAGTAAAGTTTTTATTGTTATATTCGCTCATTTAAAGGAGCTGTTATTGTATTAATCTGTGCTCAAAATTTTCTAACTCTTTGTGAGTTTTTGTTCTTATTTTTGGAGGATTTTCAAAACAAGGAAAGATTGATCCGAACCTGAAATCGGAGTGTTTTGGGTTTACTTGTACCCGAAAAATAAGTGATCTAGCTTGGGATAGCTAGTGTCGGAGTTTCCGACGTTTTGTATTCAGGTTGAATACAAGTATAGTGGATTGAAATTCCCAAGTAGGAGCTTGGGGAGTGGATGTAGGTGCAAGGTTGGCACCGAACCACTATAAATCCTTATGTTTGTGGTGTGCTTTATCGCTTTACCTTATTTCTTTATTATATCCTTGCAATTCTGCTTCAGGTAATTAATATTGAATTGAAGTCTTTGTTTTGTTCTTCATAAGTATTCTGTTGGGCTTAAAATTTTTAGAAACCCAATTCACCCCCCCTCTTGGGTTGCATAGCTGGGCAACAAGTGGTATCAGAGCCAGTGCTCTAGCCCTTCTTTGATCTAACAATCAAAGAGCCAAAGATCTATGGCAACCCATGTCGGTACTTCTCTAGCCGAGGGGCAATCTACAAACCGACCTCCACTTTTCAATGGGTCTAATTACACCTATTGGAAAGCTCGAATGAAGATATTCATACAAGCACTCGACTATGATATGTGGAGTATCATAGTGAATGGTCCTCACACACCCACCAAGATTATAGATGGTGAGGAGTCAACCAAACCCGAGAAAGAATGGGATGAGGTTGACAAGAAATTGGCACAATTAAATGCCAAAGCCATGAATGTTCTTTATTGTGCACTAGATGCTAGTGAATTCAATCGCATTTCTACTTGTGCATCTGCTAAAGAAATATGGGATAGGTTAGAAGTAACTCATGAGGGAACAAATCAAGTAAAAGAGTCTAAAATAAACATGCTTGTACATAAATATGAATTGTTCAAAATAGAGCATAATGAGTCCATAACTGCCATGTTTACTCGTTTTACTGATATAATTAATGGTTTGAAGAGTCTTGACAAATCTTATACTAACAGTGAACTTGTAAGGAAGATTTTCAGGTCACTGCCAAGAACTTGGAAAGCCAAGGTGACTGCCATCCAAGAAGCAAAGGACTTGAACACTCTACCTCTAGAAGAGCTTCTTGGATCTTTGATGACTCATGAACTTAGCATGAAGCAACATCAAGAGGATGAAGTCAAAAAGAAAAGAACCATTGCCCTCAAATCCACAACTTCGCCTGATTATGAAACGGATGAATCTGAAGATGAAGAACAGGATGAAGAGACGGCACTCATCACCAAAAAATTTAAGAAGTTTCTAAGAAAAAGGAAACAGGGGATGAGAAAGAAATTCACAAAAGGAGAACAAAGCAAAGAAAAAGAGAAAGATCAACCCCTTACATGCTACGAGTGCAAGAAGCCGGGACATTTCAGATCCGAATGTCCACAACTGAAGAAAGGTCCCAAAAAGTTCAAAAAGAAGGCAATGATGGCGACTTGGAGTGCGAGTGATGACTCAAGCTCCGACGAGGAAACCTCAACAGAACAAGCCAATCTGTGCCTGATGGCACATGAAAATGAGGTAACTTCTGAATCCACTAGTGAATTCACATTTGAAGAATTGCATGAAGCATTCTATGACTCAATTGATGAATTAAAGAAACTAGGGAAGAAAAACAAAGAACTGAAATTGGAAAATCAGTCCTTAGTGAAACAAGCTGAAATTCTTTCAATTGAAAAACTCACCTTGAGTCAAGAAAGTCAAAACTTGAAGGATGAAATTAACAAGCTGAAATCTATAGTAGATAAGTTCACCTTAAGTTCAAACAAATTAAATATGATCCTTGAAAATCAGAAAGCTATATATGATAAGGCTGGACTTGGCTATAAACCTCTGAAGAAACAAAAGTTTCTGAAGGATATTTATGTAAATTATTCAGGTAACAAGTCTACAAATATTACTTATTTCAAATGTGGTAGAATAGGACATAAATCATACACATGCCTCAAATCTACAAATACAACTATAAAGAAAATATGGGTTCCAAAAGGAACCATTCTGACTAACCCAAAAGGACCCAAGAAAGCTTGGGTACCTAAGACAGAGACTTGACCTTTGCTTGCAGGTGTGTCTAGCATCCCAAAAAGGAAACAGGAAATGGTATCTTGACAGTGGATGCTCGAGACACATGACTGGTGATGAATCACAATTCATCACGCTTGATGTTAAGGATGGAGGGATGGTCACCTTTGGAGATAATGGCAAAGGAAAGATCATCGGGATAGGTAACATTGGTATCACTCCCTCCAAATACATTGAGAATGTTTTACTAGTTAAAGGTTTAAAGCATAACTTACTTAGCATTAGTCAATTCTGTGATAAAGGGTATAAAGTAATTTTTGAATCATCTGTTTGCATTGTGACTAGTCCTATTAACGATGGCATTAAATTTATAGGACATAGGCATGGCAATGTTTATATGATAGATTTGAATGACTTAGCCAAATTAGACATGCAATGCCTAGTATCCTTGAATGCTAAAATCAATGAGACTAGTTGGCTGTGGCATCGTAGACTTGCACATATCAGCATGCATTCTCTTTCAAAATTAATTAAGAAAGATTTAGTTCTCGGTTTGCCAAAACTAAATTTTGAAAATGATAGAATCTGTGATGCATGCCAATTAGGTAAACAAACTAGAGTATCATTTAAATCCAAAAACACTGTTTCAACTTCTAGACCATTAGAGCTCTTACATATGGACTTATTTGGACCAACAAGAACCACCAGTCTAGGAGGAAAAAGATATGGCTTTGTAATTATAGATGATTATTCTCGTTTTACTTGGGTTTTCTTTTTGGCTCACAAAAATGAAACTTTTCATATTTTCACTAAATTTCATCGAAAAGTTTCTAATGAAAAAGGGTTTTCAATTCAAAATATTAGAAGTGATCATGGAACTGAATTTGAAAATCAAGATTTTGAAAATTTTTGTGATGAAAATGAAATTGGCCATAACTTCTCTGCTCCTAGGACACCCCAACAAAATGGGGTAGTTGAAAGGAAAAACAGAACCTTAGAAGAAATGGCCCGTACCATGCTTTGTGAAAGCAACCTTCCAAGATATTTTTGGGTGGAAGCTATTAACACAGTATGTTACATTTTAAATCGTGCTCTAATTAGATAATTTTTAAAGAAAACCCCCTATGAACTTTGGAAAGGAAGAAAACCAAATATTGCATATTTTTATGTCTTTGGTTGCCGATGTTTTGTATTAAATAATGGAAAAGAAAAACTTGATAAATTTGATGCAAAATCAGATGAAGCAATCTTTTTAGGTTACTCCTCCACTAGTAAAGCATTTAGAGTTTTCAACAAAAGAACTTTAGTAGTTGAGGAGTCCATACATGTTGTTTTTGATGAATCTAACGATCTTCCTTCAAGGAAGAATGAGGGTGTTGATGATGCAGAGCCACTAATAGAAGGTATGAAGGAGATCACTCTGAAAGACTCAGCAACTTCAGAAGACAAGGATCAAGAAGATAAACAAGATGAGAGAAGTGAAGAAATTCAAGAACAACCTCAAGGTACAAATAACCTACCCAAGGAATGGAGGTATGTTCACAACCACCCTAAGGAGTTAATTATCAGGTGATCCTATGCATGGGGTAAAAACACGTTCTTCACTTAGAGATGTACTTAATCATTGTGCTTTTGTATCTCAACTTGAACCTAAAACTTTTGAAGAAGCTGAAAATGATCATAACTGGATTAATGCTATGCAAGAGGAACTTAATCAATTTGAAAGAAATAATGTTTGGACCTTAGTATCAAGACCTAAAGATTATTCAATAATTGGCACAAAATGGGTCTTTAGAAACAAATTAGATGAGCATGGAAATGTAATTAGAAATAAAGCAAGACTGGTTGCTAAGGGATATAATCAAGAAGAAGGAATTGATTTTGATGAAACCTTTGCACCTGTTGCTAGATTAGAAGCTATTAGACTTCTACTTGCATATGCTTGCTTTATGAATTTCAAGTTATTTCAAATGGATGTTAAAAGTGCATTTTTAAATGGATATATCTCTGAAGAAGTATATGTAGAACAACCCCCTGGATTTGAAAATCATGCTTTTCCTAATCATGTCTTTAGATTAAATAAAGCTTTATATGGATTAAAACAAGCACCTAGAGCATGGTATGAAAGACTAAGCAAATTTCTACTAAATAATGATTTTTCAAGAGGCAATGTAGATACAACCCTATTTATTAAAAGAAATCAAAATGATATGCTAATTGTACAAATTTATGTTGATAACATAATTTTTGGGTCTACTAATGAATCTCTTTGTCAAGACTTTGCTAAGCTTATGCAGGGGGAGTTCGAGATGAGCATGATGGGAGAACTCACCTTCTTTCTCGGACTCCAAATCAAACAATCAAAAGAGGAAATCTCCATCACCCAAAGCAAGTACACCAAGGAACTACTCAAAAGATTTGGAATGGAGAACTGCAAACCAATAGGCACACCAATGAGTCCCTCATGTAAGCTTGACAAGGATGATGAAGGTAAAAGCGTAGACTTAAAATACTATAGAGGTATGATTGGCTCATTATTATATTTAACTGCAAGTAGGCCTGATATAATGTTTAGTGTTTGCTTATGTGCTAGATATCAATCTAATCCTAAAGAATCTCATTTGAATGCTGTTAAAAGAATCCTTAGATACTTAAATGGTACTCAAACTCTAGGGTTATGGTACTCTAAGGACTCACAAATTAATTTATTAGGATATTCAGATGCTGATTTTGCTGGATGTAAATTAGATAGAAAAAGCACAAGTGAAACTTGCCAATTTCTTGGAGTTAATCTAATCTCATGGTTTAGCAAGAAACAAAATTCGGTGGCACTGTCTACGGCTGAGGCCGAATACATTGCAGCCGGAAGTTGTTGTGCTCAAATCTTGTGGATTAAGCAACAACTCGAAGACTTTGGAATCAAACTTAATGAAACACCAATAAGATGTGACAACACAAGTGCCATAAATCTATCTAAAAATCCAATTCAACACTCAAGATCTAAACATATTGAAATAAGACATCATTTCATAAGAGAACATGTTCAAAACAAAAATATAATTCTTGAATATGTTTGCACTGAGAATCAATTAGCTGATATCTTTACAAAGACCCTTAGTGAGGATAGATTCTGTGAAATTAAGAGAAATCTAGGAATTCTAGATCCATTTGCCTAAAATTTCTCAATTTTCAAAGAATTGATTAAAGCTCAATTTTCAACATCTATCCTGGTCCCAAAAGCTCAAATTTATCATTCTAAGAACTTATCATTGAGCAAAATTCCTTCACTCAAAATTTTAAATTTTTCTGGAATTTATTCATATTTTTCCTGATTTTCTGAACTTCATGAGTCGACCCCCATGAGTCGACTCAATGGCAAACTTGTAAATCCCACCAACTTTCAACGGGTTCATTGTTTTTATAAGGGTTACTGTTTGTGAGACGACTCATCTTCCCATCGTTCTTCTTCCAAAAGCCGTCTTCTCCAACTCTTCTTGCTCCAAATCCAAGGATTAATTTCGAGGCAATTCTCCCTCCTCCTCTCCACCAAAAATCGCCTCCTTCAAAAGGATTTTCTGTGCTTTCTCGCTTTGCTCGGCGCGGTTGGAACGTGCCCTAGCACTTTACCGAACTTCCAAAATTCACTTCTTTTCTCCACCAAAATCCTTCTTCACTCTCTTGTGATCCCTCCTCCACTCAACTCAAGTCTTCTTGTCTGCTACTTTAGTGGATATGGCTCCAAAGATGAAGCTTCCCTAAAGAAGGAAATCAATCCGTGAGCCTGAAGAAATTGTCAGAAAGAAAAGGCAAGCCGCTCAATCTTCAACTGCTCCCACTCCAGTTTCAGTACCTACTCAAGGTCACTCTCAATCCTCCATAAGTCCCAGTGTGAATCCTCTTTCTGATAGAAAAGTAGAAACCGGAAAAAATATAGATTTTCGGTTCTTTGAGAAAGAAGGTTTTACTTTTGCTACCAAAATTAAAAACCAAGGATGGGAACTCTATTGCTCTCTTAAGAAAGTCACCTATGTTGACCTTGTTAGAGAATTCTACCAAAACCTACTTTATGGAAACGGGTCAGTGACTTCAACTGTAAAGGGAATTGATATCTGCCTGGATTCTAGGATTTTGGGAGAAATACTTCAGTTGCCTAGTGAAGGATATTCATATATGGAACTCCCAATTAAAGAAGAGGGGATCAGAATTATTTTAGGAGAAACTTTTTCAGAAAATTTAAACAAATTGGAAGCAAAATTTTTGTCCATTGAGATGAGGGTCCTGCATCAGATAGTTTCAAAGCTATTCTTTCCTAGGAGTGGTAGACATGACTTACTTTCCAGCAGAGATGTATGTGTCATGTTTCATGTCATCACTCAGACCCCCCTGAACCTCCCTGCACTTATGATAGAGGTCATGAGAGAAACTTTGAACAGATCCAAGGCACACTTGCCTTATGGTATGGCCCTTATTAGAGTATTTAGGAGGTTTGGAGTTAGCTGTGAGGGGGAGGCTGCTACCAAGCTATCTCATGTGGATACTTTCAACCAACACAGCCTGCACCGAATGGGAATTACAAAGACTGTTGGTGGTTGGATCAAGGGCTCTGAAGAAAGAACTGAGGATAGAGCTGAAACAAGAACTGAAGACAGAGCTGAAGGCAGAATAGAAGAAGAAGGTCCATCTTCTCCTGTACATGACTTCAGGGTAGCTTCACCAGATACCCAGTTCATTCCTGATACTGAGGCTGGCCCTTCAGAGTTTACTAGGTTGCCCACATCAGTGTATCAGCCAGAGAGCAGAGCACCTCATTCAGAGTTCAGACTGGCTGACGATCAGATCGAGCATATTTCACAGCGTGTGGCTTCTTTACTGTCTAGCCAGTGGAGTAGTACTTCTTTTGCACCTGGAGCTACCTCTTCTGATCAGACCATTACTCCCCACATCTCCACTGTATTTCAGATGATTTCAGATCAGTCCATCAGGATACAGCAGCTTGAGGACACAGTCTGGAGATTGACTGGCAGAGTTCTTGACTTGCAGGGGCAAGTCCTTGCTTTGGCCCATCCCAAGCCACAGGAGTCTACTATTGAGGTCACAGACCTCACTGCAGAGGCTGGTAGGCTCAGAGGAGCACTAGAAGGTGGATATGAATTGCTGAGGAAAGAAATCCGAGGATCGAGTGAGCATGCTACCACTCAGTTCACTGCTCTACTTCAATCTGTTTCAAGAGCACTGAACGTACTTGATTCTATCAGACTCACCCTTTCTGTTCAGTCCTTAGCATCTCAGCGTTCTCAGCCACCCAGTTCATCTCGCTCTCCTGCTCGTGGCAGAGGCAGACGGGGTAGAGGACGCACTTCTGATCCATCATCTCCTCACCCTATCTCTGATGACTCCGATCATTGACTTATCTTGATCATTACTAGATCCTAGGTGTTAGTATCTTGTTCTAGGATCTATACCTTGGGGCCATGTATTGACAATTAGCTGATTGAATTTTATTTTTAATGGAATCATCTTTTATTTATATTTCTACCTTTTGTAATGATGTTGATCATATTATGGTTATATATATTCTCCTTGTTGAAATATTGTCTTCTCTTTGTTGTTGTTTGCTGTTGATAATTGCTATATTAAGGGGGAGCAAACATCTGTGATATACTCTAAAAGGGGAGAAATTAAAGAATATTTTTGAAAAAGGAAAAGCTAACCATGTCTGATGATGTCAAAAAGGGGGAGAAAGTAAACAATTAAACAAAAAGCAAGCAACTCATTAAAAGCAAAATCCTAAATTATGAAAGAAAAAGGGGGAGAAATTAAACAAAAAGCAACTCATCAAAGGCAAAACCCCAAAAGCAAAATTACAAATTATGAGAAATTTGGCATCAAACAGTAATTTGGCATCAAACAGAAATTAAACAAAAAGCAATTCAATTATTGAGAAATTAAACAAAACAATATTGGAGATATTAAACAAAAATTGGAGAAATTAAATATTTGGAGAAATTAAACAAAAATTGAGAAATTAAACAAAATTTGTGAAATTAAACAAAAATGGTATTTTGAGAAATTAAACAAAAATTTTGAGAAAATTGATATCAGACAGAAATTAAACAAAAAGCAAAATCATAAGTACAATACAAATAAGTTTTTTTTTATATGCTCTGATATATTTCAAAATTCAAACTTGCTCTGATATATCTTATGAAATTTACCTTGATACATCTTAAGAAATTTGATTTACTCTGATACACCCTAAAATTTTTTTTAACTTGCTCTGATACATGATAAAATTTAATCTGATACAGTGTGAAAGTTTCTCTGATATTTGTTCTGATACAGTGTGAAATTTTCTCTGATACATTATAAAATTTGCTCTGATACAGTGTGAAATTTTCTCTGTTATATTATAATATTTACTCTGATACATTGTAAAATCTTTTCGGATAACATTGTAAAAATTATTTTTTCTTGCTCTGATATATTGAAAAATTTATTTTTCTCTCTTGCTCTGATATATCTTAAACTCAAAATGATCTAATACTCTTTTCAAATGTTTATGAAAATGGACAAACTATTTTTTGCATATGACCATTTATATCACATGCCAAAAGAATCATATTTTTCAAGCATATACACCTATAGTGCATTCTTTTGAAATTAATGCATTCACATAAATACTTTTGTTCAAGTGTTTTGTCATCATCAAAAAGGGAGAGATTGTTGCTCCTAGATTGATTTTGATGATTACAAAGCAGATTGAAGGGATACAAATAATTTTAAATGAAAAAAGTCCTTATGCTCTTCAAGGGCAAAATCGTAATTTTACTAAAATCCTAATTTGATAGTACCATTTGGTAGAACAAATGATTTGAAATCTATTGGTGAAAATTTCATTGTGTTTGGACTTATATTTTTGAAGTTATGAAGGTTTGGAGTGCATGAGTCGACTCATGAGTCAACTCATGGCACTGTGAGCTGATTGGCACGCAAAAATTCTCCTTGACACGCTAGTTTTCTGGCTTGGCACGACCTGTGAGTCGACTCATGAGTCGACTCACAAGGCATGAGTCGACTCATGAGTCGACCCCTGCTGATTTGAGCCAAGAATTTCCAGAAACGCATTCTCTGGTTTTTGCAACAGAGGTCGACTCATGAGTCGACCTCTGAAGCATGAGTCGACTCATGAGTCGACCCCTGCGACGGAAAATATCAGCAACGACTATTTTTTTGCCCGTTTTAATTGCCTTTTATGCTTCCTAAAATTGCTCTAACGGCTCTTTATCTGCCTAAGTTGTTTTCTCTTGCTTCTAATGTCATAAAATGCTTTAAATGGTGAAAGAAATTGCAGATTAAATAGCAGATCAAACGTGAAATCAAAAATGAGAAAAACAAAAGAGAGGATCCGAAATCTGCACGAAAAAGCCTGAGATCAACGAAATATCCAAAAAGAAAAAGAGAGAGGATCCACAATATACAAGAGAGATTGTGAAAGAGAAAAGCAAGAGCATTCAAGAGGATCTTTCAAGCCTATTGTTTCAACTTTGATCTAGAGATCGTTCAAAGCTTTCAAGAGATCTTCAATCAACAAACAACCTCTTCTCAAGCATTCGTTCAAGCGTTCATCCACTTTGAGAAAATCCGAAAAGGGGTTCTTCATTTGAGTAAAGTTTTTATTGTTATATTCGCTCATTTAAAGGAGCTGTTATTGTATTAATCTGTGCTCAAAATTTTCTAACTCTTTGTGAGTTTTTGTTCTTGTTTTAGGAGGATTTCCAAAACAAGGAAAGGTTGA
>NC_025993.2:140353744-140377736 GCF_000442705.2 Elaeis guineensis
TATCGAAAGCTAAAATCATTCTGAAGCATGAATGGATCTTGTACATGCTGACAGATCTGGCACCTAAGCAGCCAGCTCCGAACACTCGTGGTATGGTTCGAGACACTTATCAGAAGTAGCTCAACGATCGAACTATGGTGCATTGTATTATACTAGCGACTATGAATGACAAGTTTAGTTGTAGGTTTGAGAATACTCAGCCAGAGGATATGCTTCAAATGTTGAACAAGTTCTTTAGCACTCCTGATGATGTTGAGAGGCACAAAATGACTTATGCTATCTTCAACACTCGGATGAGGAAAGGAGCATCAGTCACTGATCATGTACTGTACATGATCGAGTTGATTGAGTACCTAAGCAAGCTTGATTTTTTTCTACATGAGCAGCTGGAGAAAGATGTGATTTTAAACTCTCTATCAAAATTCTACCTCCCATTCCTTACTCATTATAGAATGACAAAATCTGCAGCCAACTACCATGGTTTGCTGGGATTGTTACAGAACTTTGAGAAGGATCACTAGCTCTACAAAGAGTCAGTGAATATAGTGGAAGGGTCTTCTTCTGAGCGTCGATCCTTTAAGAAATGGAAGAAGAACAAGAAGAAAAATAAGAAAGTGCAGTAGCATGCTGGGGCATCTGTGCTCAGTCAGACCAAAAAATTCAAGTCCAATCAAAGTCAGATAGAATGCTTCTACTATAAGAAGCAGGGGAATAGAAAGAAAAACTGTCTTCAGTATATTGCCTCCCTGGATCTGAGTAGGTAGAATAAGAGAAAGAACAGTTTGCTGGACAAGATAATTATATGATAACACTTTGTAATTTTTTTATTTATGATTCTACTACCTGGATATTAGACACCGAAAGTCCTTTTAATATATACAATTCATTGCAAGGTCTGTAGATCAGTAGGAGATTTGAAGAAGATGAGAGATTCTTTAATATTGGAAATGGAAGATTAGGTTTAGTTCTAGCATTAGAGATTATCAAGCTTGTATTCAAGTTAAATGTAATTATTCTTAGTGAATGTCATTTTTGTCCTTCATTTTTATTGAATATTATTTCTATAGGCTTTTTGACTATAAACGATTATGAGATTTTAATAAAAAAAATTATAATATCATTTTGAATGGTATTATCATGATGAATGGATAATTGAATAATAAAATTTATGTATTATCATAGTCTATTAGTGTAGTATATACGTCTAGCAAATGCTCTAGAGTTGATGATGCCTCCGATATCTATTTTTGGCATTATAGGCTAGGTCATATTAATAAGAATAGAATAAATAGATTGACTGAAGAGAAAATTCTTGAAGTCGGTGATTGTAAATTACTTCCAACCTGTGAGTCCTATCTCCTTGGAAAAATGACCAAATCATCTTTTGCGAAAAAAGGTGAACGAGCTAGTGAACTTCTAGATCTAATATATACTGATGTATGTGGACCTATGAACATAGATGCTAGATATGGATATTACTATTTTATTATGTTTAAGATGACCTATCAAAGTATAGGTATGTCTATCTAATGACTCATAAGTCTGAATCATTTGAAATGTTCAAATAGTTCTAAAATATGGTAAAAAAATAAACTAAAAAAAATATTAAAACTCTTCTGTCTGATCGAGGAGGTGAATACTTCTCCAGTGAGTTTCTGACATATCTTGAAAAGAATAGGATTCTCTCTCAATGGATCTTTTTTAGAACATCACAACATAATGGTGTGTGAGAAGGAGGAATCAAATTCTGTAAGATATGGATCGATTCATGATAGACTTTGCAAGTCTGCCGATCTCTTTTTGGAGATATGCACTCGAGTCAGCTTGTTATTTACTTAATAAAATTTTGAATAAGTCTGTAAATAAAATACCACATGAGATGTGGATAGGACGTAAGTCAATACTCTCTCACCTTACGGTTTGGGAGTGTCTGGCTTATGTCAAGTATTTGAAAACTGATAAGCTTGGACCTAAGTCTGACAAGTGTCAATTTATTGAGTACCCAAAAGAGACTATGGAATATTAGTTCTATCATACTGATGAATAAAAGGTGTTCGTCAGCAATAGGATAGTCTTTCTGAAAAAAAAAATCTTTGGAAAAGAAACTAATGCCACTAATGTTGGAATTTCATGAAGTTCGATCGATAGAAGAATCAACACAATCTAGTGAATCTATCAAGTCGGACTTGATTAGATCAAATTTGGAACCCATTGTACATATACCATTAAGAAGATCTGATAGAGTACCACGTCAGCTAAATCGATACTATGATTTTTTGGTCCAGGATAGTGATCCTATTAAACTCGATGAGAACAACGAGGATCTGATCACCTACAGGGATGCCATGCATAGATCTGACTCCGATAAGTGGTTAGAAACTATGAAGTCCGAAATGGAGTCTATGAAGATCAAGAATGTATGGATATTGGTTGACCAATCTGAAGAGATAAAACCCATTAGGTATAAGTAGATCTTCAAAAGGAAGAGGAGCGCAGACAGGAAGGTGAAAACCTTTAAGCCCATCTGGTTGTCAAGGGTTATCGTCAACATTATGGTATTGACTATGACGAGATATTTTTTTCTGTGACAATGTTCAAATCCATTCGGATTATGCTTGCGATAGCAGCACATCTGGACTACGAGATCTGACAAATAGATGTAAAAATTACTTTCCTAAATGGAGAGCTGAAAGAAGAAGTGTATATGATACAACCTAAAGGGTTCACATCCACAGATAAGTCTAAGGTGTGCAAGCTTTAGAGATCAATTTATGGATTGAAGCAGGTATCTCAGAGTTGGAACATGTATTTTGATAAGGTGATCAGAATGTATGGCTTCATTAAGAATAGAAAAAAATTCTGCATATACAAGTGGATTAATAAGTTTGTAGTTGTATTTCTTATTTTGTATGTGGATGATATTCTCTTACTTGAAAATGATGTCTCTACATGACAGGGAATAAAGGTTTGGCTGTCATCTTAGTTCTCCATGAAAGACTTAGGAGAAGCATTCTACATCCAAGGGATAAAGATCTATAGAGAGATCTAAGAGATTGCTTGGATTATCCTTGTCTACGTATATTGATACTGTACTGAAGCAGTTTCATATGAAAAATTTCAAGAAAGGCTATCTATCGATAGACCATAAAATTTCTCTCTTGAAGAGGAATTGTCCGACAACTCCTTAAGAAAGAGAGCGTATGAGTAGAATTTCATATGCTTCAGTAGTGAGATCTATTATGTATGCCATGATATGTACAAGAACAGATATGGCATACTCACTAGGGGTAGTAAGTAGATACTAGTCTGATCCAAGTAAAAACTACTGGAAGGTTGTAAAGACAATCCTTAAGTACTTGAAAAATACTAAGGACCAGTGGCTCATTTATAGAGAATCTGACTTAAAACTTGTGAGATTTACATATTTTAGTTTTTAGTCAGATCATGATAATAGCAAGAGCATATCGAGATACGTATTTATCCTGAACGATGGAGCAGTCTACTGAAAAAATTTCAAGCAGCATACCGTGGCCAACTCTGTTTGTGAGGTGAATATATAATGGCATCCGGTGCTATTAAGAAAGCTGTGGTTGCGAAAGTTCATTGACGAGCTCAGAGTGGCATCCTCTCTTGATGGTCCGATCCTGCTGTACTATGATAACATTGGCACCATTGCTCAAGCAAAGAAATCAAAGTTACATCAGTGTATTAAGCATATTCTGCGTCGCTACCACCTGATCTGGAAGATCATGGATCGAGGTGACATCGAGCTTCAGAAGATCGACAGAAAGGAGAATCTGATCGATCCATTTGCTAAAGCTCTTGATATCAAGGAGTTCGAAGATCATAAATCGAAGATGAGTATACGATACTATACCGATTAGCTTTAGTCCAAGTGAGAGTTGTTGGAAATTGTGTCTCAAAGTCAATCATCAGTCCGTTGACGGTTGAGCTGATGTATGTAAATTGCATATAAATTATTTATTAATAAATATTATTTAACTTTTTCATCACATTGTGTACATCTTCTTTAATGAACTTCTGTATTGTAATGAAGTCCTTAAGATTATTTTATTAATAAAGGAGGATTTATCATTTAATCCTTAAACTTATTCGTGACCAAATGATGTATTCTTACTAGAATGATAGCGATTATCAAGTGTAGGTCATTATGTGTCATATGGGTTGGTTGTCTTCTTAATCAAGGAGTATGAAGATACTGGTATGGCATGCAAGTGAGATGTAGGAGTATATCTCACTGAATGTAATCCACTACAGAGCACTCTGTTGTCAAGAACAACTCACGAAGGATATGGATATAAATGTCCCTCCGACTTGAGATCGTCATGGTGACTTGCAAACAACTCATTATGCTTTGATGTCGGACTATCTAAATTTTTAATTCAGTGATGAAAGATTTTTTGACACAATCAAGTACTTACAAAGTCTGTGTGTGAGTCAAGATGGGATTGACCCCTCTGAATTATAGAAGATAATGTATCACTGTATTTCAAGTAAAATCTCAATCAAGATATTCATGTGATGAATTTGAAAGGTTGAAATACAATGTGGATGACTCATTCAGGATTGATAGTTAAATCTTAGATCATCTTGAGTATTTAGGATCAAAAGAATGAATTATATGGTAACCATATACCAATGAATTTTTAAATATTGCTTTACAATCATTCGATCAATCCGGATATTGGATACTCTTGCTAAATGGTCATTTCAATTGATACAGAAAATTATTCCTATGCTACTAGCTTAGGTTCAAACCTATGGGTTCACACTCAAAAGAATTTTATGATTGATCATATAGCTGATTAACGATTGAAAATTATTTAAAGGTATAATCGTCAATTCCATTTTATTCTGCTGAATTGCCACTATATGCTGCTAGATGTCACTAATAGATTGTGGGTTCAACAAGAACTATCTTAATAGTTAATAATTCTTATTGAGATGAGTTAAAATTATTCTGACCTATTGAAAAGAATTTCAATAATATTATGAATTAAGATCATAATATATCTCACTATCAGATAGAGTAGAACTTGTGGGTTCATATATATAAGAGGTTCTGACTGATCAGATGGTTAGATTATGATTTTTGAATTGCTGTAGGATCTAATTATCAATATAATTGATAATTAGACTGATTTATAATTATTATAAATTAATGGTTTTAAAATGCAAAAGTTGTAAGAAAGACTTACTAAGAGTTAGTGAGTTTTAGAAGAACTTATGTGCAATTATTGTAATATTATTTAATTTGATTTGATCAAATTAAATAATTGGGGTTAAGTTTGAGTCAAATTAAATTAGAATTTAATTTGATTGGTCTCAATTTAAATTTAAGTCAAATTAAATTTAGATTTAGGGTTTCTCACATTCAAAAAGTTTGGATACCTAGAGACTCTCCACATGCTAAAAGGGATTAGCAGAAGTCCTCAACGAAAAGGGTTTCATGCTACATGTCAAGGGTTGACGTTAAAATGGGATTTTCATGCCAATGCCTAAAGAGGAGTTTCTCGCACAAAGGTGCGGCGGCATACAATCTCACAGAAAGAAAAAAAAGGCTAAATTTTTTTAAAAAAATTTTCAACAACAAAGAATAAGAGAAAAGAAATCCACTGTCATAAGAGGGATCTTTCCAAAAAAGCTAGCACTTTGGTGAGATCAGAGACCATTGATCACATCAAAAAATTGTGTGGATATCTATAGAGATTGGATACTTGTGCGACTTTATAAGGATCATGAAGACATCCACAATCATTAGATCGTAGTGAATATCTATCCATGCAAAGGTGATGATTTTGATCTGACTTTCTTTTATTAATCTTAATCTTAAAACTATAAGGGATTAGGGTTTTTTATATTGTTTCGAGATGAGATCTTATGTGCTTAAGTGAAAAGTTAGTATTATTTTTTCGCTGTGCATCTTAACTTTTTCTAATAGAAATGATGGAATGATTGCATCTCGCCATGCTCTCTCTCTCCTTCGATGGATTGTTAGGCACTTCTTTTAGTATCAAATTGTTGCGTCAAGACTCCAGAGAGTGCTGATGTGGCCGAGGATAAAGAAAAATCTGAGCATTGGAGAGCTGCAACGGACTTGTAAAAGAAGTCCACACTCATCGAGAATTCTCTAGTGAAGAATATTCTGATGCTTAAGTCAGCCAGAGCTTGAGCACAATAATAGAGAGAGAATAGATTTAGTATCTCACATCTCGAGGGTTCGCTCATTATCTCTTTATACAGAGATAGATAGTAAGCCGTTATGTAGGCTGGTAGGCTAAATCATGATCTATTAGGATATTAGAATAGGAAATATGGAGATTGTTAGTCATGAATAGTGGCCACGTTTTAACAAAAATCCTTGATGGTGGCCCATATAGTTGAAAAGGTTGGTGACTTGAGGTCAGCATGTAGCCGAGGTCCCAGTTCGATGTACCTCCACTGGTGTCAATCTTGGGACATCATCCTAAGTGGTCAGCAGAGTTCCGATAATAAGGTTGGTAGGTGCCCGAATCGTAGGATCGGATAGGAATCGATGAAGCTGCATAGACCAGACCCTTAAAGGCATTTTTGATGAGTCTTTGGCAACATGTTGATATCTTCGATAGGTAGCCAAAAATGATTCCTTGGGATGAAGTTTGATGAAATTATTCGATTATCTAGATGATGCTTGTTATCTGGAGTTCGCCCTGACATCTCAATCGATCCGAAGAATATGCCTGAGGATGAGATTTGAGAACAGTGACCGAGGTAGTATCATCCCATAACAGTTTATAATTAACCTTAGAAACTCTAGTAAATGCTTTCATTTTGAATTTATTGATGAAAATCTAAATTAAAGCATAGCATGTTCATGGGCATTTTTATTATTTATGCTAATGAAAATATACATATAAATACCAATGCTCTAATAACAAGTATTTTTTTTTAAACATCACCAACCATAATAACAAAGCTTATTGCATGACGTTGCAAGATTGTCACGCTAAAATGGTAGAAGAGAACTACTTTAGAGACGTAAACATCCATTTCGATTAAATGCTTCTCATAACTTTGGATGCTAAAGTGGTATAACAAATCATGGGTAAAGATTCATAGCTAACTTTGGTAACTTAAATAAGTGCTTTAGTTATAAACTTCAATAAAAATAGAAAATAAAAATTTAATTCTAAATTACTTTGACAAATGTCATCTAGCATTATATTGCCAGAGCAATATAGGCTATTGTGCTAAGATAATAAGAGAGCTTCTTCCCTTATCAAGGGATCAAATCCATCTTAGATTGAAAAATTCTTCCTTTTCTAAGTCTCTTTCTCAATCTTTTGTAATACCTAACTTTCAATGATATCATGATCCATGTTAAGGTGGCGAGAAATTTCTAAGCCCCATCTTTTTTTGGTAATCAACAAACAATCAACATACTCTTCAAAAGCTAAACCCTACTATATCTCTACTCATTTTGTTTGGCATGACATCTGACGCTTAATTTTTCTCTTTTGTTTGATAATATGAGAAATAAATGTCAAAATTTAAGAAAAATCCTTTCATGATTGTTTCTCTATTCGAAACTAATAAAAAACAAATAAAATGAGTAAATTTTAATGTAACCAAACATTGCAACTTGGTCCATGGCATGACATCAGAAAGTTATCGTGTTAAAAACGATAAAAGAGATCTTAGGACAATTTTTTTTTTTTTTTTTTTTTCATTCAATTCTTTTTAAGTAGAGAAAAAAAAAGATCTTGAGTAAAATTTTATAAATGCTTTTATTTCCAACTTTATTAAAAAACTAAAAGCTACAAATTTAAATATCAGAGTCACTCTGACAGGTGCCATTCAGTATTTGTTTCCATAACCAAATGCTTTCTGCATGCCCCACTCAGTAGACCCAGCTTAAGGTTGTAACAAAAATCTTCTACTCATGGTAGCAGCAAATCCATCTCAGATTGAGGAATCACAAGATTCCTAGCAATGCCTTACTTTCAATAATGCCATCACCATGTTGAGACAGAGGAATCGTTTTCTTAGTAGACTCATCCAAGAGAAATGTTCCCTTTACTGTTCCCCACCCCCACTCATCCCCAGCCATGTAATCTACCAATTAATCGCTGACAATAGTAATTAACTCTAAACCCTTTTAGTAAACCTAAATCCTAAAACTCCCCCGCATTTTTTCACCGCGGGCCGCGGTAAAAGCTGCTTCAACAAATATATATATATATATATATATATATATATATATAAACCCCTCCAATTCCGTTTCTTTTTTATTTTATTGTTTTCTTTTACCGCGCGATTCACCAGGGATCGTTCCGTCCGCCCACATCCCTCTTTCCCTCGGCGGAGACTTCTATACTGCCCAAAGCCCATTGGTTTCTTCTAAAAAGAGATTGTTATTCGAGAATCTCTTCTAATTCTGTCCTTTTCGCTCTCTGTCAACTAGAACTTTAGGGTTTAAGGGATGTAATTTTTATAAATTTTCAACTAGTTAGGGTTTTTCTCTTTTCTCTCTTCCTTTTGTCCATTTCGCTGGTTGGCAAGGGGTTTCGGATGGTCGTGGCCGTGATTAGCTGAAGCTTGGAGGGTCGAATCTGGTGGCCGGCGAGGCCGTGTCTCCGGTGGGGTGGGGGATGGTTCTGACGAGGCTTTCTTGGCCCTACGGAGGGCACCATGTCTTCATTTGCGGCTCTTTCTTAAGGTTCCTCTTTTATATCTTCTCCTTTTCATTTTCCCTCCGTTCGTTTTTCGTATTCTACTATTGCTCTTGGATGGCATTGGAATATTAAGAACTGAAATTTTGATGATGATATTTGTAGATGGGCCGAACATCGTCCAATGATGCTCATGGATGGATCACTTACGGAGTTTCAGGCGTTTTTTGATCTTCCACCCGGGGCTTACCAGGTAGAGATACGAATTGTTTTAGCTTTGCAGCAATGTTTTAATTGTACTTATGCATTCATCTTTTGCTTTCTTTCTTTCTTTCCCTTTTTTCTTTTTTTTTTTTTGTTGTTGTGGAGTGGTATGGATTTTTTTTGGAAAGATTTAGCTTTTTCGGAATTTGGTCAATGATAACTAAGCGATACCCCTACTTCTTCTCATATTCATGTGAGTTCCAAGGGAGCAGAGACTTTCATGGCAGAATTAAGTAGCTAGAGTGTGACTGGGGTGGACGATCCGCAAAAAGCAGAAAGGAACGACTTCTCGTGCAGGCCGAGGGCTTGGAAAATTTGCTATATTGCAAGTCAGGGATGCAGATATGACAACTTGTCAGAATTTTTATGGTCATGCATCTCATCATCTGATATTCGGAATGATCAGATGGAGAGGACAACTTCTGCTTTAAGGGAAATTATATGGAAATGGGTGGATGATAGGCGGGAGAGAACCTTACTTCTGCATTGCAATTTGTTTGATATGCTAAAAAAATGATAGCAGAGGGCTCGAATTCACAGTCAATTTCTTTTTGAGCGATAGAGGTATTTGTGCCACCACCAAGATTTGAACATTGGACCTCTCCCAAGTGCAATCCCATAGGAGAGGAACCAGCACAGCCCACAACTGTTTGCAATTCGCAGTCAAATTCATGCTTGCATGATACTTCTTTCCAATATGAATCATCAAAATTGACATGCAAAGAGTTCCTAAATTCCCATGAACCATGAATGTACCATCCTGTGTATCTTATAGAACTCCATTGATCATCCTTTTTCTACAGTTTCTTCTTCATTATGGGTATCTGATTATCAAAAGATCAAAAAGAAAAAAAAGGTATAAGATACTTTGTTAGAAAGCGTTAGAGAAATGAACCACTCATCTAACACTATTATTAACCAAAAGAGATCCACGACCTGTTGAATGTCATGCAATAAGAGGGCAGGTATGAAAATGATACCATCACATTGTGAGAACAAATGCGATGAGGTCTAAGAAGGTGAAGCTACCTAGCTTCTTTTAGTCATCTGTAAGGACTTTGCCACTAGCCACAAGTTGGTTGAAGGACAAAAACTTGTAGACTCATCAAACCTTTCAAAAGCATTGGTTAAAATATAGGCCTAGGAAAGATGAGGGGACTATGGAAGGATAATTAAGTTGGCACATCTGATTTAACTTCCATAATGATCTAATGACTCTAATGCTCCTTTAAGCTCTCTCCGAGACATGAAGAACCGTCCATGACATAGATAACAATGTAGCACATTCCGTGAGTCCAATGGTCCAGAGAGGACACATTCTGGTTATGAAAAAAGACTACTTCTGGGTCTTTCCGGGTCTTTAGACCTTGACATATTTAGACTGGGTTAATCTACCAACGTCAATGATTTCTGTAAGTAGGATCGGAGTATACCTTTATCTTAGAATAACACAATGTCATGGCTCCTCTCACTAAGGACAAAGTTCAGAGCATAATATTCCTTGGAAAACTATATTTTGCCTTATAAGCAATATATCAATAAGAGAAATTATGGGGATATGATAGAGTAAATCTTGTTCTTCCACTTTTTGGCATTGTCTATGGGGATGCATAGAATGTTATACTCATACCTGGTATATGTAGGGTTCCAGTCACTGAGAAGCCTAACCGCTCCCATTGATTCTTGCATGTTTGCTTCAATAAGTCCTCGCACAAAATCCTCTTTCAATCAAAGATTAATCAGTTTAAGTAGTCGATGTAAACATTCATGGAACATATTTGACTATCCATAGGTGAGGAGGTAGCAGCTGTAGAAAGTAGAATTAGAGGAAAACATAGGCAATTTTGATATTTTACGAGACTTTGTGATTGGTTGGAATCAGTTTGGTGAATTCCTTCCTAACTAATTGAGACAAAAATTGGTTTTCAGTTTATGAAAATTATACTGTTTTATTTCATTTTTGAGCAATAAATGGTTATTTGCCACCACTTGAGATTAAACCTGAAACCTCTCATATGTAGAGTTGGGTGCCAACTAGCTGAGTTAAACAATGTTGGTGGTATATGAAAATTATTATTGTTTGGCCTTATTTTTATAGACCACATGTGCATAATTATCAATTTCCTCACATTTCTGTGGTTATCAATTTTTGATATGGTCTTTTGGTGGATGTCAGTACCGTTTTCTGGTTGATGGTACATGGAGGTTTGATGAACAGCAACCATGTCTTACTGATGAATATGGGACGGTGAACAATGTCATATTTGTAGAAGAACCCAGCATTTCACATGCAGCACTGCACCATGAACTTTATGTTTCCAGAAACAGTGAAGTGGTCGATGGCATTTCTCTGTACACAGTATGTTCCCATGTTTTGCCCATCTTATTAACAATCTCTGCCCTATTTTTTGCTAGTTGTCAAAGAACTTCAGTATATTGAAATATTCATGCTCTTTTTAGTTTATTAGTGACTGCAATCATTATGTAATTTCTTCCGTGTCAACCAGGCATCACCGCCAACCCACATGCCCCCAGACCCTGTAGTTCATGCCTCAGATGCAGTAGTACATGTTTCCCGTGATTGGGTGTCCAGACTCTTATCAGCGCAAACCATATATGACATCATTCCCTCCTCAAGCAAGGTATGAATATGTAGCCTTTCTAATTATTGTTTATGCCTTGATATAATTGACTATGATATTGTAAGTTTGCAGATCTCCATCATGGATGTTAAATTGCCTGTGAAACGAGCATTCCATATCATGTATGAACAAGTAAGTGTGCCAATTCAAATTATAGGCCTTGGCTATATTATTTTATTTTATTATCGGATGGTCTCTGACGGTGTTTGTAAGAAATGCTGACAATCTTCCCATTTTGGTCCGTTCTGCATAATTTGACAAGGTTTGGTTATGAGGTTTTATGTGCCTGCTTCGATGGTTTTAGTCTGACTCCCGTAAATATCTTGAGTTCAATTATAATTTTTCTTCACTGATGTTATACCTTAGTGCCCAAATCCATGCCATTCGAATTGATAATGTACATTCTTCAATGTGAGTCATGTTTAAACATCAAATATTTTGATTTATTGCCTATGTGTCAACCACTCTGACAATAAATGACTATGATTCAAACCTCTCTCTCTCTCTCTCTCTCTCTCTCTCGCAACCACATGCATGGGGGAGATTTGCTTCCTTGTTTCTGCACTTGGACTTATGGTTCCGTTACTTGTGCCGTGCAACCTAGATGAGGCCATGTAGGATTTGTTTGTTATTTCTTTTTCTCTAAACCATACAGTGATGATTTGGAGAGGATAAGATGCCATGAATTGGTGTTGCTGATCGGAAAAAACAGATTAAAAAAGAAAAGGAGGGAGTGTATAGACTAAGGTTTTCAAAATCGGTATCGGACATTGTTCTGGTCGGCTGGCGACAAGAATCGGTACGACCCCATACTGGATCGGACTGGAAAACTGACAAAGGAAGGGACGAACCGGGGAAGAGGAAAAGAGAGAAAGAGAGGAAAAGAGAGGAAGAGAAAGAGAGAGGAGTGGAGGAAAGTAGGTTGAGGCAGTGGAGACGCCGTTGGTGGCCACCGAAGGGCTGCGTGGGCCCTCGGCCACTGCGGCTCCGCGTCATCCGTGGGAGAAAAGAAAAGAGAGAGAGGGGGGAGAGAAAGAAAAGGATCGAGGGGGGTCTGGTGGAGAGGCCACCAGAGGGCCTCCAGTTGGCTGCCAGGCGGCATAAATGCTACTTGCGACTTTGCGGCCATGAAACAGGGGCGATCGTCCCGATTTCATGGGCTTTTTTAAAAAAGCCCGACAACAGATTGCTGGCTTCACTGTTTCTAGATTTTTTTTAGAAAATGTTTAAATAGTGAAGCCAGCAAATCCATTACCGGCTTCACTATTTTTTGGCTTTTTCTTAAAAAAAACTAAAATAATGAAGTCGACAAATCCACTGCCGACTTCACTATTCATCATAGTTTTTAAAAAACACGACGCGAGGCACAAGGGCGGTCGTCCTTATTCCACGGCCGCGGCTCTGCCTGCATGTTTTTCGTCAGCTGGTGGCCACGACGGCCACCCAGCAGCACCGGAGATCCCTCCCGCCTCCATCCCCGCCGTCAGGTAGCATCCCTTTCTCTCGAGGTTAAAGCCTCTATCGAGCGACATCGAGTGTGGACGCCTCCGTAGTCCTTCGATAGCCTCAATGGCCCAGCGCCGCCCTCCGGCAGTGTCATCTAGTGTTTTCCTCCCCTCCTCTCTCTCTTTCTTCCTCTCTTTCCCTCTCTCTCCCTTAGTGCTGTTGTGTGCCGCTTTCCAAGCCGGAACCATCGCGGTTCCCTGCTAGTCTGATTCGGCACGCCTTGAACCACCCGGTTCGGGACGGTTCTGAAAATCACTATAGACCAAGGGGCCAATGCAAGTGATATAATATTATTTATTTAGGGCAAACCTGTTAAATGTGACTTGCTCCACCCCCATGGTCCTTGTTCTTTTAAAGTTTTTCCTGCGTGTAAAAGCAGCAACATCCAGATCCTTTTGCATTGTATGCTTGCCATTGGTTGCCTACCTGTTGCAAGCTGTTTTCTCTTAGCTCAGGCATCCAATGATAATTTTCGAATTCTGAGTGGATATGCGTTAGCTGATATGAGGAACTTTCAGAATGTCCTACTTATGATCAACTGTTATGCCATCCTTCTTGTTTTCAAGGATGGTATTTTCTTAAACTTAATAGTTAGATTGTTCTTGAGTTTCTCTGATGTAAATATGGCAATTAACAAAATAATTCTCTCTTGGAAACTGCATGGTCCACTGGCATTTGTTACTTCTTATCTGTTGTGGTCTCCTTGCATCAGGTTCACATAATTAACAGTCTATCTTTCCTTTATTTGCTAGTGAGAAGTTTTAGGCTTATGAATTTCCCACATCTTTACAGGGCCTGGCTGTTGTCCCTCTTTGGGATGACTGCAGAGCGAATGTGACAGGGATGTTAACTGCTTCTGACTTCATTCTGATTCTAAGAGAGGTATTATTATCTCCTTGATGATTTGTCTGGATTTATATGTTCTTAAAACACTGATCAATTTAAACACAAGGATTTCCTTTATTTTATTTAGCAATGAATTTTTTCCATTTCATATAATGATCACTTTTAAATGAACAGCAAGCCTGCAATTCTTTTAGTTGAATATAAAATACTTGTTCTAGTCATTTGCATTTTGTAAGCTATCTGCTAATTTTCAGTCTGTTAGTTAGTGTGCTCTGGTGTGTTTACAGTTTACAAATTACAAGTGCAGGGTGAAAAAGATAAGGCAATTGAAGTAGAGATGAGGTAACTTGATTGTGACTGGCATATAAGCCTTTGGGTTTGCTGTGCAGCAAGGATTGGGGCAGCGAAATTCTGCAATCAAAAATTTTATTGTAAAATTGCACCTGCTACTATCAGGAAGGAAAAGCTCACTTATATCTCCTTAACATCCCTCTCTGTTAAGAATCTTTTTCAGACTTCCCTTATCAATAGAAAATCTGATGATACTTGAAACATCTTCAAAAGAACATATATACCTTAATCAACAATTCTTATTCTAAAACATATTGTCACCATAATCATCTTCTTCTTTTCTTTTTTTGGAGGAAAGATGCAGTAAAACTTTTCAGTTGGCTTTTAGTATTATGTTTTCATCTTTCCCCCTTTTTTCATTTACTGTTTTTGCTTTTGGCATAGAAACCTCGATATAGTAGTTTTTTCTTGGAGGTTTCAGTTGTGTAGGTGGGTTCTTCCAATGTGTCTGAGAGTGAGAGAGAGAGAGAGAGAGGTATGCAACCAAATCCCGAGGAGGAATATGTGACATCTTTTCTTTTTTTTTTCTTCTTTTTTTTTTATTGAGGAGGATGTGGGTTGCTTAGAGAAGAGTACAAAGAGTAGGAAAAAGATGATTAGTTATTGGAGAAGGATGGAGGGGAAAAAACCAAGTTCCTTTTCTAAGGCATTAAGGAGCAAGCACTCTTTAGGAGGTCCTCTTGGGTTTTGTGGCCGAGAACTATAGCATCTCTTTCTCTCTCTCTCTCTCTCTTTCTCTCTCTGTGTGTGTGTGTGTGTGTGTCTGGCTATCCATCTGAGTTTCCTGACCTTGATGCCATCACTGATGAGTCCTGTCCTAACATAGAAAGAACTTGGAAATTTTACAGTTTGATATGGGATAGAGGAATAAGTTTGTTTGTCAATTCCTCAACCTCCCTAACCCCCCCCCCGCCCCCCTCTCTCTCCCTCTTCCTCCCTCCTCTCTGTTTCTTTGTGTATCGATGCATTGATTTAAGATTCCTAAGTTTGTAAATTCACTTGATCATGGGGCTTGGACTTAATCAAGTCTTTACTCCCTCCTTTCTCTTTAGGTTGGATTTCAGATCAGATTCAACCAATTGTAGATTAAATTATAGGCTATGTTTTGCACTATTACTATAAGGCAGCAATATTCATAACAGGTTTTGATTTAAATCTTGGCAACAAGTTGACATATACAAAGTTAAAGTGTTCACTGGAATAGCTAAAGATGGACACTTTAATAGAGATGGTCTGATCATGATATACATAATGCTTGAGGACCTGGCCAGGAACAGCCAGACATCTGACAATTTGATTATTGCAATTTTAGTGGTGGAAGAAACAATGGCTGTTATAAATTGGTTCAGGACATTATGACAACCTGAGTTATGTAAGAATTAATTTAATTAATAAAAATGAAAGAACAAAAGCTGTTAGCTATGTAGCAAATCCCACTTTTTGGTAATCAAAATTTGAAGTGTTTGATGGACCCCACTTGTCTTGAAGTAATGCTAAGATGTTGATGTTGGGTCAGTGAGCCACTAGTGGACTTGGTTATATTCATGGGAAGCTTCATGTTCTTATGTGATTCCATGATTTTTTGCTCTAATAAAAGAAAGGTGACTGCAGTCTTGCCACTATTTTATGTGGCTCTCATGCATGCAACTATACATAATTCTGCAAACTTTCTCCACTTAAGCTAAAATGCCACCAATTGCATGCCCAGAGATTTGAAGCTATTGCCACTCTTATCATTGTCCATTTTGCTTGACTGCCAATTAAAAGACTTGCATTATGCCTAAGTTAGAAATTATGACGTATGAAAGCATCTAAGAATTCTTTTTAGATATATTATCATTTGATATTTTGTCTGAAATATGAAACCAAAATTGAAAAGATTCAGTCTAGCAGGACTGAAAGTAATGGTGGTTCCAGGATTTGGGTTGGAACGGATATGTCTGGAGCCAAATCCGTGGTATATATGTTCTCTTTTACTAAGCAAGCTCCACCGAACTGGTAGTGGATGCCGTGCCGGTTAGTGATCGGTGTAGTTGTGGCAGGCTGGTTTGGTACCTATATATCTTTTTTATTATTTGTTTTGAGAAATTATTTTAATGATTATGATTGTTTGAGTTACGATTTTAATGCTATTTTGATTCTTTTTCATGTCATATTGTTCTCTTTGGACCGCATGATTTATTAATAATGCAATTATAATATTATTAACATCGAGAAGGCATGGATGCTCATTATTCAAAGTACATATATCAAATTGATTTAAAATATAAAAAGCATGCAGCATCTATCTCCCTATTGGGTGATTGTTGCTTGTAGACATTGGGGTTAGGTTCAAGGTCTAGGCTTGGGATTTGACTCCAACTCAAATAATGTGCCTACCTTACATCCTATAATCTTAGTCTCTTGGATGGCTACCCCGATACTGATCCAACTCTAATCCTAGGATAACCGTCCTATTTGAGGGAAGATTGAGGTAGCAAAATCTGACTCATAATCTGGTTGAGATTGTGAAGGGTAGCAGGCCCTCAAAAATGATATCTCAAGTAGGATGTCCATATGAGTCATATGCTAGTGTGGAAGAGGATCTTGTATACGATTTGAATCCAGATATGTCCAAGGATCCTACATCCGCATGTTAGATCATTTGCAAATAGTAGCACCATGTCTGAAAACCACCTTGAGAGGATCATCTCCTATGTACGATCATATCCTTGTGGACTATAGGTTGTACACTATGGTCTTGTCTTGTGTGGCATGAGGGAACTATGATGCACCAGTGATCGACCAAGACCATAGGACTGTGAGTTGTATGTGCCTATGCCATGTTCACTGCTATCTCTCTGGCTATCAGATGCATCATCACTCGAATTGTCATTATCATCATTGTTCTAATATCATTATCATTATTGCTTGTATCGTGAGATGATCTAGTCAGCTGGTCATTCAACAGTTCATTAGTCTCAAAAACAGGGTAAATAGTAGTGAACTTCTCATCCACCATCCAATGGATCAACTGTTCTCTTTCCGCTCCTTTTCTTGCTAATCTGAGAAATTGCCTTTTTTTCCCTAGATGTTCCTACCTTTCAGGCTCTGTTGGGTGGTTCAACTAGCCCCAGCACCCCGGCTGGTCCTACCTCCTTGACTAGATCGGTTACCATGGTGACATCTTAGCATCTCCTTGTTAAATCTCTAGAAGGATGTCTCAAATATAGAATCTAATAATGATGATTGGCTCCCTGCTGAACTTTGTGGTTGCTCAGCTGGTTGTGATCACAACGTGTCATTTTGCCATTTATTCTGCATCCACCTTAGCCTTCCTTACTATGAAACTAGCTGATGGAGGAGGTGATTTTGCTTATTGAGCTCTGGCTGCTGCTACCAGCTCTCAAGCCAACCAATCATCAGATCCTCATCATATACAAATTATTGTGAAGTGGATCATCATACTTCAGTTCCACTTCCTCTTGAATGCACTTCAATCTGCCTTAGAGTATAGTAGACACATGCCAAGTCATTCAATTGTTTTTGTGTTAGTCAACTCCTCTCTTTGCTGTGAGACCGAAGGTTGACTAGTTGCCCCTTACAACCGCTAGAGACAATCATTTGTAAGAGGATCTAAATCATTAACTTTTTAAGGTTTTTCGATGATAGTCCAAAGTGGAACCATCATTCAACTACAAATGCAATCAACTAAATTGCATGTTACACATTGTTTATCATAAAATATTAGATCAGTTATAGTTGGTGTTCAAAAATACCTAGATTCATATTATCCTTGCTTCCCATGGCTTCCCTCTCACTGAAGTTGTAGGTGCCCTCCCTAAAAGCCTTAATCTATGAAACACACATGACATATGATGCTGATTGTCTGCTTGAATTGACAAGGTGATGATCCTATCTTCCATTAAAATCAACTTACCTCAGAACATTGGGCAGCAATAACTAGACCTAGGGATGGCAATTAGGTTGGGTCATATGCGGATTGGGTTAGATGCAGGTCGGGTCAGAAATTCCAAACTTGGACCTACTTGTTTATTAAACAGGCTGGACTTGAAACATACGCATGCCTTGTTTAGTAGATAGGCAACCCATTTAACTTATTTAGGGTGCGTTTGGTTACACTTTTTGATTTTTGATTTTTAAAAAGTACTTTTTATTTTTTTTGATTTTTGCTATTGAGTAAAAGCAAAAAAGTAAAAAGTATGTTTGGTAACTACATTGCTATAAAGCAAAAAGCAACATTTGGGGACGGCAGGTGAAGAGCTTGATAAGGGAGAAGAATTCAGAAGGGAGGGAGAAGGGGGTGGGGAGGTGAAGAGCTCGATGAGGGAGAAAGATTCGGGCTCTTTACTTTTTAGTTTGGGTTTTAGATGTGCGGAAGCAAAAAAAGCAAAAAAATAAATTTTGGAAAGCAAAAAAATTTTGCTTTGCATATAAAGCAAGTATTTTGATTATTTTGATTTTTGCTTTTGCTTTTCATGATGTTACCAAACATTGCTTTTTGATTTTTGCTTTTTAAAAATCAAAAAGAAAAAAAAATACTTTTTTAATGGCTAACCAAAGCACCCTTAATAAACAGATAGCTTGCTTAACCTATTAACCTATATAACCTGCTGATCTGTATAACCTTATGACTTGTTAAGCTGTTGACTTTTCAACTTGTTTAATAAACAAGTTACCTACTTAACCTATATAACCTACATGACCTGTTAACCTGCTGACTTATGAACATGTTTGATGAATGGGTAACTCATTTAACCTACTTAACCTGACCCAAGCTGACTCCATCCAATTATTAAACTGGTTAAATAGCTCATGGGGTTGGAACATAAACCTGACCCAATTATTAAACAATTCAAACGGGTCAACTTGTTTATGACCTGAACTTGTTTAGCAAACCTAAGTGACATTTTATTAATGATATGGCATAGGGCAGTCAGTAGGTTCTCGTCCATGCACATGCTTGGACACTATATTGGAACTCTGGGTTGAGGTAGTAGGCTACCAAGGCATTTTCTAATCGATTTAATTAATAAACAAATGATTGTATTTAGATTTTATTTGATACGAAGAAATAAGTGTTGAGGATTGCACTTGGATTAAACTTGACCCAATCTGACTTGATACAATTATTAAACAGGTTAAATAGGTCATGGAGCTAGAACTTAAACCCAACTCGATTATTAAACAATTTAAACGGGTCGACTTGTTTATGACCCAAACTATTTAGCCCAAACCTAAGTGACATTTTATAAATGACATGTTATAGGGTAGTCAACAGGTTCTTGTCCATGCCCATTCTTGGACACCATATTGGAACCTTGGGTTGAGGCAGTAGGCTTCCAAGGCATTTGTAATCAATTTAATTAATAAACAAATGATTGTATTTAGATTTTATTTGATAACAATAAACAACTATTAAGGGTTGCACTTGGATTTGCTTGCCTTGTCTTAGCTATCATCATATGATATAAAAAGCCCACCTAAGTTACCTCTCGCTAGCCATGGCTCTAAGCATTTGATATAGCAGTGTAATTGCCTAATTAATCTCTCGTCCTATCTCTAAAATTGCTGGTTTGTCACTATGTCCTTCATGTGATTACCTTTTGTTCCATTGTAGGCATATCTACTGCTACCTAGCACTCACGAACCTCTAACACAGGCCTATCCTTTTTTCAGTCTCGCTTGAATGCAGTATAGTGCTTAGCAAAGTAGGTGAATACTGGCCTTAGTATCTCACCACCAGTGTAGTTCCTTATCAAAGAGAAAACCCATGTATGGTTAAATATGAATTTTGTGATGGCCCGGCTGTTCTGCCACCTATTTCACCCTATGGATCTCGCGAATGGCTGTCAATACTAGGCTAGGTTGGTGGAACTGTCTTGAACAACCCAGTTCAGGGCATATTGAGCCATATTGGAGGCTAATCGGCATGGTTCCAGCCTTTAGATCAAGAAATCGGTGAGGGAGGGAGAGAGGGAGAAGGAAATAGAGGAAAAGAGAGAGGAAGGGAGAGAGGAAGAGTGCTGCGGGAAGTGAAAGAGGTGGAGGAAGCAGACTAAGGGCTTTCAAAGCCCTCTCTCCTCTGCAGTGCCGGAATGGGGCTCTCCGCAGCCCTCCCTCCCTCTCCCTCTCTCTCTCTCTTCCTCTCTTCTTCTCCCTCTCCTGCTCCCTTGTCGGCTCATGCTAGAGCAGCATGAATACTGTACCATATCGTCAGTCTATCGGCATGGGTGCTGATTCCAATACTACAACTATGATCGAGGTCTATTTGCAATGGGCAGCATGTGGAGTCCAAAAGATGTGTGGCCTCATCATCAGAAAGTTCTTGGAGGGCTTGTATGGTGATCCATTATTCTTAACCATTTGTACGGTATGTTGCTCCTCTATCTGATCAATTACTTGTTCCATCAAGCTGAGAATGCACTGGCATCGTGCACCCTGCCCAAAATGTCAATTGACTCATGAAAGAATATCTTTTATCACAACATGTCAAGAGATAATGATGCTTGCTTACTGGGCCCCATCCAACCATCATATGTTGGGTTACATCATAGGTGTTGTACTTGCTTTAGTAGAAGTCTATCCAACTCTCTAGCTCATTGTTATCAAGTAGCCTTACCTGTATGTCCTATCCATGAGGAACTATACCCGACTAATTCTCTAGATGGAGCAATTAATAGACCAATATATGTTGTTTGCGGCATTTGCAGGAATGTGGTTGAAATGAAATTGGGAAGCAATATCTTCCACATGTCCTTTTTCTTATCTCTAATAAGCATAGAGTCAAAGTTTGTTGCTTTGAACTCCCTAGGAAACATGTATTGATTCAAGGTCAGGAACAATATCCCCTGCTGGTATATCTCTTTGCTTCTTTCCTTTCTTGTTGGTGAAGTCCCAAACATAGAAGTTGTTTGATTGCTATTTTATCTAATAATCTCTTTGTCCGACAATATTGTGAGGGGTCCAAATTGAGCCTGTGCCTAGCAACCTCCTCCCTCTGCCACTATTATTCAGGCTATCCTGTATGACTGCTGAATATGAGCCTCCATATCATCTAGATTTGATGCTTTATAGTCCTTCGGATCTCTCAAGTGCTATGAAGGTGGCTCAGCTACCTAATTCTCGATCTCTGCTCATTTCTCAGCATTTTTTTGTTTGCTTGCTGAGATTGACAAAGTGCTTTTTGAACATTTGATGGACTTGCCATGGATATTTTTTTTTATAAGTAATCATATCAATGTAAATACTAGTTAGATGCGGCTTCAACCTCATCGCTCTTTCCCCTCCACTTCACATCGCACCACTTATACCTCTAATGGTACTGGCCTAAATCATAACACCATGATCCCAACCTATACCAATCTTCTTGTACTTCTTATTCCTTCTTGGATCTATTCTGCAAGTTTGGCGAACATATGGAATATATTTTAGGTTTAATTAATAATTATCTAAAATTATTTAAAAATTAGGTAACTTGTATTGTAATGCAAAAATGGTCACATTACTTCGGAAATTAACCCTATATTATCTATATGTAATAGTTTTTTTATAATTTTAAAAATTTAAAAAATTTAATTAATTTTAAAATAATAAATTAAATTTAATATGAGATCTAGAAAATTAATTTTAGTCTAGATTAATGTAAAATCCTATCAATGTACTATATTTTTTTTTCCAATCCATGGCTATGCACTAATCATCACTTTTTTTTGTAATTTATTTGAATTTAGGTTTAATTTAGGTAGCCATAATCATGCTCAAATTTAAATAAATTACTATTAAATCGAGATGGCAAATAGTATACATACCCTCGCATATGCTACCATTTCTCAGAAAATTATAAACATTATTTTATTTATTATTATTTCTGATCCAAAAAATATTTAATTTAAATTATCCAATTAACAAAAAATTATGATTTCATCTTCATTACATGGATAACCTCAGGTCTAAGCATATTATGAAACAATCCAAAAAAAAAAATTGGTATGATCTCCCACATTTTGCCTTTTTGTCTATTTTGGCGTGAAAAAGGAAACAAAGGGGAAAGCAAAGAGGGGAGGGGATATAATTAAAGAACCAGGAATTGGCCTCAAATCTGGCGAAAACATGGAGGATCTCCTCCTTTGTCCTTGAAAAAGAAATGAAGAGGAGGTGAGAAGGCATAGAGCCTTCTCTGCCTCTCCCTCCAAATATGGCCCCACCTTGAAACGAGTAGAACCAAGCGGTTCTACTTGGTTCAGGTCAGTTTAGGCCAGTTTGAGGCCTACACCGTCCAAATGGCTGTCCTGTCCCAGTAACCAATCAGTTCAAGTCATATGCATTGAACCGGATGGTTTGAGATGTCAAGCGTTCAGCCATATATGTTGCTAACCTTTTGTAATTTCTTCATTTTT
This sequence comes from Elaeis guineensis, assembly GCF_000442705.2. Taxonomy (NCBI): domain Eukaryota; kingdom Viridiplantae; phylum Streptophyta; class Magnoliopsida; order Arecales; family Arecaceae; genus Elaeis; species Elaeis guineensis. Next base: position 140,376,425 of record NC_025993.2, read on the forward strand.
TTTAAATGCCTGAAGCATTTTCTACATTAAACATAAATTAGATTTGGGAAATTTTGGAACCATTGTCTGATTCTAAAGATATTTTGAGGACATGCAAATCTTTGAAATAGATTTGGCTAACTAGAGCCTCAATCTCATAAACATCTCTATTAGCTTATTTATGTTTAGTGAAATAATGTGCAACACCATTTTCTTTAGTTTATTCTTTTTGCATTTCATGAAAGTGTGCTATACTCTGATCCAAACATGATTTTTTGAAAAAATTATTATTAATGTTGGAAGGTTATATGATTCTTCGGTACAAACTATTAAAACAATATATCCAAATGTCCTAAACAGCATGATTTACTAAAAAATGATGCCTAACTTATTATTGTTAACTTATTAAGTCTTTTTGATAGTATTTTTCCTATTTCTGTTTGTTATTTTATGTTTTTTTTTATAATTTTTTACCAAGACAGCTTAAACTAGAGATAAAACTACTGAAAATGCTGCAATTGCTGATCTTGGAGCTCATTTGGTTAGTTGAAACTGAACTGAGGTTTGAACCTTGATATGTCTATGCTCATAGGTTGTGGAGTGTTTAAAGGTCCTAAAAACAATGCTTATGGTTCCGTAGGTGTCTTGCACGATAAGTTGGAGAAATGCTTATTTGAGTTATAATCTAATATTTGCGGTCGTAATTTCATAATGCATTGTGATTTGCAATCTCTCCCCCACCCCCCTCCCCCCCCGAGCTAGCATTCTGTTGGTTTTTTACTTTCCTCTCGCAATGCTATTCTCCATTATGCTTAATAATTTCTCTACTGCTTAACCTTGTTTCATATGCAGTTGCAGAGCAATGCTCGGGTTCTAGCTAATGAAGAGCTTGAAATGCATACAGTTTCTGCTTGGAAAGAAGGGAAACTCCAGATATATGGAAGGTCTATTGGACCTCCGATATTACGTAGAAGGCCTCTGATATCTGTAGGGTTCTGCTTTTCTAGAACTTTTAGATTTCTTGTGATTTTTGAGTGCTGGCATGGGAGTAGTACTGTCTGTTTTTTTTTATTATTATTTCTTGAAAATGTCTGCATCATTTTCTTCCATTTGTGTTACTAGCATAAGATTATCTAAATGCATTTTAGGAAAAAAAAAAAAAAGAGACCATCTACATTCCAAATAAATTTGGCAGAATAGAGTTTGGAGAGAGACAAGATTGTTTAAAGATAATTATGGGAGAGCTAGGTAAACAACTGGACATTTGTTTTCCAATACTTACACTAATATATGCATTATAATATTTTTCTTTAAATAAATTTTACTTTAAAAG
>NC_025993.2:140377836-140487836 GCF_000442705.2 Elaeis guineensis
TCCGAACCTGAAATCGGAGTGTTTTGGGTTTACTTGTACCCGGGAAACAAGTGATCTAGCTTGGGATAGCTAGTGTCGGAGTTTCTGACGTTTTGTATTCAGGTTGAATACAAGTATAGTGGATTGAAATTCCCAAGTAGGAGCTTGGGGAGTGGATGTAGGTGCAAGGTTGGCACCGAACCACTATAAATCCTTGTGTTTGTGGTGTGCTTTATCGCTTTACCTTATTTCTTTATTATATCCTTGCAATTCTGCTTTAGGTAATTAATATTGAATTGAAGTCTTTGTTTTGTTCTTCATAAGTATTCTGTTGGGCTTAAAATTTTTAGAAACCCAATTCACCCCTCCTCTTGGGTTGCATAGCTGGGCAACATCTGGCACCTAAGCAGCCAGCTCCGAACACTCGTGGTATGGTTCGAGACATTTATCAGAAGTAGCTCAACGATCGAACTATGGTGCATTGTATTATACTAGCGACTATGAATGACAAGTTTAGTTGTAGGTTTGAGAATACTCAGCCAGAGGATATGCTTCAAATGTTGAACAAGTTCTTTAGCACTCCTGATGATGTTGAGAGGCTCAAAATGACTTATGCTATCTTCAACGCTCGAATGAGGAAAGGAGCATCAGTCACTGATCATGTACTGTACATGATCGAGTTGATTGAGTACCTAAGCAAGCTTGATTTTTTTCTACATGAGCAGCTGGAGAAAGATGTGATTTTAAACTCTCTATCAAAATTCTACCTCCCATTCCTTACTCATTACAGAATGACAAAATCTGCAGCCAACTACCATGGTTTGCTGGGATTGTTACAGAACTTTGAGAAGGATCACTAGGTCTACAAAGAGTCGGTGAATATAGTGGGAGGGTCTTCTTCTGAGCGTCGATCCTTTAAGAAATGGAAGAAGAACAAGAAGAAAAATAAGAAAGTGCAGTAGCATGCTGGGGCATCTGTGCTCAGTCAGACCAAAAAATTCAAGTCCAATCAAAGTCAGATAGAATGCTTCTACTATAAGAAGCAGGAGAATAGAAAGAAAAACTGTCCTCAGTATATTGCCTCCCTGGATCTGAGTAGGTAGAATAAGAGAAAGAACAGTTTGTTGGACAAGATAATTATATGATAACACTTTGTAATTTTTTTATTTATGATTCTACTACCTGGGTATTAGACACCGAAAGTCCTTTTAATATATACAATTCATTGCAAGGTCTGTAGGTCAGTAGGAGATTTGAAGAAGATGAGAGATTCTTTAATATTGGAAATGGAAGATTAGGTTCAGTTCTAGCATTAGAGATTATCAAGCTTGTATTCAAGTTAAATGTAATTATTCTTAGTGAATGTCATTTTTGTCCTTCATTTTTATTGAATATTATTTCTATAGGCTTTTTGACTATAAACGATTATGAGATTTTAATAAAAAAAAATTATAATATCATTTTGAATGGTATTATCATGATGAATGGATAATTGAATAATAAAATTTATGTATTATCATAGTCTGTTAGTGTAGTATATACGTCTAGCAAATGCTCTAGAGTTGATGATGCCTCCGATATCTATCTTTGGCATTATAGGCTAGGTCATATTAACAAGAATAGAATAAATAGATTGACTGAAGAGAAAATTCTTGAAGTCGGTGATTGTAAATTACTTCCAACCTGTGAGTCCTATCTCCTTGGAAAAATGACCAAATCATCTTTTGCGAAAAAAGGTGAACGAGCTAGTGAACTTCTAGATCTAATATATACTGATGTATATGGACCTATGAACATAAATGCTAGATATGGATATTACTATTTTATTATGTTTAAGATGACCTATCGAAGTATAGGTATGTCTACCTAATGACTCATAAGTCTGAATCATTTGAAATGTTCAAACAGTTCTGAAATATGGTAAACAAATAAACTGAAAAAAGTATTAAAACTCTTCTGTCTGATCGAGGAGGTGAATACTTCTCCAGTGAGTTTTTGACATATCTTGAAAAGAATAGGATTCTCTCTCAATGGATCTTTTTTAGAACATCACAACATAATGGTGTGTGAGAAGGAGGAATCAAATTCTGTAAGATATGGATCGATTCATGATAGACTTTGCAAGTCTGCCGATCTCTTTTTGGAGATATGCACTCGAGTCAGCTTGTTATTTACTTAATAAAATTTTGAATAAGTCTGTAAATAAAATACCACATGAGATGTGGATAGAACGTAAGTCAATACTCTTTCACCTTACGGTTTGGGAGTGTCCGACTTATGTCAAGTATTTGAAAATTGATAAGCTTGAACCTAAGTCTGACAAGTGTCAATTTATTGAGTACCCAAAAGAGACTATGGAATATTAGTTCTACCATACTGATGAATAAAAGGTGTTCGTCAGCAATAGGATAGTCTTTCTGAAAAAAAAAATCTTTGGAAAAGAAACTAATGCCACTAATGTTGGAATTTCATGAAGTTCGATCGATAGAAGAATCAACACGATCTAGTGAATCTATCAAGTCGGACTTGATTAGATCAAATTTGGAACCCATTGTACATACACCATTAAGAAGATCTGATAGAGTACCACGTCAGCTAAATCGATACTATGATTTTTTGGTCCAAGATAGTGATCCTATTAAACTCGATGAGAACAACGAGGATCTGATCACCTACAGGGATACCATGCATAGATCTGACTCCGATAAGTGGTTAGAAACTATGAAGTCCGAAATGGAGTCTATGAAGATCAAGAATGTATGGATATTGATTGACCAATCTGAAGAGATAAAATCCATTAGGTATAAGTAGATCTTCAAAAGGAAGAGGAGCGCAGACAGGAAGGTGAAAACCTATAAGCCCATCTGGTTGTCAAGGGTTATCGTCAACATTATGGTCTTGACTATGACGAGATATTTTTTTCTGTGACAATGTTCAAATCCATTCGGATTATGCTTGCGATAGCAGCACATCTGGACTACGAGATCTGACAAATAGATGTAAAAATTACTTTCCTAAATGAAGAGCTGAAAGAAGAAGTGTATATGATACAACCTAAAGGGTTCACATCCACAGATAAGTCTAAGGTGTGCAAGCTTTAGAGATCAATTTATGGATTGAAGCAGGTATCTCGGAGTTGGAACATGTATTTTGATAAGGTGATCAGAATGTATGGCTTCATTAAGAATAGAAAAAAATTTTGCATATACAAGTGGATTAATAAGTTTGTAGTTGTATTTCTTATTTTGTATGTGGATGATATTCTCTTACTTGAAAATGATGTCTCTACATGACAGGGAATAAAGGTTTGGCTGTCATCTTAGTTCTCCATGAAAGACTTAGGAGAAGCATTCTACATCCAAGGGATAAAGATCTATAGAGAGATCTAAGAGATTGCTTGGATTATCCTTGTCTACGTATATTGATACTGTACTGAAGCGGTTTCATATGGAAAATTTCAAGAAAGGCTATCTATCGATAGACCATGAAATTTCTCTCTTGAAGAGGGATTGTCCGACAACTCCTTAAGAAAGAGAGCGTATGAGTAGAATTTCATATGCTTCAGTAGTGAGATCTATTATGTATGCCATGATATGTACAAGAACAGATATGGCATACTCACTAGGGGTAGTAAGTAGATACTAGTCTGATCCAAGTAAAAACTACTGGAAGGTTGTAAAGACAATCCTTAAGTACTTGAAAAATACTAAGGACCAGTGGCTCATTTATAGAGAATCTGACTTAAAACTTGTGAGATTTACAGATTTTAGTTTTTAGTCAGATCATGATAATAGCAAGAGCATATCGAGATACGTATTTATCCTGAACGATGGAGCAGTCTACTGAAAAAATTTCAAGCAGCATACCGTGGCCAACTCTGTTTGTGAGGCGAATATATCATGGCATCCGGTGCTATTAAGAAAGCTGTGGTTGCGAAAGTTCATTGACGAGCTCAGAGTGGCATCCTCTCTTGATGGTCCGATCCTGCTGTACTATGATAACATTGGCACCATTGCTCAAGCAAAGAAATCAAAGTTACATCAGTGCATTAAGCATATTCTGCGTCGCTACCACCTGATCTGGAAGATCATGGATCGAGGTGACATCGAGCTTCAGAAGATCGACAGAAAGGAGAACCTGATCGATCCATTTGCTAAAGCTCTTGATATTAAGGAGTTCGAAGATCATAAATCGAAGATGAGTATACGATACTATACCGATTAGCTTTAGTCCAAGTGAGAGTTGTTGGAAATTGTGTCTCAAAGTCAATCATCAGTCCGTTGACGGTTGAGCTGATGTATGTAAATTGCATATAAATTATTTATTAATAAATATTATTTAACTTTTTCATCACATTGTGTACATCTTCTTTAATGAACTTCTGTATTGTAATGAAGTCCTTAAGATTATTTTATTAATAAAGGAGGATTTATCATTTAATCCTTAAACTTATTCGTGACCAAATGATGTATTCTTACTAGAATGATAGCGATTATCAAGTGTAGGTCATTATGTGTCATATGGGTTGGTTGTCTTCTTAATCAAGGAGTATGAAGATACTGGTATGGCATGCAAGTGAGATGTAGGAGTATATCTCACTGAATGTAATCCACTACAGAGCACTCTGCTGTCAAGAACAACTCACGAAGGATATGGATATAAATGTCCCTCCGACTTGAGATCGTCATGGTGACTTGCAAACAACTCATTATGCTTTGATGTCGGACTATCTAAATTTTTAATTCAGTGATGAAAGATTTTTTGACACAATCAAGTACTTACAAAATCTGTGTGTGAGTCAAGATGGGATTGACCCCTCTGAATTATAGAAGATAATGTATCACTGTATTTCAAGTAAAATCTCAATCGAGATATTTATGTGATGAATTTGAAAGGTTGAAATACAATGTGGATGACTCATTCAGGATTGACAGTTAAATCTTAGATCATCTTGAGTATTTAGGATCAAAAGAATGAATTATATGGTAACCATATGCCAATGAATTTTTGAATGTTGCTTTACAATCATTCGATCAATCCGGATATTGGATACTCTTGCTAAATGGTCATTTCAATTGATACAGAAAATTATTCCTATGCTACTAGCTTAGGTTCAAACCTATGGGTTCACACTCAAAAGAATTTTATGATTGATCATATAGCTGATTAACGATTGAAAATTATTTAAAGGTATAATCGTTAATTCGATTGATGATTAATCTTGTGCAAAAGTTATAATAAATTTATTCACTAAGGATTAATGAATTAATGAAAGATTATTAGCAATTAGATTGCTGATTAGCTCAATTAATTGAGCATTGAAGTTTGAATCAAGTCTAATTGAATTGGATTCAATTAGGTTTGACCCGATTAGTTTATGAGGTGACCTAATCGTTAAGGATATTTAATTCTTGATTTGATTAGGACTTGGGCTCGGTTAATTCCTAATTGGATCTAACCTAATTTGATTTGGTTAGAATCTATTTGGATCAAGTTGGAATTCAAATCAATTTGAATTTCAAAGTCCCATGCGACACCTTTCTCCACACCCTTCTGCTCTTTATGCAGATATTAGATTTGTGGGAGAAATCCATCACGCCAACAAGCTTTGACGCCCTCTCTTGATAAGGATAAGGGTTGGTTGCTTTTGAATTTGAAATGGTTTTGAATTCAAATGAAAACTAACCTAGTCTTTATCCTTATCCATGGTTTGTTCGCCCACTTTAAAATCAATGCATTTTTGTGCGACAAAAATGTGAAGAGATTACTATGAGATAGGTCTCTGAGTGGCGTGGAAAATCTGAGAAGGGGTGGACCTTCTGTGTGACAGAAAGAGGATATCTGCTTCCTCTTGGGTGTGAGTTCTAGGATGGGTTCCTTAGGATTTCTACTCTAGGGTTTTGTGAGAAGAGATAAAAGAGAGAAAAGAGTGTCTTCCTCTCTTCATCTTCTAGAACCTTACTCCTCCATTTCATCAAGTTGATCCTTGTGCGAGCTAGCACTTCCAGAGGGATCGATCAGATTAAATCTTCGAGTGGACCATCCGTAGAGGTTGGACATCCTGTGTGGCTGCAAGCAACTAGGAAGGACCTCAAATCCATATATTCAGTTACAAAGATCAACAATCCATGCAAAGATAATGAGTTTTGAACTCATTCGATCAGATCTAATGGTTAGATCTGATCAAGTACGTCGATATGATCGATGTAGGATTTTTTTAATTTCAAATTTTAATTGCATGTAAACTCGTGTCATAGATCCTCAATTGGTAGTTTACATTTGATCTTATGCATGTAATGTAGATTAAATAGTTTAATCTAACCTATTTTTATTGAAAATTTTAAAATTAAATGCGTAGAACTGTTAGTGTTTCCTTTAGTATAATCATCATGGGTAGTTTTCTAAGCCTTTTGACTTGTATGAAATCTGTAAGAATTTGATAAAGTAAGTCTAATAATGAAATCAAACATTTGCAAGTCTTACTGATAATACATTCAGAAGTTCTCGGAGCTCCACATCCGAGGAATGAAGGTTTCATTAAAACCTTTAGTTGGCTATTATCGTTAACATGACAATGACATCGTGCTCATTGGAGATCAACAATGCTCTTTAGTCACTCTCTTTGCTTCTTTTAATTTTCGGCATGGTCTTCTACCCCCCTATCGCTTTTGAAGCCCAGGATCACATCGATAACACCAGCCATTCGGTGATTGTTGTTGTTATTTCATTGGACAGATGGCGAGGCGGTTCTTGAGGTGTGGGGTTTTTGTCAATCGAAGGTGGGGGATTTGGCTTCAGGGTTGGTTTGGATGTTTTCTCTGAGGAGCATAGTTTGAAACCAAGAAAGAGTTCTGATAACCATGCAGATAGAGCACATGTTAAGGAACAGGCTATGGAGGTCGTCATTGCTTCGTAGCCTATTGTAGGTGCTAGACAGCATCAATCGATTTCCAGATCTGGTGGACCAGGTTGTGGAAATACCATGAATGGGCCACCACGAGCACCAGTGCCGACTATGTAGGCCTGATTCAGGCTGGATGACTGGATGGCTCCACTTGGCTTCATCGGGGTGGACCATCAGTCAAAAACTATTAGATGTATGCTCTAGAAGTCAATTAGATTAAAACATATATTTATTCTAGAACATAATTTTATACTTGATTTTTTTTTATATTAATGAGATTGGGCTTTTAATTCTATTCATGTTTGTGTATATGTGTCAATAAATCATTCAAGAGATTAATAAGATGATGACACATATTTTCAAAAGATGAGAATTTGAGGTATGTATTATTAGTGATTTTTTTTAAATACTTTTAAACAATGAATCATCATAGGGATGGTGATTGATCCGATGAGATTGGTGCATAGGTTGCTTTCTTTTTAGGATAGATGTGTCTCAAGTCTACAGCAAGAGACACTAGAGTGAGAATGTAGGTGATTGTTAATGAGTAAAGGTACCAAACATGATCGATACAAAAAATCACTTGAATATCTACTCATTCATCAGTGACTTACTTGATGTTGAAGTAGTGTGACTAATCCTTTGATCTACGGTGCCTCGATTATTCATAATGAGATTACTATAATTTGACTGTACATACACTTGATCTCTAGCCATATGGTCCTTGCAGTACATATTGGCTGCAATAAGTTCATTATAGGAATAGAATATGTACCTATATAGAATCTATCATCTTTAGCAGATAAAAGAGTTGGTCCTATGTGATTTATGAGACTGAGTTTAGAAGATATTGGCTCGGATAGCGTGAATAGTGAAAAAAATTTTTCACCATCTTTATATCAAAAATTGAGTCGAATAAATTTAATATATGATAGATGATGAGATTTGACGAGTAATTTCATAACCTCCATCTAGTTAAAACTTATGATAGAAGGACTGTATCATATATTAACTACACTTAAAGGTTCATTCAATTTTATTTTGCTGAATTGCCACTATATGCTGCTAGATGTCACTAATAGATTGTGGGTTCAACAAGAACTATCTTGATAGTTAATAATTCTTATTGAGATGAGTTGAAATTATTCTGACCTATTGAAAAGAATTTCAATAATATTATGAATTAAGATCATAATATATCTCACTATCAGATAGAGTAGAACTTGTGGGTTCATATATATAAGAGGTTCTGACTGATCAGATGGTTAGATTATGATTTTTGAATTGCTGTAGGATCTAATTATCAATATAATTGATAATTGGACTAATTTATAATTATTACAAATTAATGGTTTTAAAATGCAAAAGTTGTAAGAAAGACTTACTAAGAGTTAGTGAGTTTTAGAAGAACTTATGTGCAATTATTGTAATATTATTTAATTTGATTTGATCAAATTAAATAATTGGGGTTAAGTTTGAGTCAAATTAAATTAGAATTTAATTTGATTGGTCTCAATTTAAATTTAAGTCAAATTAAATTTAGATTTAGGGTTTCTCACATTCAAAAAGTTTGGATACCTGGAGACTCTCCACATGCTAAAAGGGATTAGCAGAAGTCCTCAACGAAAAGGGTTTCATGCTACATGTCAAGGGTTGACGTTAAAATGGGATTTTTATGCCAATGCCTAAAGAGGAGTTTCTCGCACAAAGGTGCGGCGGCATACAATCTCACAGAAAGAAAAAAAAAGGCTAAATTTTTTTAAAAAAATTTTCAACAACAAAGAATAAGAGAAAAGAAATCCGCTGTCATAAGAGGGATCTTTCCAAAAAAGCTAGCACTTTGGTGAGATCAGAGACCATTGATCAGATCAAAAAATTATATGGATATCTGTAGAGATTGAATACTTGTGCGACTTTATAAGGATCATGAAGACATCCACAATCATTAGATCGCAGTGAATATCTATCCATGCAAAGGTGATGATTTTGATCTGACTTTCTTTTATTAATCTTAATCTTAAAACTATAAGGGATTAGAGTTTTTTATATTGTTTCGAGATGAGATCTTATGTGCTTAAGTGAAAAGTTAGTATTATTTTTTCGTTGTGCATCTTAACTTTTTCTAATAGAAATGATGGAATGATTGCATCTCGCCATGCTCTCTCTCTCCTTCGATGGATTGTTAGGCACTTCTTTTAGTATCAAATTGTTGTGTCAAGACTCCAGAGAGTGCTGATGTGGCCGAGGATAAAGAAAAATCTGAGCATTGGAGAGCTGCAACGGACTTGTAAAAGAAGTCCACACTCATCGAGGATTCTCTAGTGAAGAATATTCTGATGCTTAAGTCAGTCAGAGCTTGAGCACAATAATAGAGAGAGAATAGATTTAGTATCGCACATCTCGAGGGTCCGCTCATTATCTCTTTATATAGAGATAGGTAGTAAGCCGTTATGTAGGCTGGTAGGCTAAATCATGATCTATTAGGATATTAGAATAGGAAATATGGAGATTGTTAGTCATGAATAGTGGCCACGTTTTAACAAAAATCCTTGATGGTGGCCCATATAGTTGAAAAGGTTGGTGACTTGAGGTCAGCATGTAGCCGAGGTCCCAGTTCGATGTACCTCCACTGGTGTCAATCTTGGGACATCATCCTAAGTGGTCAGCAGAGTTCCGATAATAAGGTTGGTAGGTGCCCGAATCGTAGGATCGGATAGGAATCGATGAAGCTGCATAGACCAAACCCTTAAAGGCATTTTTGATGAGTCTTTGGCAACATGTTGATATCTTCGATAAGTAGCCAAAAATGATTCCTTGGGATGAAGTTTGATGAAATTGTTCGATTATCTAGATGATGCTTGTTATCTGGAGTTCGCCCTGACATCTCAATCGATCCGAAGAATATGCCTGAGGATGAGATTTGAGAACAGTGACCGAGGTAGTATCATCCCATAACAGTTTATAATTAACCTTAGAAACTCTAGTAAATGCTTTCATTTTGAATTTATTGATGAAAATCTAAATTAAAGCATAGCATGTTCATGGGCATTTTTATTATTTATGCTAATGAAAATATACATATAAATACCAATGCTCTAATAACAAGTATTTTTTTTTAAACATCACCAACCATAATAACAAAGCTTATTGCATCACGTTGCAAGATTGTCACGCTAAAATGGTAGAAGAGAACTACTTTAGAGACGTAAACATCCATTTCGATTAAATGCTTCTCATAACTTTGGATGCTAAAGTGGTATAACAAATCATGGGTAAAGATTCATGGCTAACTTTGGTAACTTAAATAAGTGCTTTAGTTATAAACTTCAATAAAAATAGAAAATAAAAATTTAATTCTAAATTACTTTGACAAATGTCATCTAGCATTATATTGCCAGAGCAATATAGGCAATTGTGCTAAGATAATAAGAGAGCTTCTTCCCTTATCAAGGGATCAAATCCATCTTAGATTGAAAAATTCTTCCTTTTCTAAGTCTCTTTCTCAATCTTTTGTAATACCTAACTTTCAATGATATCATGATCCATGTTAAGGTGGCGAGAAATTTCTAAGCCCCATCTTTTTTTTGGTAATCAACAAACAATCAACATACTCTTCAAAAGCTAAACCCTACTATATCTCTACTCATTTTGTTTGGCATGACATCTGACGCTTAATTTTTCTCTTTTGTTTGATAATATGAGAAATAAATATCAAAATTTAAGAAAAATCCTTTCATGGTTGTTTCTCTATTCGAAACTAATAAAAAACAAATAAAATGAGTAAATTTTAATGTAACCAAACATTGCAACTTGGTCCATGGCATGACATCAGAAAGTTATCGTGTTAAAAACGATAAAAGAGATCTTAGGACAATTTTTTTTTTTTTTTTTCATTCAATTCTTTTTAAGTAGAGAAAAAAAAAAGATCTTGAGTAAAATTTTATAAATGCTTTTATTTCCAACTTTATTAAAAAACTAAAAGCTACAAATTTAAATATCAGAGTCACTCTGACAGGTGCCATTCAGTATTTGTTTCCATAACCAAATGCTTTCTGCATGCCCCACTCAGTAGACCCAGCTTAAGGTTGTAACAAAAATCTTCTACTCATGGTAGCAGCAAATCCATCTCAGATTGAGGAATCACAAGATTCCTAGCAATGCCTTACTTTCAATAATGCCATCACCATGTTGAGACAGAGGAATCGTTTTCTTAGTAGACTCATCCAAGAGAAATGTTCCCTTTACTGTTCCCCACCACCACTCATCCCCAGCCATGTAATCTACCAATTAATCGCTGACAATAGTAATTAACTCTAAACCCTTTTAGTAAACCTAAATCCTAAAACTCCCCCGCATTTTTTCACCGCGGGCCGCGGTAAAAGCTGCTTCAACAAAAAAAAAAAAAAAAAAAAAAAAAAAAAAAAAAAAAAAATATATATATATATATATATATATATATATATATATAAACCCCTCCAATTCCGTTTCTTTTTTATTTTATTGTTTTCTTTTACCGCGCGATTCACCAGGGATCGTTCCGTCCGCCCACATCCCTCTTTCCCTCGGCGGAGACTTCTATACTGCCCAAAGCCCATTGGTTTCTTCTAAAAAGAGATTGTTATTCGAGAATCTCTTCTAATTCTGTCCTTTTCGCTCTCTGTCAACTAGAACTTTAGGGTTTAAGGGATGTAATTTTTATAAATTTTCAACTAGTTAGGGTTTTTCTCTTTTCTCTCTTCCTTTTGTCCATTTCGCTGGTTGGCAAGGGGTTTCGGATGGTCGTGGCCGTGATTAGCTGAAGCTTGGAGGGTCGAATCTGGTGGCCGGCGAGGCCGTGTCTCCGGTGGGGTGGGGGATGGTTCTGACGAGGCTTTCTTGGCCCTACGGAGGGCACCATGTCTTCATTTGCGGCTCTTTCTTAAGGTTCCTCTTTTATATCTTCTCCTTTTCATTTTCCCTCCGTTCGTTTTTCGTATTCTACTATTGCTCTTGGATGGCATTGGAATATTAAGAACTGAAATTTTGATGATGATATTTGTAGATGGGCCGAACATCGTCCAATGATGCTCATGGATGGATCACTTACGGAGTTTCAGGCGTTTTTTGATCTTCCACCCGGGGCTTACCAGGTAGAGATACGAATTGTTTTAGCTTTGCAGCAATGTTTTAATTGTACTTATGCATTCATCTTTTGCTTTCTTTCTTTCTTTCCCTTTTTTTCTTTTTTTTTTTTTGTTGTTGTGGAGTGGTATGGATTTTTTTTGGAAAGATTTAGCTTTTTCGGAATTTGGTCAATGATAACTAAGCGATACCCCTACTTCTTCTCATATTCATGTGAGTTCCAAGGGAGCAGAGACTTTCATGGCAGAATTAAGTAGCTAGAGTGTGACTGGGGTGGACGATCCGCAAAAAGCAGAAAGGAACGACTTCTCGTGCAGGCCGAGGGCTTGGAAAATTTGCTATATTGCAAGTCAGGGATGCAGATATGACAACTTGTCAGAATTTTTATGGTCATGCATCTCATCATCTGATATTCGGAATGATCAGATGGAGAGGACAACTTCTGCTTTAAGGGAAATTATATGGAAATGGGTGGATGATAGGCGGGAGAGAACCTTACTTCTGCATTGCAATTTGTTTGATATGCTAAAAAAATGATAGCAGAGGGCTCGAATTCACAGTCAATTTCTTTTTGAGCGATAGAGGTATTTGTGCCACCACCAAGATTTGAACATTGGACCTCTCCCAAGTGCAATCCCATAGGAGAGGAACCAGCACAGCCCACAACTGTTTGCAATTCGCAGTCAAATTCATGCTTTGCATGATACTTCTTTCCAATATGAATCATCAAAATTGACATGCAAAGAGTTCCTAAATTCCCATGAACCATGAATGTACCATCCTGTGTATCTTATAGAACTCCATTGATCATCCTTTTTCTACAGTTTCTTCTTCATTATGGGTATCTGATTATCAAAAGATCAAAAAGAAAAAAAAGGTATAAGATACTTTGTTAGAAAGCGTTAGAGAAATGAACCACTCATCTAACACTATTATTAACCAAAAGAGATCCACGACCTGTTGAATGTCATGCAATAAGAGGGCAGGTATGAAAATGATACCATCACATTGTGAGAACAAATGCGATGAGGTCTAAGAAGGTGAAGCTACCTAGCTTCTTTTAGTCATCTGTAAGGACTTTGCCACTAGCCACAAGTTGGTTGAAGGACAAAAACTTGTAGACTCATCAAACCTTTCAAAAGCATTGGTTAAAATATAGGCCTAGGAAAGATGAGGGGACTATGGAAGGATAATTAAGTTGGCACATCTGATTTAACTTCCATAATGATCTAATGACTCTAATGCTCCTTTAAGCTCTCTCCGAGACATGAAGAACCATCCATGACATAGATAACAATGCAGCACATTCCGTGAGTCCAATGGTCCAGAGAGGACACATTCTGGTTATGAAACAAGACTACTTCTGGGTCTTTCTGGGTCTTTAGACCTTGACATATTTAGACTGGGTTAATCTACCAACGTCAATGATTTCTGTAAGTAGGATCGGAGTATACCTTTATCTTAGAATAACACAATGTCATGGCTCCTCTCACTAAGGACAAAGTTCAGAGCATAATATTCCTTGGAAAACTATATTTTGCCTTATAAGCAATATATCAATAAGAGAAATTATGGGGATATGATAGAGTAAATCTTGTTCTTCCACTTTTTGGCATTGTCTATGGGGATGCATAGAATGTTATACTCATACCTGGTATATGTAGGGTTCCAGTCACTGAGAAGCCTAACTGCTCCCATTGATTCTTGCATGTTTGCTTCAATAAGTCCTCGCACAAAATCCTCTTTCAATCAAAGATTAATCAGTTTAAGTAGTAGATGTAAACATTCATGGAACATATTTGACTATCCATAGGTGAGGAGGTAGCAGCTGTAGAAAGTAGAATTAGAGGAAAACATAGGCAATTTTGATATTTTACGAGACTTTGTGATTGGTTGGAATCAGTTTGGTGAATTCCTTCCTAACTAATTGAGACAAAAATTGGTTTTCAGTTTATAAAAATTATACTGTTTTATTTCATTTTTGAGCAATAAATGGTTATTTGCCACCACTTGAGATTAAACCTGAAACCTCTCATATGTAGAGTTGGGTGCCAACTAGCTGAGTTAAACAATGTTGGTGGTATATGAAAATTATTATTGTTTGGCCTTATTTTTATAGACCACATGTGCATAATTATCAATTTCCTCACATTTCTGTGGTTATCAATTTTTGATATGGTCTTTTGGTGGATGTCAGTACCGTTTTCTGGTTGATGGTACATGGAGGTTTGATGAACAGCAACCATGTCTTACTGATGAATATGGGACGGTGAACAATGTCATATTTGTAGAAGAACCCAGCATTTCACATGCAGCACTGCACCATGAACTTTATGTTTCCAGAAACAGTGAAGTGGTCGATGGCATTTCTCTGTACACAGTATGTTCCCATGTTTTGCCCATCTTATTAACAATCTCTGCCCTATTTTTGCTAGTTGTCAAAGAACTTCAGTATATTGAAATATTCATGCTCTTTTTAGTTTATTAGTGACTGCAATCATTATGTAATTTCTTCCGTGTCAACCAGGCATCACCGCCAACCCACATGCCCCCAGACCCTGTAGTTCATGCCTCAGATGCAGTAGTACATGTTTCCCGTGATTGGGTGTCCAGACTCTTATCAGCGCAAACCATATATGACATCATTCCCTCCTCAAGCAAGGTATGAATATGTAGCCTTTCTAATTATTGTTTATGCCTTGATATAATTGACTATGATATTGTAAGTTTGCAGATCTCCATCATGGATGTTAAATTGCCTGTGAAACGAGCATTCCATATCATGTATGAACAAGTAAGTGTGCCAATTCAAATTATAGGCCTTGGCTATATTATTATATTTTATTATCTGATGGTCTCTGACTGTGTTTGTAAGAAATGCTGACAATCTTCCCATTTTGGTCCGTTCTGCATAATTTGACAAGGTTTGGTTATGAGGTTTTATGTGCCTGCTTCGATGGTTTTAGTCTGACTCCCGTAAATATCTTGAGTTCAATTATAATTTTCTTCACTGATGTTATACCTTAGTGCCCAAATCCATGCCATTCGAATTGATAATGTACATTCTTCAATGTGAGTCATGTTTAAACATCAAATATTTTGATTTATTGCCTATGTGTCAACCACTCTGACAATAAATGACTATGATTCAAACCTCTCTCTCTCTCTCTCTCTCTCTCTCTCGCAACCACATGCATGGGGGAGATTTGCTTCCTTGTTTCTGCACTTGGACTTATGGTTCCGTTACTTGTGCCATGCAACCTAGATGAGGCCATGTAGGATTTGTTTGTTATTTCTTTTTCTCTAAACCATACAGTGATGATTTGGAGAGGATAAGATGCCATGAATTGGTGTTGCTGATCGGAAAAACAGATTAAAAAAGAAAAGGAGGGAGTGTATAGACTAAGGTTTTCAAAATCGGTATCGGACATTGTTCTGGTCGGCTGGCGACAAGAATCGGTACGACCCCATACTGGATCGGACTGGAAAACTGACAAAGGAAGGAACGAACCGGGGAGGAGGAAAAGAGAGAAAGAGAGGAAGAGAAAGAGAGAGGAGTGGAGGAAAGTAGGTTGAGGCAGTGGAGACGCCGTTGGTGGCCACCGAAGGGCTGCGTGGGCCCTCAGCCACTGCGGCTCCGCGTCATCCGTGGGAGAAAAGAAAAGAGAGAGAGGGGGGAGAGAAAGAAAAGGATCGAGGGGGGTCTGGTGGAGAGGCCACCAGAGGGCCTCCAGTTGGCTGCCAGGCGCATAAATGCTACTTGCGGCTTTGCGGCCATGAAATAGGGGCGATCGTCCCGATTTCACGGGCTTTTTTAAAAAAGCCCGACAACAGATTGCCGGCTTCACTATTTCTAGATTTTTTTTAGAAAATGTTTAAATAGTGAAGCCAGCAAATCCATTACCGGCTTCACTATTTTTTGGCTTTTTCTTAAAAAAAACTAAAATAATGAAGTCGACAAATCCACTGCCGACTTCACTATTCATCATAGTTTTTAAAAAACACGACGCGAGGCACAAGGGCGGTCGTCCTATTCCACGGCCGCGGCTCTGCCTGCATGTTTTTTCGTCAGCTGGTGGCCACGACGGCCACCAGCAGCACCGGAGATCCCTCTCTGCCTCCATCCCCGTCGTCAGGTAGCATCCCTTTCTCTCTCGAAGTTAAAGCCTCTATCGAGCGACATCGAGTGTGGACGCCTCCATAGTCCTTCGATAGCCTCAATGGCCCAGCGCCGCCCTCCGGCAGTGTCATCTAGTGTTTTCCTCCCCTCCTTTCTCTCTTTCTTCCTCTCTTTCCCTCTCTCTCCCTTAGTGCTGTTGTGTGCCGCTTTCCAAGCCGGAACCATCGCGGTTCCCTGCTAGTCTGATTCGGCACGCCTTGAACCACCCGGTTTGGGACGGTTCTGAAAATCACTATAGACCAAGGGGCCAATGCAAGTGATATAATATTATTTATTTAGGGCAAACCTGTTAAATGTGACTTGCTCCACCCCCATGGTCCTTGTTCTTTTAAAGTTTTTCCTGCGTGTAAAAGCAGCAACATCCAGATCCTTTTGCATTGTATGCTTGCCATTGGTTGCCTACCTGTTGCAAGCTGTTTTCTCTTAGCTCAGGCATCCAATGATAATTTTCGAATTCTGAGTGGATATGCGTTAGCTGATATGAGGAACTTTCAGAATGTCCTACTTATGATCAACTGTTATGCCATCCTTCTTGTTTTCAAGGATGGTATTTTCTTAAACTTAATAGTTAGATTGTTCTTGAGTTTCTCTGATGTAAATATGGCAATTAACAAAATAATTCTCTCTTGGAAACTGCATGGTCCACTGGCATTTGTTACTTCTTATCTGTTGTGGTCTCCTTGCATCAGGTTCACATAATTAACAGTCTATCTTTCCTTTATTTGCTAGTGAGAAGTTTTAGGCTTATGAATTTCCCACATCTTTACAGGGCCTGGCTGTTGTCCCTCTTTGGGATGACTGCAGAGCGAATGTGACAGGGATGTTAACTGCTTCTGACTTCATTCTGATTCTAAGAGAGGTATTATTATCTCCTTGATGATTTGTCTGGATTTATATGTTCTTAAAACACTGATCAATTTAAACACAATGATTTCCTTTATTTTATTTAGCAATGAATTTTTTCCATTTCATATAATGATCACTTTTAAATGAACAGCAAGCCTGCAATTCTTTTAGTTGAATATAAAATACTTGTTCTAGTCATTTGCATTTTGTAAGCTATCTGCTAATTTTCAGTCTGTTAGTTAGTGTGCTCTGGTGTGTTTACAGTTTACAAATTACAAGTGCAGGGTGAAAAAGATAAGGCAATTGAAGTAGAGATGAGGTAACTTGATTGTGACTGGCATATAAGCCTTTGGGTTTGCTGTGCAGCAAGGATTGGGGCAGCGAAATTCTGCAATCAAAAATTTTATTGTAAAATTGCACCTGCTACTATCAGGAAGGAAAAGCTCACTTATATCTCCTTAACATCCCTCTCTGTTAAGAATCTTTTTCAGACTTCCCTTATCAATAGAAAATCTGATGATACTTGAAACATCTTCAAAAAAACATATATACCTTAATCAACAATTCTTATTCTAAACATATTGTCACCATAATCATCTTCTTCTTTTCTTTTTTTGGAGGAAATATGCAGTAAAACTTTTCAGTTGGCTTTTAGTATTATGTTTTCATCTTTCCCCCTTTTTTCATTTACTGTTTTTGCTTTTGGCATAGAAACCTCGATATAGTAGTTTTTTCTTGGAGGTTTCAGTTGTGTAGGTGGGTTCTTCCAATGTGTCTGAGAGTGAGAGAGAGAGAGAGAGAGGTATGCAACCAAATCCCGAGGAGGAATATGTGACATCTTTTCTTTTTTTTTTCTTCTTTTTTTTTTATTGAGGAGGATGTGGGTTGCTTAGAGAAGAGTACAAAGAGTAGGAAAAAGATGATTAGTTATTGGAGAAGGATGGAGGGGAAAAAACCAAGTTCCTTTTCTAAGGCATTAAGGAGCAAGCACTCTTTAGGAGGTCCTCTTGGGTTTTGTGGCCGAGAACTATAGCATCTCTTTCTCTCTCTCTCTCTCTCTTTCTCTGTGTGTGTGTGTGTGTGTGTGTGTGTCTGGCTATCCATCTGAGTTTCCTGACCTTGATGCCATCACTGATGAGTCCTGTCCTAACATAGAAAGAACTTGGAAATTTTACAGTTTGATATGGGATAGAGGAATAAGTTTGTTTGTCAATTCCTCAACCTCCCTAACCCCCCCGCCCCCCTCTCTCTCCCTCTTCCTCCCTCCTCTCTGTTTCTTTGTGTATCGATGCATTGATTTAAGATTCCTAAGTTTGTAAATTCACTTGATCATGGGGCTTGGACTTAATCAAGTCTTTACTCCCTCCTTTCTCTTTAGGTTGGATTTCAGATCAGATTCAACCAATTGTAGATTAAATTATAGGCTATGTTTTGCACTATTACTATAAGGCAGCAATATTCATAACAGGTTTTGATTTAAATCTTTGGCAACAAGTTGACATATACAAAGTTAAAGTGTTCACTGGAATAGCTAAAGATGGACACTTTAATAGAGATGGTCTGATCATGATATACATAATGCTTGAGGACCTGGCCAGGAACAGCCAGACATCTGACAATTTGATTATTGCAATTTTAGTGGTGGAAGAAACAATGGCTGTTATAAATTGGTTCAGGACATTATGACAACCTGAGTTATGTAAGAATTAATTTAATTAATAAAAATGAAAGAACAAAAGCATGTTAGCTATGTAGCAAATCCCACTTTTTGGTAATCAAAATTTGAAGTGTTTGATGGACCCCACTTGTCTTGAAGTAATGCTAAGATGTTGATGTTGGGTCAGTGAGCCACTAGTGGACTTGGTTATATTCATGGGAAGCTTCATGTTCTTATGTGATTCCATGATTTTTTGCTCTAATAAAAGAAAGGTGACTGCAGTCTTGCCACTATTTTATGTGGCTCTCATGCATGCAACTATACATAATTCTGCAAACTTTCTCCACTTAAGCTAAAATGCCACCAATTGCATGCCCAGAGATTTGAAGCTATTGCCACTCTTATCATTGTCCATTTTGCTTGACTGCCAATTAAAAGACTTGCATTATGCCTAAGTTAGAAATTATGACGTATGAAAGCATCTAAGAATTCTTTTTAGATATATTATCATTTGATATTTTGTCTGAAATATGAAACCAAAATTGAAAAGATTCAGTCTAGCCAGGACTGAAAGTAATGGTGGTTCCAGGATTTGGGTTGGAACGGATATGTCTGGAGCCAAATCCGTGGTATATATGTTCTCTTTTACTAAGCAAGCTCCACCGAACTGGTAGTGGATGCCGTGCCGGTTAGTGATCGGTGTAGTTGTGGCAGGCTGGTTTGGTACCTATATATCTTTTTTATTATTTGTTTTGAGAAATTATTTTAATGATTATGATTGTTTGAGTTACGATTTTAATGCTATTTTGATTCTTTTTCATGTCATATTGTTCTCTTTGGACCGCATGATTTATTAATAATGCAATTATAATATTATTAACATCGAGAAGGCATGGATGCTCATTATTCAAAGTACATATATCAAATTGATTTAAAATATAAAAATCATGCAGCATCTATCTCCCTATTGGGTGATTGTTGCTTGTAGACATTGGGGTTAGGTTCAAGGTCTAGGCTTGGGATTTGACTCCAACTCAAATAATGTGCCTACCTTACATCCTATAATCTTAGTCTCTTGGATGGCTACCCCAATACTGATCCAACTCTAATCCTAGGATAACCGTCCTATTTGAGGGAAGATTGAGGTAGCAAAATCTGACTCATAATCTGGTTGAGATTGTGAAGGGTAGCAGGCCCTCGAAAATGATATCTCAAAGTAGGATGTCCATATGAGTCATATGCTAGTGTGGAAGAGGATCTTGTATACGATTTGAATCCAGATATGTCCAAGGATCCTACATCCGCATGTTAGATCATTTGCAAATAGTAGCACCATGTCTGAAAACCACTTTGAGAGGATCATCTCCTATGTACGATCATATCCTTGTGGACTATAGGTTGTACACTATGGTCCTTGTCTTGTGTGGCATGAGGGAACTATGATGCACCAGTGATCGACCAAGACCATAGGACTGTGAGTTGTATGTGCCTATGCCATGTTCACTTCTATATCTCTGGCTATCAGATGCATCATCACTCGAATTGTCATTATCATCATTGTTCTAATATCATTATCATTATTGCTTGTATCGTGAGATGATCTAGTCAGCTGGTCATTCAACAGTTCATTAGTCTCAAAAACAGGGTAAATAGTAGTGAACTTCTCATCCACCATCCAATGGATCAACTGTTCTCTTTCCGCTCCTTTTCTTGCTAATCTGAGAAATTGCCTTTTTTTCCCTAGATGTTCCTACCTTTCAGGCTCTGTTGGGTGGTTCAACTAGCCCCAGCACCCCGGCTGGTCCTACCTCCTTGACTAGATCGGTTACCATGGTGACATCTTAGCATCTCCTTGTTAAATCTCTAGAAGGATGTCTCAAATATAGAATCTAATAATGATGATTGGCTCCCTGCTGAACTTTGTGGTTGCTCAGCTGGTTGTGATCACAACGTGTCATTTTGCCATTTATTCTGCATCCACCTTAGCCTTCCTTACTATGAAACTAGCTGATGGAGGAGGTGATTTTGGCTTATTGAGCTCTGGCTGCTGCTACCAGCTCTCAAGCCAACCAATCATCAGATCCTCATCATATACAAATTATTGTGAAGTGGATCATCATACTTCAGTTCCACTTCCTCTTGAATGCACTTCAATCTGCCTTAGAGTATAGTAGACACATGCCAAGTCATTCAATTGTTTTTGTGTTAGTCAACTCCTCTCTTTGCTGTGAGACCGAAGGTTGACTAGTTGCCCCTTACAACCGCTAGAGACGATCATTTGTAAGAGGATCTAAATCGTTAACTTTTTAAGGTTTTTCGATGATAGTCCAAAGTGGAACCATCATTCAACTACAAATGCAATCAACTAAATTGCATGTTACACATTGTTTATCATAAAATATTAGATCAGTTATAGTTGGTGTTCAAAAATACCTAGATTCATATTATCCTTGCTTCCCATGGCTTCCCTCTCACTGAAGTTGTAGGTGCCCTCCCTAAAAGCCTTAATCTATGAAACACACATGACATATGATGCTGATTGTCTGCTTGAATTGACAAGGTGATGATCCTATCTTCCATTAAAATCAACTTACCTCAGAACATTGGGCAGCAATAACTAGACCTAGGGATGGCAATTAGGTTGGGTCATATGCGGATTGGGTTAGATGCAGGTCGGGTCAGAAATTCCAAACTTGGACCTTGTTTATTAAACAGGCTAGGACTTGAAACATACACATGCCTTGTTTAGTAGATAGGCAACCCATTTAACTTATTTAGGGTGCGTTTGGTTACACTTTTTGATTTTTGATTTTTAAAAAGTACTTTTTATTTTTTTTGATTTTTGCTATTGAGTAAAAGCAAAAAAGTAAAAAGTATGTTTGGTAACTACATTGCTATAAAGCAAAAAGCAACATTTGGGGACGGCAGGTGAAGAGCTTGATAAGGGAGGAGAATTCAAGAAGGGAGGGAGAAGGGGGTGGGGAGGTGAAGAGCTCGATGAGGGAGAAAGATTCGGGCTCTTTACTTTTTAGTTTGGTGTTTTAGATGTGCGGAAGCAAAAAAAGCAGAAAAATAAATTTTGGAAAGCAAAAAATTTTTGCTTTGCATATAAAGCAATTATTTTGATTTTTTTGATTTTTGCTTTTTGCTTTTCATGATGTTACCAAACATTGCTTTTTGATTTTTGCTTTTTAAAAATCAAAAAGCAAAAAAAAATACTTTTTTAATGGCTAACCAAATGCACCCTTAATAAACAGATAGCTTGCTTAACCTATTAACCTATATAACCTGCTGATCTGTATAACCTATATGACTTGTTAAGCTGTTGACTTTTCAACTTGTTTCATAAACAAGTTACCTACTTAACCTATATAACCTACATGACCTGTTAACCTGCTGACTTATGAACATGTTTGATGAATGGGTAACTCATTTAACCTACTTAACCTGACCCAAGCTGACTCGATCCAATTATTAAACTGGTTAAATAGCTCATGGGGTTGGAACATAAACCTGACCCAATTATTAAACAATTCAAACGGGTCAACTTGTTTATGACCTGAACTTGTTTAGCAAACCTAAGTGACATTTTATTAATGATATGGCATAGGGCAGTCAGTAGGTTCTCGTCCATGCACATGCTTGGACACTATATTGGAACTCTGGGTTGAGGTAGTAGGCTACCAAGGCATTTTCTAATCGATTTAATTAATAAACAAATGATTGTATTTAGATTTTATTTGATACAAAGAAATAAGTGTTGAGGATTGCACTTGGATTAAACTTGACCCAATCTGACTTGATACAATTATTAAACAGGTTAAATAGGTCATGGAGCTAGAACTTAAACCCAACTCGATTATTAAACAATTTAAACGGGTCGACTTGTTTATGACCCAAACTATTTAGCCCAAACCTAAGTGACATTTTATAAATGACATGTTATAGGGTAGTCAACAGGTTCTTGTCCATGCCCATTCTTGGACACCATATTGGAACCTTGGGTTGAGGCAGTAGGCTTCCAAGGCATTTGTAATCAATTTAATTAATAAACAAATGATTGTATTTAGATTTTATTTGATAACAATAAACAACTATTAAGGGTTGCACTTGGATTTGCTTGCCTTGTCTTAGCTATCATCATATGATATAAAAAGCCCACCTAAGGTTACCTCTCGCTAGCCATGGCTCTAAGCATTTGATATAGCAGTGTAATTGCCTAATTAATCTCTCGTCCTATCTCTAAAATTGCTGGTTTGTCACTATGTCCTTCATGTGATTACCTTTTGTTCCATTGTAGGCATATCTACTGCTACCTAGCACTCACGAACCTCTAACACAGGCCTATCCTTTTTTCAGTCTCGCTTGAATGCAGTATAGTGCTTAGCAAAGTTGGTGAATACTGGCCTTAGTATCTCACCACCAGTGTAGTTCCTTATCAAAGAGAAAACCCATGTATGGTTAAATATGAATTTTGTGATGGCCCGGGTTGTTCTGCCACCTATTTCACCCTATGGATCTCGCGAATGGCTGTCAATACTAGGCTAGGTTGGTGGAACTGTCTTGAACAACCCAGTTCAGGGCATATTGAGCCATATTGGAGGCTAATCGGCATGGTTCCAGCCTTTAGATCAAGAAATCGGTGAGGGAGGGAGAGAGGGTGAAGGAAATAGAGGAAAAGAGAGAGGAAAGGAGAGAGGAAGAGTGCTGCGGGAAGTGAAAGAGGTGGAGGGAAGCAGACTAAGGGCTTTCAAAACCCTCTCTCCTCTGCAGTGCCGGAATGGGGCTCTCCGCAGCCCTCCCTCCCTCTCCCTCTCTCTCTCTCTTCCTCTCTTCTTCTCCCTCTCCTGCTCCCTTGTCGGCTCATGCTAGAGCAGCATGAATACTGTACCATATCGTCAGTCTATCGGCATGGGTGCTGATTCCAATACTACAAACTATGATGCGAGGTCTATTTGCAATGGGCAGCATGTGGAGTCCAAAAGATGTGTGGCCTCATCATCAGAAAGTTCTTGGAGGGCTTGTATGGTGATCCATTATTCTTAACCATTTGTACGGTATGTTGCTCCTCTATCTGATCAATTACTTGTTCCATCAAGCTGAGAATGCACTTGGCATCGTGCACCCTGCCCAAAATGTCAATTGACTCATGAAAGAATATCTTCTTATCACAACATGTCAAGAGATTAATGATGCTTGCTTACTGGGCCCCATCCAACCATCATATGTTGGGTTACATCATAGGTGTTGTACTTGCTTTAGTAGAAGGCTATCCAACTCTCTAGCTCATTGTTATCAAGTAGCTTACCTGTATGTCCTATCCATGAGGAACTATACCCGACTAATTCTCTAGATGGAGCAATTAATAGACCAATATATGTTGTTTGCGGCATTTGCAGGAATGTGGTTGAAATGAAATTGGGAAGCAATATCTCTCCACATGTCCTTTTTCTTATCTCTAATAAGCATAGAGTCAAATGTTTGTTGCTTTGAACTCCCTAGGAAACATGTATTGATTCAAGGTCAGGAACAATATCCCCTGCTGGTATATCTCTTTGCTTCTTTCCTTTCTTGTTGGTGAAGCCCCAAACATAGAAGTTGTTTGATTGCTATTTTATCTAATAATCTCTTTGTCCGACAATATTGTGAGGGTCCAAATTGAGCCTGTGCCTAGCAACCTCCTCCCTCTGCCACTATTATTCAGGCTATCCTGTATGACTGCTTGAATATGAGCCTCCATATCATCTAGATTTGATGCTTTATAGTCCTTCGGATCTCTCAAGTGCTATGAAGGTGGCTCAGCTACCTAATTCTCGATCTCTGCTCATTTCTCAGCATTTTTTTGTTTGCTTGCTGAGATTGACAAAGTGCTTTTTGAACATTTGATGGACTTGCCATGGACATTTTTTTTATAAGTAATCATATCAATGTAAATACTAGTTAGATGCGGCTTCAACCTCATCGCTCTTTCCCCTCCACTTCACATCGCACCACTTATACCTCTAATGGTACTGGCCTAAATCATAACACCATGATCCCAACCTATACCAATCTTCTTGTACTTCTTATTCTTTCTTGGATCTATTTCTGCAAGTTTGGCGAACATATGGAATATATTTTTAGTTTAATTAATAATTATCTAAAATTATTTAAAAATTAGGTAACTTGTATTGTAATGCAAAAATGGTCACATTACTTCGGAAATTAACCCTATATTATCTATATGTAATAGTTTTTTTTATAATTTTAAAAATTTAAAAAATTTTAATTAATTTTAAAATAATAAATTAAATTTTAATTATGAGTATCTAGAAAATTAATTTTAGTCTAGATTAATGTAAAATCCTATCAATGTACTATATTTTTTTTTCCAATCCATGGCTATGCACTAATCATCACTTTTTTTTTTGTAATTTATTTGAATTTAGGTTTAATTTTAGGTAGCCATAATCATGCTCAAATTTAAATAAATTACTATTAAATCGAGATGGCAAATAGTATACATACCCTCGCGTATGCTACCATTTTCTCAGAAAATTTATAAACATTATTTTATTTATTATTATTTTCTGATCCAAAAAATATTTTTAATTTAAATTATCCAATTAACAAAAAATTATGATTTCATCTTCATTACATGGATGAACCTCAGGTCTAAGCATATTATGAAACAATGCCAAAAAAAAAAAATTGGTATGATCTCCCCACATTTTTGCCTTTTTTGTCTATTTTTGGCGTGAAAAAGGAAACAAAAGGGGAAAGCAAAGAGGGGAGGGGATTATAATTAAAGAACCAGGAATTTGGCCTCAAATCTGGCGAAAACATGGAGGATCTCCTCCTTTTGTCCTTGAAAAAGAAATTGAAGAAGAGGAGGTGAGAAGGCATAGAGGCCTTCTCTGCCTCTCCCTCCAAATTATGGGCCCCACCTTGAAACGAGTAGAACCAAGCGGTTCTACTTGGTTCAGGTCAGTTTAGGCCAGTTTGAGGCCTACACCGTCCAAATGGCTGTCCTGTCCCAGTAACCAATCAGTTCAAGTCAGTATGCATTGAACCGGATGGTTTGAGATGGTTCAAGCGTTCAGCCATATATGTTGCTAACCTTTTGTAATTTCTTCATTTTTTTTTAAATGCCTGAAGCATTTTCTCTACATTAAACATAAATTTAGATTTTGGGAAATTTTGGAACCATTGTCTGATTCTAAAGATATTTTGAGGACATGCAAATCTTTTGAAATAGATTTGGCTAACTAGAGCCTCAATCTCATAAACATCTCTATTAGCTTATGTTATGTTTAGTGAAATAATGTGCAACACCATTTTCTTTAGTTTATTCTTTTTTGCATTTCATGAAAGTGTGCTATACTCTGATCCAAACATGATTTTTTGAAAAAATTATTATTAATGTTGGAAGGTTATATGATTCTTCGGTACAAACTATTAAAACAATATATCCAAATGTCCTAAACAGCATGATTTACTAAAAAATGATGCCTAACTTATTATTGTTAACTTATTAAGTCTTTTTGATAGTATTTTTCCTATTTCTGTTTGTTATTTTATGTTTTTTTTTATAATTTTTTACCAAGACAGCTTAAACTAGAGATAAAACTACTGAAAATGCTGCAATTGCTGATCTTGGAGCTCATTTGGTTAGTTGAAACTGAACTGAGGTTTGAACCTTGATATGTCTATGCTCATAGGTTGTGGAGTGTTTAAAGGTCCTAAAACAATGCTTATGGTTCCGTAGGTGTCTTGCACGATAAGTTGGAGAAATGCTTATTTGAGTTATAATCTAATATTTGCGGTCGTAATTTCATAATGCATTGTGATTTGCAATCTCTCCCCCACCCCCCCCCCCCCGAGCTAGCATTCTGTTGGTTTTTTACTTTCCTCTCGCAATGCTATTCTCCATTATGCTTAATAATTTCTCTACTGCTTAACCTTGTTTCATATGCAGTTGCAGAGCAATGCTCGGGTTCTAGCTAATGAAGAGCTTGAAATGCATACAGTTTCTGCTTGGAAAGAAGGGAAACTCCAGATATATGGAAGGTCTATTGGACCTCCGATATTACGTAGAAGGCCTCTGATATCTGTAGGGTTCTGCTTTTCTAGAACTTTTAGATTTCTTGTGATTTTTGAGTGCTGGCATGGGAGTAGTACTGTCTGTTTTTTTATTATTATTTCTTGAAAATGTCTGCATCATTTTCTTCCATTTGTGTTACTAGCATAAGATTATCTAAATGCATTTTAGGAAAAAAAAAAAAAAGAGACCATCTACATTCCAAATAAATTTGGCAGAATAGAGTTTGGAGAGAGACAAGATTGTTTAAAGATAATTATGGGAGAGCTAGGTAAACAACTGGACATTTGTTTTCCAATACTTACACTAATATATGCATTATAATATTTTTCTTTAAATAAATTTTACTTTAAAAGCTACTGGTGACAAAAATGACAGACGCGGGCTCAACTATTGCTTCTTAATATTGTACAGATAGGAGACACTATTGAACAAAAAATCTAACACCTTGTGGAGAAACTGATGGGAATGCTTGTTATGATTCTATATTTGTTCGACAACTAAGACTTATGTTGATTGTGGACCAATGCTCACATACAAGATACACGAACTTGCAGCATGAAGGTATGACATATGCAGTCATGGTGCACACATTGCTAAACAGAATCTATAATGTGCCTCTCGTCGTGGATCATTGTTTTAGGTTTGCTTAACAAGAGGAATCATCCTTGTATTGTGTGACTGTTCCATAGGTAAGATAGTACTGCTCATGGTATATGCTTTTGAAGGAGTACCAGCTAAGGTTGTTTGTCTAATTTAGTGTTGAACTTAAATCTCAAAATTGGACAAATGTTACTTGATTTGTTTCATTTACTATTGGAAAGACTGGAGAGTTAACAATCTAGATACCTTTTATTTTCTATAAGATGTAGATTAGGAGGTTTTTATCAGTCAAATTCATTTCTTGAACATTGTGTATAACATGTCTCTTTTCTAAGAAAATATAAGTCACTGAAAAAGATGTGAAAACTGATAGTGGAATTTCATTAGCAGGTTGTCTAGCCCAATAAAAATTAGGCAGTTGAAGAGCTTGACCGATAAATAAAATAGCATAAGAACAAAGCAAGTGACAACTTCTGAAAAATATTGAAGGTTACACGGGTGATAAACATGCTGCATGTTGACAAAACAGCTTATATGCAGATAATTTGGCTAATGTCAGGATGTGGATTAAACATAGATAAAATGACCAGCAATTGGAGGATATTGGATGAGATTATGAAGAACTTCCTATCTTAGGGTGAAGGTTTACCAAGGCAGAGGCACCCCTAGGATCTAGGAGTTTTTTTATTCTTTCTTTCTTTCTTTTTTTTTTAAATACTTCTGTGAATAATGACTACCTTAAGATCTTAGAGGTAGTAAGCAGAGGAGGATGCTTTATTTTCAAATAGCACTGGAGGTACTCCTTTGAGAAGCTTTCATGCTAACACCATCATCAGTATAATGTCACTGATAATAGAAGGGTGATGTGCCATGGGGAATCTCTCTGTGATGTGGTTGCTGTTGATAACTCTTCCACAGGCTACGTTGTGGGGACTTTAGAAGAACTTTGAGTACTTAGGGTGTGGTGTGAACACTAGATCTTCTCACTGATGTTTCCTTTATATGATATCTTTGGCGAAATTTGAACTCGAAGAAAAAGGCTTCTGCTGTCTATTAGACCACAGTGTATGACATAAAGTTGGCAAAATTTAAATACCATCTCCCATGCCCATGTTTTTAATTCAAAATTAGCATGCCATAACATGATGCATTTTCTTTGCTAGTAGCATGAAAGCATGACGCAGGAATGTTAAGGATATGCTAAAGATGTACAAAAAGTTGCATATAGGATCCTGATCTTGTTAAGATTTATACTTCTCTAACAAGAGTCTCTCAAATTCGAGGATGAGAAGGCCTTCAAAAGCAATATTATTAAGGCTGGAAATTAAGAGGAATCAGAGGAAAATAGCAATCAGTTCCTTTCTTTTCTTTTCCTCCCTGGAAGGTGGCTAGCCAGGCTTATTTATAGTCTTCTACACTTTTAAGATAGCTAGG
The DNA here is from genome assembly GCF_000442705.2 of Elaeis guineensis. Classification (NCBI taxonomy): domain Eukaryota; kingdom Viridiplantae; phylum Streptophyta; class Magnoliopsida; order Arecales; family Arecaceae; genus Elaeis; species Elaeis guineensis. Next base: position 140,406,641 of record NC_025993.2, read on the forward strand.
ATTAATAAAGAAATAAAGAAAAATCCTAACAGCTAGGGTTCGTTTGTAATTTCAGTAATTCTTGGCATGATTGCTGTTGATTTATTGCTAATCTGCTGATTTATTGCTGATATGTTGTGATTTCTTTCTTTATTTGCTTTTGATTTGCTCCCAAACAAGACTCCTTAATAGAATAAGAATCTTGATAACTGGCCAATCCCAAATCTAGGCTGAAATAGAAGTTCTTTAGCTGCCTTATTTGTTTTCAATTATGGTTATTACACTTCTTATCACAATAGGGCTAAATCAAGCCTAATTTGTGACTGGTCAAAGCTGCCATTATAACAACTCCCTGCCCCTTCGAGACACCTTGTCCCGAAGGTGCAATATTGGAAAAGCGAATGATGAGATTATCATGGTCCTTCCAAGTCGCTTCTTTTATACCATTGCTCCAACAAACAAGAATCTCTATTCGGAGACCATCAATACAACGACGACGATGATCCAACACTTCCATTGGAATCTATGGCCAACCTTCAACTAATTCAGGAGGCAAAGTAAAAATTGTAGGAGGTTCACCATGGAAAGGTTTTAGTTTGGAAACATAAAAAACATTATGAATATGGGCTCCAGGAGGAAGCTTCAATCTATAAGCCATGGGTCCGATCTTTTCTATCACCTTGAAGGGACCATAGAAAGTAGGGGACAGCTTGGAGTAAGAAGAACTCCTAGTAGAAACTTGTCGGTATCTCGGCAGACAGCAGTCGAAGAGCATGGTCACCAACAGGGAACTCCCTCTCCTTATGCCGTTGATTATAATACTGCTTCATGTGGTTTTGGGCAGCAGCTAACTATTGCTTTAAAGTCTTCTCAAGTGTTCATTTCTTTCAGTTAACTTAGCATCCACCTTAAACTGCAAATCAAATATGGGAAAGGCAAGTACTAGTGTAGAAGTCATAGCCTCCTTCAGTTTTTGGAATATCTGTATAGCCTCTTCTGTCCAATGGAAACTATCCTTCTTCAACAAGACAGTAAGTGGAGCAGCAATATGCCCATATCCGCACACAAATCGCCGCCAGTAGCCTGTCAGATCAAGAAGTTCTCATAGTGCCTTCATTATTGTGGGGACAGGCCACTCGATCATCGCCTTTATCTTCTCTGGATCGGTTTCAACACCCTTAGCTTAAATAATGTGATCCAAATACGAAATGGAGGTAGTGCCAAAAGAGCACTTACTCTCCTTCACATAAAGTTTATGACTTTTAAGAATTTCAAATACATGCCTCACATGATATAAGTGATCAACCAAAGACTTACTATACACTAGAATGTCATCAAAAAATATAAGAATATACCGCCTCAATATTGGTCTAAAGATGTCATTCATCAAACCTTGGAAAGTTGCTGGTGCATTTGTGAGGCCGAAAGGCATCACAAGGAACTTGTAGTGCCCATCATGTGTTCTAAAAGCAGTCTTCTCCACATCTACAGGGTGTACTCTGATCTGATGATAGCCGTGCGTAGATCTAGTTTGGAGAAGTAACAGGCTCCGCTCAACTCGTCCAATAGCTCATCAATAATCGGTATTGGATATTTATCCTTTACCGTAATATCGTTGAGCTTACGGTAATCGATGTAGAATCTCCAGGTGCCATCTTTCTTCTTTACTAACAGAACAGGGGAAGAGTATGGGCTTCTTGAGGGACGAATAATGCTAGCTTGAAGCATTTCTTTTAGTTGCTTCTCTATTTCTTGTTTTTGAACATGCGGAAACCAATAAGGCCGTACATTAGCTGGTGGAGCTCCCGGGATGATTGGAATCCGATGATCATGCTCGCGCACTGGTGGAAGGCCCTTGGGTTCCTGAAATATGTCAGAGAATTTAGATAAGAGTAGTTTCAGCTGCTACACCTCTTTATCTGACACTGTTTCAGCTACTGCTAGCCCAAAAAAGTCACGTTATTGGTGGATTCTATAAGTGGTTGTTGTTGTGGCTGACAGAGGGCTGCTATAGACTATAGTGTCATTTTCAGTTTTGAACAGCTGCTGTTGTGGCCCTTTTTGTTCTGGTTTCATGCTAGTATTGTGGCCACTTCATGCTGCATCAGGTCAGCAGCTATTTGGATTGTTTTCAGGCCGGCAGCATGCTACTTTTGGACCCCATTTGGTGCTGAAAATGACTGCAGGAGATCAGCTGACAGCAATTGGTTGTTGGCTGGTTTTGGTGGCTGCATCAGGTCCACGGTTTCTTCAAAAGTTTGCTGCTGGTCTGCCCCTCGATCTAACACCTCGTGGCTGGCTGAACCTTCCTCCTGGGCTGCTAGAATAGTCCTTTGGTGGTCAGCTATGCTGCTGTCCAACAGCAGCAATTCTGGTGTCATGGTTTCGAAAGGTTCAATGCACAGTAACATGAAAGCCGGAGAAGTCGATGCGAGCTTCATGAATTATTGGAGTGTGACTGGCTCTGCCTCGGTAGGCTCTGCCGCTTTAATTGGACTCGCCGGCCATCTTTTTCGAAGGTCATTGTCATCTTTGTGCAACTCCAATGGACATCCTTCACTACGTCATGAAGTCAAGACAAGCCAAGCACCATGTCTATTTCCTTTAAGGTTGTTGCATATCAATCAAATTCAAAGTACTCACCTTGTATGTTAAGGGTACTTTGGCGCACTTTCGGTGCACTTCATCTTTTGGCCGTTGCCGACCATCACTTCGAAGCAAAATACTGGCTCCATCTATAACTTCAACTTCTTTGTGATGCCGGTGTTGATGAAGCAATGAGTGGATTGGTGTTGACCAACATCGAAACTGTCATCTTTCTTATGTTTGCTGAAAACCGCATCGCTTAAGGCTTTTTTGCGACCCCAGATAAGATATAGAGGGAAATCATGGGCTCTTCGAAATCTTTAGGTAATGCCTCTTCGCCTTTTTCTTGTGGCTCTTCATTGTAGGCTTCCTAGCTATCAACATCAGCATCACATTGCTCATTGTCGGGCATCACCAAGTACGGTTGAGTTTTGCATTTGTGCCCCGGCCTCCACTTTTCGTCACAGTGAAAGCAGAGCCCTTTCTTCCTTCTTTAACTTGAGAAGTGGTAAAGGTTCGCATGGCTTTGGAGGGGTAGAAGAGGAAAAGCTCGCTGCTGGCCGTGCATTGGTTGGAGCCTTATTGGCTCCACTAGTGGCTGACCCACTGTGGAAGGGCCTTGGAGGTGGCCGGCTTGCAAATATGCTTGCTGGTTGGTTGTTATAGTTGCTTGCCAGCTGAAGTCGAGGTTGTAGATTAGCTCCATATGATGGGATAGTCAAAGTCAACTTCTTCTCTGTCATTTGTGCTTCGCTGTAAGCCTTCAAAATCGATGTAGGCTCATGAGCCAATCCTCCATTGTATAGACTCCTTCAAGCCGCTAATAAAGGAGCCAATCAAAGCATCTTTGGAGAGGTTAGGCAATATATTGGAGAACTGTTCAAATTAAGCTTGGTAGTTAGCAACGGACCCCCTCTATCGGAGTTGAAGTGCCACCATATAGTTCATCATGCGATCCAACCCGAATCGCACCACAATTATTTGCTTAAAGTCCTCCCATGCCGACTGCCCCATTCGTGTACAGTATCACTTGTACCATTGTGCGGCTTCCAAATAAAGCGATGCGATTGCCACCTTACAATCTTCTAGTGTGTTTGTGCATCTGAAATAATTTTCAGCAGCAAAAAGCCAAACTTGTATGTTTGTATTACCATCGAACTTCGGAAAGTCAATCTTCGAATATCAAGATTGCACTGCTTGTTAAGGGAAGCGATGCTTGTGTGGGATCTGGGGTTGGCCAAAGGAAGTCCGTTCGAATCCCACATTGTTTCCTATAGCTGTTTGCTGTCTGCAGCCACGATCATAAGGATTTCAGCTATAATTATCTTGTCGAGATAGAATCTCATGGCGGGCCGCTGGTATCTCTGTCTGAGTAATAATTGAAAGCCGTGGAAGTGCGAAATCAGCCCTTGCTGTCCCGAAACAGCAATAGAATGGCCGGCTTCGGTGGTAAAGGTGGTCGGCCAATAGTCCTTCAAGTACTCATCATCATACTTCTCACCAATATAGGGGTCTTGTGAAGGCAGCACGTAGGTGAAGATGGGCTAATTATGCGAACCTTTAGGCTGCTGGTTTGCTGAAAGAAAATCTTCAAAATTAGGAACAAGAGGTTTCTTACCGCATTCCAACACCATTCCTTAGCCGTAAGGCACACCAGTTGTGTGGGGGTGCACCGAAGTGCCTCCCCTACCCGTAAAGGGTCAGTGACTTGTGGGGACACCACATCTTCTTTGATAAAAATCAGAGATGGAGGAAAAGTGTCTCCATCCAACCCTACTTTTGTCTGGAACATTTTGTGCGTTACTCAGGGATCTGGTTAAAAGTATGCCACATTGGAGCCAAACGCATTGTTTGTGTGATACTATTGGGCATCAGAGTATAGTGCTTGAAGAATCTTTGATTATCTTTAACTTTTTTCAATTGTCACGCCAAGGCATTGATGGAGGATAAGATCTTTTGGTGAGATTGTTCGATCGATGGTGCTTTAGTGCTTTCAACTTTGACATCGTTCTTCTTCGTTATAGATTCAGATATCGAAGAAGTCACCATGAAAATCGAAGAAGAAAGCAGCAAGGAGAGTGGATCGTTGTAGGCTCTGATATCAAATTGTTAGGATTTATACTCCCCTAACAAGAATCTCTCAAATTCGAGAATGAGAAGACCTCCAAAAGCAATATTATTAATGTTGAAAATTAAGAGGAATAAGAGAAAAATAGCAATCAATTCTTTTTTTTTTCTTCCCCCTTAAAGGTGGCTGGTTAGGATTATTTATAGCCTTCTATACTTTTAAGATAGCTAGGATTAATAAGGAAATAAAGAAAAATCCCAACAGTTAAGGTTGATTTGTAATTTCAGCAATTCTTGGCATGATTGTGGTGATTTATTGCTGATATGTTGTGATTTTCTTCTTTATTTATTTTTTATTTGTTCCCAAATAAGACTCCTTAATAGAATAGGGATCTTTATAACTGGCCAATCCCAAATCCAGGCAGAAATAGAAGTCCTTTAGCTGCACTATTTGTTTCCAACTATGGATATTACATTCCTTATCATAATAAGGCTGAATCAAGCCTAATTTGTAACTGATCAAAGCTGCGATTGTAACAGACCTCTTTTTTTAGTACTGATAAAACATCTTCATAATCAAGTTACTTTTAAGCAAGAAAGTTTGGCTCTTACAAACTCATTAGACCTGTATTTTTGAGCACCTCCAAATTCTAAAAACTCAAGGAATGCTGAGGAACATTATCTGTAATTTTAAGCATAATCAACAAGTCTTTCCCTGATCAGACTAGCAGCCATAGGATCTTGTGTTGCTGTTTATTAGTTTATCTATTATGGATTTGCCCTTCATTTCTCATGAAGTTACAATTTCCATATAAATGCTTTTCATATGTAATGTTCTTCTCTCCTTAGCTTACCATGTCAGATTTGATTCTCTCTGCTTACTGGGTGGGACCTCCTTTTAGTCCATGGAATTTGCATTAGGGCTAAGCACCGGTCGGGTTGAGAGAAAAATTTCATCCGACCAAACCTAATCGGGTTGAAGAAAATTCAATCCACTGCTGACCGTTTATCATGTATAAATCGTTTGAAACCGAAGCGAACGGTTTGCAACGGATTCGAGTGGGTTGTGTCAGTTTAGGTTTCAATGTTGACTCAATGTTGATTTTAAGTCTAGTAGTGGCCCACTTAAGCTTATTTTTTTTTTTTCAATTTAATGCAAAAAATGCCTTAACCTTATAAGTTACAAATTTTAGACTTATTTTTGAATCTGTACAAAACAAAATAGGAAAAAAAAATTACTTATTTGAAAGTAATTACATTTGAAAGCTTTCACTCTAGAATTGTCTCAAATTAATATGCCTTTATCAACAATTCAACATTAATATTCTCATGAATGCAAATAGGTGATGCGGTGTTTTTTTTAGAATGAAGTATTAAAATCTAAACAACGCCGTCTCAAAATGAAAGTGAGTTTGTGAAATACTACATCGGTTGGATTCAGTTTTATGTGGATTAAAAATGTAGGAACGAATGCGACCGTAAATAACCAATTTTTTACAAACCCCAACCTGATTCCACCCAATTTGTCTTTCAACCAACTGAAACCGATATTTATTGGGTCGGATTGGGTGGGTTTCTTCGGGTTTCGGTTATTTGCTTAGCCCTAATTTGCGTATATCATCTCAATAAGTTCTCGATGTCTTTCAGCTCATTTGCAAGTAAGCTTCCTTTGTTAAAGTTTTTTTGGTGTCTAGCTCCTTTTTTGGTCATTTGAAGGCCTGCAGGTCATTCGTTTATTTATCAAATATTACATTTGTAAGATTAGCAAGTACATGACTACAAAAATCAAATGGCAATAAGTCCAAGTTGGGTGCATCAATTTTTAGATGCAGATTGTTGTGTATTTTAGGGTACCAGTGCACTTACGCTGGAATACTCTGTTGGACCTGCAATATAGATAAGCAACCTCCCTACATATGGGGTATAATGTGTAAGTGAGTCTGAAAACTGGAACCTGCAAACTTTCAATATTTTGACCTGGTTCTTGTCAATCATTGGTTTTTTTGGTCACTTGAAGCCTGCAGGTCATTCGTTTATTTATCAAATATTACATTTGTAAGATTAGCAAGTACATGACTACTAAAATCAAATGGCAATAAGTCCAAGTTGGGTGCATCAATTTTTAGATGCAGATTGTTGTGTATTTTAGTGTACCAGTACACTTACGCTGGAATACTCTGTTGGACCTGCAATATAGATAAGCAACCTCCCTACATATGGGGTATAATGTGTAAGTGAGTCTGAAAACTGGAACCTGCAAACTTTCAATATTTTGACTTGGTTTTTGTCAATCATTGTTTTATGAAGGTCTGTACATTGATTAACAATCTGGTGGGGTCCTTATGGATTCATTGGCATGTTTGAGGTGCTTTGGTTATGTGTGTGTACGGTATCGATCTATGTGTGCTATCATGGAAGATGCAAGATGTAACTTTACATCATAAATCATCTGCCACATAGCTAACTGCTTATCTGCCAACTTTTCTCCCAATGTTTTTATCTTCTTTCCTTGTAGTTCAAGGTTGAGTTTAATTACTAGATCCTTTAATCATGCCTATCACCAAAAGCAAACAATTAATGTTGGGTTTGTCTTCTTTCCACTGTCCATTTTAAGTTTTGTTATTTATTGTTGCATTTCTTACATCTCTTTTTCTTTTGGAGGTCTCGGATGATGATCTTCTGACTGCTGTGGCTCTCAAGATTGTTCAGAATGAGATATCTGCAATTCCTATACTTGGATCTTCATTGGAGGATGGGTCATCCATGCCGTTACTAAATCTTGCAAGCCTTCCTGGGATATTAAAATGTACAGAAATTTAGCCTCTCTCTCCCTCTTTAGAACCCGTACATGTGATGTTATTTTAGCTCATTTTGACATCATCAATTGTCCAGTTATCTGCGCACATTTTGGAGAGTATATCGAATCCATGCCACTTCTACGGTATCAGATTTTCAGTATCCCTCTAGGCACATGGATGCCAAATACTCGAAGGCGTAGTGTACGTCAACTAGCAATATTGCAACGAAATGCATCTTTAAGTTCTGCTCTTGATTTGTTACTAGAAGGTACATGTTTCATTTGGCCTCCTATATGTTTACATAGAAGCTTGTTTGACTTTTTATTTTGAATATAGCATTGCTGATTGATCTCCCCCTTCTATTCAATAGCACAGCTTCTGATATTGAAATTATGGAATAGAAAAATCTAAATGTCAAATAACTATGCAGGATAGTATTCCAAGATTGCAAATTTTTTTGCTTGGATTTGCTCTATGAATTAGCAGCCCCATGAGATAAAATTCTAAAATCTTCCTGTCAAACTATCCCTTTCTTGTGCTTTTCCCACTGTATTGAAAACCTTGCATATAAGTATGCCACATATTGTGCTTGTCCAACATGCTAGTTTGTCATAACTAGCTAATACATTAGATTGTTGTTTGAACATCAATTCTTGATGTCCATTGTGGTTCGATGTATCATATAGCGTCAACCAAGCAACTTAAATTAGATCTAACTACAGAATTCCATGCACATAAATGACAAAAATGAGGATGTACAGCAATATGTGAGCTTAGATGGTATTACTTTCTACTAGTGCTGATGACAGATTGTAAGATATGAATTATCTGAAAAGACCAATGCAAATCAAATCATGCATTATGCACAAATATATCATCTTACAAGCTTAAGAAAAATCATTTTCTATTGTTGATCATATGACTTAAATGCACATTCCACCATATTAGTGGCTCTATAGATACCTGAATTATTGATTGAAGAAATTTCATTTTTTTAAATAATTTTATCATATCTATGCTGTAGTAGTTCACATCAGCTTGCCACAATGGTAAGCAACAACTAGATACCTTCTGAGCTATCATTGTGCTTCAGTGAATTTACTATTGCAAAACAAAATATCACAGAAAGGTATTGCTGTTTAGAATACTCAAATTTTATAACAAAAAATTTAGAATCTTATCTTTTTTCCCTTTTTAACTGTTTTGACAAGCTAACATCTTGAGATTAACATGGGTCCATGGACCTAAATATAGAATCTTGATTTCAGTATCACTATTATGAACAAACTTCTATAAATTCGATGGACTGTGGACATGACAGATTAGTGATTAGTATGACACAAGTTTTATTGCAAAAAGACCTCCTCCAAGCACCTTATAGGGCTTCACGCATGCACGCACGCATGAATTAAAATTGGGTCTAATAAGCTTTCGGTGTCTTGTTTTTTGTAGCTTACTAACCAATATAGTGCCTGCTTACCAATGGGAAGTTTCTTCCCAAGGGTACATGCAGTTTATTGAACCCTTATGGTTTGTCATGTGCCAAGTCCATCATATATATTTATAATGTGGAGTAAATTACAACCCCCCCCACCAAGATTAGGGGTAAATTATACATGCACCCAATACACTTACCCCCTGAGAATGTTCGGCAGAACTACAAGGTTCGCCGTCTCGATATCAGAGCTCGTACTGGTGAATCCATTGTAGTGTCGGTTCGTAGTACAGTATGGTATGCCTGTGTCAGTATGTGGTGGTTCGATGTACCAGTACGCTATGGTACGAGGTGTACCGGGCAGTTCGGTTCGGTACAAAATTTCATGCTATCCTGAATCATACGGATGGCTGATTAGAATGGTTCTGACATTCGAAAGGAAACACTGGTGAGCGGACGGAGAAGGAAAGAGAAGAGAAAGGGAGAGGGAAGGAGGTGGAGATAGGGAGAGAGCCTCTGGAGGCTGTTGGAGGCTCGCTACCCCTATTAGAGGGTCAGTGAGGAGGGGGAGGGAGACGGAAAGAGAGGAAAAGAGAGAGAGGAGGGGAGGGAAGGAGAGAGGAGAGGGAGAGAGCCTTCAAAGGCCCTCTGAGGTTGCTGGAGGGCTGGAGGCATCCAATCGAAACAGTGGCGGACATCTCTATTTCATTTTCTTTGTTTTTTTTCACGATATCAGGTGAAATCGGCAACGGACTTAAGATTGGATTTTTTTATTTTGCGGATATAGGATGAAGTCGGCAATGACTTGGAAAAAAATCAAGTCTGAAGTGAAGTTGGCTGATATTGCCGACTTCATCCGATATCATGGAGAAAATGAAGACAAAACAGGGGCATTCATCCTTGTTTTGATCGGATGCCTCCAGCCCTCTAGCAACCTTAGTGGGCCTTTGGCGGCCTCTAATAGATCTCTAGAGGCTCTCTCTCTCTCTCCCCTCTCCTTTCCTCTCTGTCTTCTCTCTCTTTTCCTCTCTTTCCTTCTGCCTCCCTCAATCCTCGCCAGCCCTCTAGGGGTTACAAGCTTGCAGCGGCCTCGGCGAGCCTCTGGAGGCTCCCCTCTCCCTCTCCGTACCTCCCCCTCTTTTTCTTCATCCTATTGTGTGGATTTGAGCCTGGTATGAAATTGTACGGGAGCATACCAAATTGTGCCACTTGGCAACCAGTTCGAGCCTCGGTACTTGCACACTGAATCTTGCCCTTGAGGTTTATTTTTATCCAACACTTTAAATCTATAAGTTAACAGAAATTTAGTCAAACTACTAACCTCAAATGGGATCCAAATGTTATGTCGAAAAAAAATTCAAACGTGACCAAAATAACCTTAAGTGACATAACAGCAACCCAAGGATATAAGTGTAGGTTTTATTTGGGGGCAATTTCGATTTTGTACATGACGTAAATGGTTTCACTAATGCTATTAATTTAACTGGATATAATTATAGATATTACAAACTATTGGGTGTAAGCACAATAAATATTGACCTGGGGGGTTTGTAATTTTCTCTATAATATGCACCGGTTCTTCAAGTGCTATTATAGCTTACCAACTAATATAGTGCCTACTTATGGAGAATTTATCCTAAACGGGACTCCCAGATGATTTGTTGAACTTTTAGGGTTTCTAAAGTTTGTTTCATGTGCAATCATGCATATTTATAATATAAACCAGTTCTTCAACTGATATCTTGGATAGTGTATTCAAAACTTAAAGGGGCATTTCTATTTAGATATGGAGTTTATTTCATGTGTCAAGTCCACTCATGCATAGTTCAATTATAATAAGAACCAGGTCTTTAATTGATATTTTTGATCGCATATTGCAAAACTTCTAAGGGCATTTGCATCTAGATATGATGTTATACTGGAAGAATTGCTTTGGGCGATCAGATAATTTCCTTTTTTCTCCATGTTAAATCTAGTTAATTTATAAGGACCCTCCCTGAACCATAGAGAGTTATCTTCAAAAATTGACAGGAAGATACCAACTTTTCCTTCAATATCATTATGCTTTTTTTATTCCAGCAGATTGCAGACCTTCGCATGCATGATATTTGAATGACAGTATTATTGCCTTTATACCATTATCTGCCTATCTTCTTAATATTTGCTTAGTTATGGATCTATTATTTGGTATTTAATCAAATGCTAGTTGTGCCAACATATTCTTGTACATGTTATGATACATGATGATATTGATGTTTGGCTTGTTGCAGAATCTTGACTTTGAAAGGAAAGCATCCATTAAAATTTGATGTGTTCATTTATTTTTTTATTTATGCTACCTTGAACTGACTTTATCATTTAATCACATGCATAAAACTCTATAAATGTTGTCAAGAGATATGGATGGGTCAAGGGAATTAAGAGATATAGTTTGGTGGATGATTGTGATTTTAGGTCAAGTTGTCTTGTGGATTGACTCTGCCATATTAACTTATCTCTTGAGGTTTGATAGATCAAATTATTCATCTCTTGGTCATATATCTATGTACGTACCATGTATGTCACTGCTTTCCTGAATTATTAGTTTATTGGAGACCTTGTATTGGTCTCTGGAACTGTATGTCACTACTGCCCGAATTATTGGAGTATCTGAGACCCTGTGTTGGTGTCCAGAACTGACAGCCTTACTTGCACATAATAAGCATATACCTCAGAGCTAATGCCATATTGTTAATGAGTAAATCTATACTATGGTCAATGTTGAGAAGTTTCCTTGATTAAACACCGCATCAGCTAAAATTGATGGAGCTCAAATGCTCTCATCACGTGCATATGCATTTACTGCAGTGATAATGGATTTTGTTCAGAATAGTCTAGCTCTTCAATCTCTTAAGATTACTTCATTAGTAGGCCTTTTAGTTACAAAGTTTGTGCCTCTTAAGCAGTTTTGCGAGTCTTTGGGTATTTATTGTAGAACCATCAGATAATAACTTTGTGACTTCATTTGTTGGACAATTTTAATTTCCTACAACAAATTGAAACTATAGAATCATGCTATGCTAGGTCCAAAAGCTCAAAACCAGACTCTGTGGACCAATTTGTTTGGAACTTTTGTCAGGCTTTAGCCAAAGCTTCCAACCTGCAGATTCTTTCTCGAGCTTTTGTACATTTCCGAAAAATATGACCCCTTTAGAAGTCTCTATTACCTGCTTTCTTTTATCATTCATTAAATTGTAGGAGGTTATATGTTGATTTAATTGGAGAATGGACTGCATATAAGATTCTCTTTCCATTCATGTTCCTTTGTCTGTGTTGCCAACTAAAATTTGCAATTCAATAGGCATGCCTTTGAAGTCAAATTCCCTATGTGCTGTATTAATTTTCTACCTTTCTCTCTTGGTTCAGCTGGAGTAAGTTCTATTCCAATCGTTGATGATCGTGGATCATTAATCGATGTATACTCTCGCAGGTATCTTCTGTATCCACATGTACATATTCTTAATCCTTTTTTATGGGATGTAGCTCTTAAACTTTTGATGATCAATAATATTATATAATTAGATTGAAGCTTTCAATTAGAATGATCTTTCAGCAATGGTAGCATAGAGGTGGTTCATTAAATAATACATGGCTGGGTAAATTACCTTGCTAACAACTCACCATATACTAGCACTTGCTTTTCTCTTCCTTGTGAACTGTAGCTCTCCAAATGCCATGTACACTCTTATAGGTGCTTGCTGTGCAAATAATTAGGTGGCTACTTGCATTTGCACATGTTTTAGTGTATCTGCCATGCAGGTTCAAGAACATAGCTACCAAATTGGTTTATAACATTACAGTGATACAAGAAAATACCGTGCAAGGATTAAATCATAACTTCTTGTTATTTGGAAAATGGGAAATGCATGGTAATGCAACATAAACACTAGGAAAACCATTATCTACGTCTTACCTAAACTTATCTTCTGATTTGATGCTGTGCTGCTCCAAAATCTTTCCCATGTGTTTGTTTTTTGGAACCATACCAAATTGGATCTTTTACTTTCTTCGTTGTGGATAAATAACCAAGTACATAGGCAATCATGCACTATTTTGAATTTAATAGGTCTTTGGAGGCTTATTAATTATTTTGTACTTTTGGACTCATTGCCACTGTTTGGGAGGCTCAATTTTATATACTTGAGTTTGAAATGTGTTTTATTAACCTTTTGTGCTTGAGTTCATCAGAACTCAAGCTTTTAAAAGCAGTTTTAAAGTTCTAAGAATGGCAAATTATTCCCTGATTATGCATTAATTCTCATTCCCTGTGATCTATATGGAAGTGAATGTGGCTTTTTGTCATGCAGTGACATTCTGGCTTTAGCAAAAGATGATATGTATGCTCGCATTCAGCTTGATCAAATGACTATGGAGCAAGTAAGTCTACAAGTTTTGCTTGTTTATACATTCATATTTGGTATTTATCCCTATCTACCTCTTCTATTATTTGGGTAGCTAGGCTAAATTATACTCAGGTTGATTTCTGTACTTTCAAATAATACCTAGACTGCTTCTCTCTAGTGCTAGGATGGTACTGTATTTCAGATGAATCTTTTAGCTTTATAGTAAATTAGTCCCATGACTGCGGCCTGTCTATTCATGGAAATGAATTAGATCTCTTTATCCACAGTCATTCATATTCCTCAATTGCTAAACAGAGACTCACTAACTGATTTCCATTATCCAGAGTACACGGGAAAATTCTTTGATGAAACACTTTCAAGCATATATTGCAATCATATTCAGTTTTGAATTTGTATTGCACTGGTCTGAAAATCACACTGGGTGCTGTCATATTGGTGTACACCATGATGATATTACCCAATCTTCCACGACACTACAAAAAACAAAATTGAGGAATCTGGATAATTTTCTTTGTCCACATCAGATTTGTAGTAATAAAATCAGGCTGTTTTCCCTTTTCCCTGAGCTGATGATGTCACTCCACTGAATCTGGTTTCAGGCCTTGGAACAAGTATACCAGGCAAATGGCCGCAGACGATGCCACACTTGTTTGCGTTCAACTTCATTCCGTGAGATTTTGGAGCAACTCTCTGATCCAGGTACCTGTCAGAGAATCTATATTTACACACAGGACATGCACAAATATGCACACACAACATTCATGAGATCACAAAAGTCTCAGATGAGGTAACATGGCTTCTCCCTTGTCAGGGGTGCGGCGGCTTGTTGTCATTGATCCAAGAACAAGATTGGTGGAAGGCATAATATCATTGAGAGATGTATTCACATTTCTTTTAGGCTGATGTCTCCCTATATCCCCCATGTTGAAAATTAGAATTTTGTCTAGCAACATTGAATCAATTAATAATAAAAAGAATATTTAAGGTTTGAATTTGTGCTATCAGCTTATAACTATACTGATTATTATCGAGTTCCTTATAACATGATGTGTACAAAATGAAGTGTTCTTGAGGTACAATACAGAATTTGTCTCTAAATGTGGAAAATCTAGTGTCAAAATGGTTGGGTGAGAGAGCTTTAGAAACATGAAGACTTTAGAAATGGCATCCATCTGGCCAAAAGCACCAAACTATCTTGTGATTGCCAAATGCTTTAAGATCTTATAAAAGAGGTCCAGCACCTCAAAGAATTTCTGCCATGCCCGGGTTCTCCGCATGACAGCTGCTGCTACAGAGATGAGATTGCCATCATCCTTGCCAAGGTGTCTGCCATTAGTGCAGCTTCCGAGTCACGAGACGCTTTGAATTTACATTCAATTTTAAAATCAATGATTTAAACCACATATCAAAATTTTTGAAATATGTAATATTTAGTTAAAAATGAATTAAATCTGATTGGGCATGTGGCAAAATAAGCTAGCTATACGTGCGCACGTGTCATCAGCCTAACATCTCCAAAACCCAACTAGGCTTAGAACTACTGGACCTCGAAATGTAAATGTACTTGCATTTACATATCCGATATGGGATTATTGAATATGGGTATAAAAATTTGAACCTTTTCAAAAAAAATGTTATATTATTTTTGTCATAAAATTAGATGGGGGTGTCGGGTGGTGGAGCCTAATCCACCCAATCGGTTAGATATATTTAAGACCTAGGGGCTGATCCGAGTCAATTCAAATATGAGCCATGTGGAGGTGCCATATGTCAGTAACCTATGGTTTTAGAAACTTTAGGTGCCGCCCAAGTATTGAAGCTTTTTGGAGCCGCCTCATCGGAAATCCTAGAAGCCGTCCATGATGTGTTGCTGCCAAGCCATCTTGTATTCTCTTCTTTTGGCATCTCAAAGGAAAAGTTTTTTAGAGGACTTGGAGTCCTCTTACTGCCCAACATGAAACCCTTCCAGATGTGTTGACAAAGTGCAAAGAGTCCACATAAACCCTTCACGGTTGCCGCTGAAAGTAAAAGTCCAACTCCAAGTGGGACTTGGAGTTTTGCTGCCACCCAACACTTCTAGCTGTTTGATGCCGCCCCATGACCCCTTTTAGAACTCTTTTAGACCGTCGAAAGGAGCCTATTTAAAGGGTGGAGAGGCTATGAGGCGTTATAGAATTTATAAGGATTTTTTAAGAGGGCTAAGATGCCATCCCAGAAAGGAAGAAAGAAAGGCTGTAGAATTCCAGCAACCAGGTTTTTCCAAGAGAGAAAAAAAAAGAGAAGAAGACAGATAGAGAGAGGACTTGGGTCTTCTTGTGTACTATCCTAGGTTCCTTCCAGGTGTAAGGAGCATCTCTAGGAGGGATTTCATCTTCCTGAAGGGGCTGGTTTTGCATCCAAAAGAGAGGAAAAAAGAGAGATCTTTTTTGTTCTCATCTTTTGCAAACTTTCTGTTTTATTCTCATAGTGAAAAATATTATTCTGTGCAGCCATAGATATAGGAGCAAGAGACTTTGAACCACGTAAATTCTTTTGTATTTCATGCTTGTATGTTTCATATTTTTTTCAATTTTTTCTTTTTTCTCCTGGGACTACCGTAATCCACTGCGCATCACTACCTAACAACTGGTATCGGAACCCCAAGCTTGAGAGAAAGAGTGGGAGCGATGGTAGGAGATGAAGAAAAGGTTAAGATCAACAGATTCGATAGAAAAGACTTTGGATTTTGAAAGATGCAGATCGAAGACTATCTGTACCAGAAGAAGTTTCACCTACCATTACAAGGAAAGAAACCTGTCGAGATGTCACAAGATGATTGGGAGCTGCTAGATCGCTCGACCTTGAGAGTCATCTATTTAATATTGGATGGGAACGTCGCATTCAATATCCTAAAAGAAAAGACGACAGCTGATCTGATGAAGGCTCTATCCAATATGTATGAAAAACCTTCGGCCTCCAACAAAGTATATCTTATGCATCGTCTGTTCAATCTGAAGATGAACGAAGATGCGTCTATTACTGATCATATCAATGAGTTCAATTTAATTAATAGCCAATTAAGCTCTGTTGATATTAGTTTTGAGGATGAAGTCGTGCGTTAATTTTACTGTCTTCTTTGTTTGAGAGTTTGGGTGCTACTGTGATAGCAATGAGTAGCTCTTGCAGCTCAAGCAAGTTAAGATTTGAAGAGGTCCGAAACCTGATTCTCAATAAAGATATTAGGAGGAAAGAATCCAAAGGGAACTCTGGCTCTGTCTTGGTTATTCAAGAAGATAGAGGAAGAACTACACAATACAACTAAGGTCGTAGGAAATTCAAGTCCAAGACAAGGAGTCAATCAAGACCTAAAGGTGATGGCTGCTAGCACTACTACAAGAAAGGACACACCAGGAAGAACTGCTAGGTAAGAAAGGAGAATAAAGGACAGAATGAGGAATCCGTCAATGCAATAATAAAGGCAACCGCTGATATCCTAGTCCTCAGTGTGGACAGTCCGATGGAGTCATAGATTCTAGACTCTGGAACTTCATTTCTTCCATCTCACAGAAAGAATGTATGATGAATTACACTGTTAGAGATTTTGAAAAAAATTATCTTGCTGATGATGAGCCATTAAATATTATGGAGAAAGGTGATGTGCACATAAAGATGCCGAATCAGTCGGTATGGAAGCTCAAGAATATCAGACATGTCCCAGATTTAAAGAGGAATCTGATTGCAGTTGGACAGTTAGATGCTGAAGGGTACATTATAATTTTTGTTAGTGGTTTTTGGAAGATCACCAAAGGTGCTATGGTGATAGCACGAGAAAGCAAGTTGGGTACCCTCTACATGACTAGCAATACTAAAGATTCAGTGGCACTGGTACTGGCAGACTCAGAGTTGTAGCATTGTAAACTAGGTCACATGAGCGAGAAAGGAATGCAAGTACTGTTGAAGAAGGGCAAGCTGATAGGTTTAAAGTCTTTTGACATTGGTCTCTATGAGAATTATATGAGAAGTAGAAGAAGGTCAGTTTCTCCAAGATTGGTAAGATACCAAAGGCAAGAAAATTAAAGCTTGTATACACTGACATGTGGGGTCCTTCTCCGATCATATCTCTTGGAGGCTGGCACTACTATGTGACATTTATTGATAACTCCATCAGAAAGGTATAGGTTTACTTTCTAAAGAATAAATCTAATACATTTTCTATTTTCAGAAAATAAAAAAGTATGGTGGAAAATGAGTCTGATGAGAAAATTAAGTGTCTGAGATCAGACAATGGAGGCAAATATGACAGCATCAAATTCAAAGAGTTCTACGTAGCAAATGCATTCAAGTTGGAGAAGACCATTCTGAGCATGCCACAACAAAACGGAGTAGCTAAGCGCATGAACCGAATCTTGAATGAGAGAGCCAGGAGCATGAGGATTCATGCTGGTTTGCTCAAGATGTTCTGGGATGAGGCAGTTAGCATAGCTGCTTATTTGTTAAACAGAAGTCCCTCAATCCCTATTGATTGCAAGCTACCAGAAGAAGAGTGGACAGAAAAATCAATAAGGATATCTCATCTAATGATTTTCGATTGTATCTCTTATGTATATGTCAATGCTGAAAAGAAACACAAGCTCGATGCGAAATCAAAGAAGTGCTTCTTCATTGGGTATGACACTATGAATTCGACTGCAAGTTCTTGAGCGAGCAGGACAAGAAAATTATCTGGAGCAAGGATGTGATCTTCAATGAAAGAAGCCTCTATAAGGACAAAGATATTCCTGACAGTGCAGGGGAGCTAGTTAAGGAAAATGAACAAGTTGAGTTAGAAGATATCACAGAAGATGATATTGCCAAAAGAGCTAAAGAAGATCCTGAACCAATGTCAGAGATACCTCAGTAAGGAGATCTTCAAAAAGCTCGAAACCATCGGAAAGGTATTTATCTTCTCTTCATCATCTATTATTAACAGATGGCGGTGAACCCGAATGCTATGAGGAAGCTGTGCAGAGCAAAGATTTGATCCAGTGAGAGCTAGCAATAAAGGATGAAATTCAGTCCTTACGCAAGAATCAGACTTAGCAGCTCAGTACACTACCAAAAGAAAAAAAAGCTCTACACAACAAGTAGATTTACAAGATCAAAGAAGAGCATGATGGTAGCAAGAGGTACAAGACCAGATTGGTTGTGAAAGGCTTTCAATAAAAGGAAAGTATCGACTATACCGAAATTTTTTCTCCTATCATTAAGCTTTCTATCATTAGAGTGACTCTAAATATAGTTGCTACTGAGAATTTATACTTAGAACGGTTAGATGTTACTACTGTTTTTTTGTATGATGAGATAGATAAAGATATATATATATATATATATATATATATATATATATATGCAGCAGTCTATTGGCTTTGTAGTCTCTGATAAAGAAGATCTTATGTGCAAGCTGAGAAAGAGCTTGTACGGTTTGAAACAGGCCCCCAGGTTATGGTATAAGAAATTCGATGGATTCATGACTAACGATGGTTTTATAAGGTGTCAGGAAGATCATTGCTATTATCACAAGATACTCAATAACAGCTTTATTATCTTACTCTTGTATGTTGATGATATCCTAATAGTCAGACCGAACATGTGAGAGATCGAAAGTTGAAAAAAAAAGCTATTAAGAGAGTTCGCAATGAAGGACATGGGCGTAGCGAAACAAATACCTGAGTTGAGAATTGAAAAAGACAGGGTGGTCGTTACACTGAAGCTGATTCAAGGTAGCTACATTGAAAAAGTGTTGGACATGTTCAACATGACAAATGCTAAGTCTGTGAAGACACCTTTGGTCAGTCAATTTAAGCTTTCAAAGGAACAATCACCCAAGAATGATGATGAGCTGAAGAGAATGGTAAGGATTCCTTATGCTTCAGCGGTTGGCAGCTTGATGTATACAATGATTTGCACGAGACCCGATATTGCACTCACAGTAGGAGTTGTGAGCAGGTACATGGCTAACCCGAGTGAGCAACATTGGGAAGCTGTCAAGTAGATCCTCAAATATTTGAAAGGTACCAAAGAGATCGGCTTATGCTATAAGAGGGGAAGTCAAACACTATAGGAATTCGTGGATGCAGACTTAGGTGGTGATGCTGATACTAAGAGGAGCATGACTGGATATGTTTTTATCATTGGCAAGACAACAGTGAACTGGATTTCACAGCTGTAGAACATCGTGATTTTTTCTACTATCGAGGCAGAATATGTTGCTATCACAAAAGCCAATAAGGAGATGATTTGGTTGTAAAATTTACTGAAAGAACTGGATAAAGAGTAGAATTATAGTGTACTATTCAGTGACAGTCAAGAGTGCTATTCATCTTGTGAAGAATTCTACGTTCTATGCAAGAACAAAATATATATAGCTGAGATATCACTTCATCAGAGTATGGCTTGAAGATGGAAGCTTGTTACTGAAAAAGATTCAGAGCTCGAAGAATTCAGCCAATATGTTGACTAAAGTAGTCATTACAGAAAAATTGGATTATGTATGGCCTCAATTGGCCTCTAAAACTAGTTGAAAAGAGGCATCACACAAAATACTAACCTATATTTTGGAAGTTTGTTTTTCTATTTCAAGTGGATGCATGTTTGGATGTCTTAGTCTACAAATGGGAGAGTTGTTGAATGGTGGAGCCTAATCCATCCAATCAGTTGGACACATTCAAGACCCAAGGGCTGATCCGAGTCAACCCAAGTTTAAGCCATGTGGAGGCACCATATATCAGTAACCTAGGGTTTTAGAAACCCTAGGTGCGGTCCAAGCATTGAAGCCTTTTGGAGTAGACTCATTGGAAATCCTAGAAGCCACCCATGATGTGTTGCCGCCAAGCCATCTTGTGTTCCCTTCTTTTGGCATCTCAAAGGAGAAGTTTTTTAGAGGACTTGGAGTCCTTTTGCTGCCAACTTGAAGTCCTTCTAGATGTGTTGATCAAATGCAAAGAGTCCACATAAATCCTTCATGGTTGTCGTCGAAAGTAAAAGTCCAACTCCAAGTGAGACTTAGAGTTTTGCTGCCACCCAACACTTCCGATTGTTTGACGCCACCCCATGACTTCTTTTAGGACTCTTTTAGGGCGTGGAAAGGAGCCTATTTAAAGGGTGGAGAGGCTATGAGGTGTTATAGAATTTATGGAGATTTTTTGAGAGGGTTAAGGTGCTGTCCAAAAAAGGAAGAGAGAAAGGCTGCAGAATTCCAACAACCAGATTTTTCCAAGAGAGAAAAGAAAAGAGAAGAAGAGAGATAGAGAAAGGGCTTGGATCTTCTTGTGTGCTATTCTAGGTTGCTTCCAGATATGAAGAGCATCTTTAGGAGGAATTTTATCTTCCTGAAAGGGTTGGTTTGCATCCAAAAGAGGAGGAAAGAAAATCTTTTTTTTTTTTGTTCTCATCTCTTATAAATTTTCTGTTTTATTCTCATAGTGAAAAATATTATTCTGTACGATTGTGGACATAGAAGAAAGAGACTCCGAACTACGTAAATTTTTTTGTATTTCATATTTGTGTGTTCCATATTTTTTTAAATTCTTTTTTTTTCCTTCTGCGACTATTATAATTCGTTGCGCATCGCTACCTAACGGGGGGCTACTTACCGATTAATGATTTTTTTTTTGATAAAATGTAGAGAGATGCCACCATCACTTGATAATTCATTACCTCCTGCCCATCAATCTCGCATCCCACTATTTTTGTTAATTCCTGAGTTAAGTTAATAAAATTATGT
Source organism: Elaeis guineensis (assembly GCF_000442705.2). Lineage (NCBI taxonomy): Eukaryota > Viridiplantae > Streptophyta > Magnoliopsida > Arecales > Arecaceae > Elaeis > Elaeis guineensis. The sequence continues at coordinate 140,427,650 of NC_025993.2, forward strand.
GCTAATGAAGAAATGTTTTCTGTTTATGGGCTGATGAGCATTTAACCCCTTTCTCTCACGCATCCATTAAACAAGAGAGAGAGAAGAAGAAGAAGAATATAATATTTTGTTTGACATTTTCTTGGCATCAGCAAGAAAGTTTTAAGTGGCTATAGAGGTTTTAAGTGGCTATAGAAATGGAGTTTTATTTCACGAATTTAGTACTGAGAAGGTGAAGATGGAGAGACAAGCGATTAGCAAGCACCTTTGGAGTTGATCATTCACGAATAGTAACGAGAAGGTGAAGATGGAGAGACAAACGATTAGCAAGCACCTTTGGAGATGATCGTATAAATACTATTCAAGAGGCTATTAGGCCGAAGATCTCTCGGTGTCAGTACCTCTGACATGCCCTTCCAATTTCAATCAGAGATCTGGCAAGGACAGAACCAAGCGGCGAGTAGGATGTAGTTGGCTAGAAGATGACTTCGGACCCTTCCTAGTTCTTCTCTGAGGTAGTAGCACTACAGCTACTTCCTTGATAGCTCCAACTGCCCTGGTTTGTGCGGATGTCATGGTTTTGGTAGTTGCAGAAGGGACTACTGGAGTTGGACAAGGGACCATCGGAGAGGGTGCGAGAGGTGATGTCTGACAACTTCAACCAACGAGGTACATATCAAAGTTGTGATTCCACATCAGTAGGTAGATCCTCGTCTACTTGGATACCTCTACCAACCAAGGTTAAAGCTTCATTTGGTTCCACCATGTGTTTTGGACGAGAAGATTTTGACTCGGTTGCCACATCAACACCATAGATAGGGTGGAGTAGTCTGCAGATAAAAGAGGGAGACTAATTTCAAGGATAGAGGTGGAAGCTTCCTCTTGTTCTGCAGCCAGAAATGTAGCCAAGGTCTCTGCCAAGGTAGGGCATGTTGCAACTCTAATGGATGCAGCAGAGGCTGGTCTCTCCAGATAAATTAAGTCTCTGGTCCTTGATTGGTCTGCTCTGATACCTCGAGCCTCGCAACCAGTAAAGAAGGATTCAAACATTCAACCTGATTCGAGGGTGGCAGCCTTGGTGAATTGGGTTTCCATAAGCATTTTAGCTTTTATGATTTCTATTTGCTGTCTCCTGAGGTATTCCCTCTGTACCTTACTAAGAACGAAGTTATCGTCAGAGATCTCTGGCCTGGCATCCATATATAGATAATGAATTTAACCACAAATCAGCTGTAATTCTTGCATCTCCATTCCATTTACCCAGCAGGTGTTCAGATCAGCAACAAACCTCCTTCCACCTCAATCAAACTGCGACCTACGTTCTTCCTCACTCTTCTGTCCTCCATTAGCCTCCTCATCCTCGCAACATCTTCCCACCTCCTGGCATTAGCATAAATACCAGCCATGATGGAATAAACCCCACTATCCTCTGGATTCAATCTTAAAAGATGCTCGGTGGCAATCTCAGCGATCTCCACGTTCCCATGTATCCTACAACCTCCAAGCACACCACCCCACACATAGGCGTCGGCCTCCATCGGCATCGCCTTTATCATGTCCATCGCCTTCTCCATCAGCCCTGCACGGCCAAGCAAATCCGCCATGCAACCGTAGTGCTTGAGCTCGCGGGCAACTCCAAAAATGCTCTCCATCTCATCAAACAGCTTTCGTGCTGTGTCGGTCAGCCCCGCATGGCTGCATGCGACCAAGACCCCGAGGAAGCTCACACCATCCGGCCGAACTCCCACCCCTATCATCCTTTCAAAGTACCGCAGTGATCGCTCGCCATGGCCATGCATCGCAAGGCCGACGACGATCGCATTCCACGTGAACAAGTTCCTGTGCGTGGTGGAGTCAAACATCTCTGTAGCAGCATCGATGCACCCGCATTTGGCGTACATGTCTACGAGGCCTGTCAGGAGATATACGTTGAGCGCTGCCCTGTTCTCTTTGATGTATTGGTGAATGACCTTGCCTTGATCCAAGGCGCCCAGTTGAGCGCAGCAAGAGAGGGCAGAGACCAGAGCTACGTCGTCGGGCCTCGATCCTGTCGGGAGCATCTGATCGAACAGCTGGAGGGCTTCCTTGAATTGCCTAATCTGGGAGTAGCCCGCCAGGAGCGTCCCCCATGAGACCGTATCTCGATGGGGCATCTCATCGAAAAGCTTGCGGGCAAGAATCATGTCGCCGGCCTTGACGTAGCCATCGATCAGGGTGTTGTAGGTGACGACGTCGCAGGAGGAGATCTCGTCGAAGAGGGATCGAGCATCGAGCATGGAGTCGGAGGATGCGTACATGCTAATGAGGGTGTTGTGGACGAAGAGGTCGGTGGCGAAGCCGAGCTTTAAGGCTTGGGAGTGGAGGGCGCGGCCGAGGGGGAGGGAGCGGAGGCAGGCGCAGGCCTTGAGGGCGAAGGGGAAGGAGTGGTAGTCGGGAGGGATGGATAGGCGGCGCATGCGAGCGAAGAGGATGAGGGCTTGGAATGGGGAGGAGAGGAGGGTGCGGGCCCTAATGAGGAGGTTGTAGGCGAAGGTGGAGGGGGAAGGGATGCGATGGAAGAGGGAAAGGGCGTAGTCTATGGAATGGGTGGGGGGCAGGGGGTGGAGGAAGGTGAAAGTGTAGAGGAGCTTGGTGAAGGTGGGAGAGGGGTGGAGGAAGGCGGGGCCTAGTATGGTGAGTTTGGCATGGATGCATCTCAGGTGTTTGAGAGTTTTGCAGCGGTTGAGCAGCAGGAGGATTGGGTGCCGGTGGGGCGGATGCATTTGGATAACGAGGAGCGCTGTGCCCATCGCGGGTCGTCGGTGTGCTTGATCTCCCCCCGCCTCCTCAAACCAGATGTAGGATCCTTTAGGAGGTATTTGATGGCCTAATTTGGATCACGGTGGTGATCGGAGATCACTGGTGATCCAAATTTTAAAGTGATCTAATTTATAATAATTTAAGATTATTATATTTAATTTTTTATAATGCAGTGATTAAAAATTTTTAAATATATATAAATTACTTGGTATGCTATAGGAATTCAAGTTATTTGGTATGCTATGGAAATTTAAGATCGCCGACTGTATAATATTAAAAATATCTGATAATTTCTTTGGAAGTTGAAATTGAAAATTGAAATAGAGAAAAATTTAAAATAAAATCAAATAGATTTTTTTTTTTCTAATCAATATGACAAGAGAGAAGAGAAGATCTTCTTCTCTTCCATGAAGATGACGCCCCCAGTATCCGCCTACTTTCCTTCTCTTCTGTGGAGAAGATGCCTCAACTATCCACTTCATGTACGTGCAAAAAATATTGTGGCAAAAAAATAAAAGGTTTCCTTTTCTAAGAATGGTTTTCTATCACTGTTTCGATAGTGATTTGAAAAGTGAGGGTGATTTAAAATCATCGTCACGTAGAATCATCATGGTGCAATCAAACACGATAATTTCATCATCTTCACTCATATCATCTTTGATCCTGAATGAATCACGCCATACCAAATGCTATAGTATATTTTTTTTGATACCATAGAAGGTTGTGTAACTAGATTGCCACTAATTCACCCATCTTAAAAATGAAGTATTCTTGTACAAACTCTCTGTTTGACGTGTTTTGGCAATCATTCACATGCAAAATTTGCACAAAGGACTCTAACAAGATGTGTATTTTGTACTGTAGTGGACTATATAACTATTGATAGCCACCACACTATCCCATCACGAAGATAGATGGCCATCAAATATAACAGATCAAATTGGATGCCAAACAACCATCCATCTATACTATGAGATGATGGGGCAGCTATCCGAAGACAATGCGTAGGAGAGGATCCAGACTCAACATTGAATATTGGTACGAGGGAAGGAGGGGAGGACAATAGGGGATTATTAGTCTAGAGCAAAATAGCAAAAAAAAAAATGGGAGAGAGAAGAAAAAATAGATATTAACATTTGAATATTTTATGGAAAATAGGGAAGAACTAAAATTTGAAACAAAAGACTGTAAAATTTGGGGAATAAAGAGCAATATTTTTGAAAGGATTCTTTAGAGGGAAATGGTGACAATAAGGGATAAGTTAGATGAAAGAATCCTGAGGTACATATCTGAGTGATTTATATTGGTATTGAGGTTTTGAGGTTGAGCGTCAAACAAATATAAAATTGATAGGAACTGAGGGTAAAAAAAAAAACAGAATCATGCTTCATTTTGGTATAGAAAGAAGAAATAAAAGCCAATAAGAACTAATGATAAAGGAAATATGAATATGTGTACACTATACAAAATTAATTGTCATATATTTTGGTACATAAAGCAAATGTAAAAAGATTGATAAGAAAGCAAACATAAAGGTTGGTAGGGATTGATGATAAAAGAAATGCACAAAATCGTTCTTTGTTCCAGTACAAAAAGCAATTAAGGTATAAATGATATCCAAAAACTCAATAACCTGCCCTTGTTCTTTCTAATACTTGGATAGCGATCCAAATTAATTTTTTGATGGCTTTATCACATTAACTTCGAATTCTATATGTAGAACTTGATTATTGAACTTGAGTTTATATGTTCATATCCAAAAACCTAATTTCCAAGGGACTAAAAAATAATCTATATTTGGTTAATATGTGCTACTGCTGTCAAATTCCAAGCCAATGAGGTTGGACTTGATCTTTTTGAAAGAAGGTAAGGTGAAGAAGTCCTCAATCAGAGATAAGATGGAAGGATCCTCAACAGGAGATGAGGTGCTATTGGAGATGGCGCCCAAATGCTGCAGCTGGATTTGCAAAAAGTCTCTAACCAAAAAGTTTTCCAGTGGAGATTCTCTGACGCTCAAGTTAGCTGAAAATTAGAGAATAAAGAGAGCAAGAGAAGTAGTGGAGCATCTTAAGACTCTCGAGAACTTAACTGAGATCTCCTTTTTCTCTCCTATTTATAGAGGATGAGCAAGATTCATGTACGCCGGGGGCGCTAGCTATTTTCAGAAAGTGCAAATGAATCATGCTAGTGAGGATCATGCTTCGCATTTGCAACGTAGAGCAAACTAGTAGTTACCATTTTTGAGTGTGATCGAATGCTAATAATTACGATTTTCTCTTCTAGCCTTTCTGCGATTGTGAGAAGGATTGCTCACTTGAAATAGCTAGCTTGCCGAATCAAGGCAAGCTGCTAAACTTGAACCATGCTCCTCGGATTTCAGTAGGTTGGCCATAGCCAACCCTTGAATACCTCGACTAAAATTGAGGACTAGATTGGCCAAGGCTAGGGTGGAGGTCTACAATACTTTCTTCCCACACTTGAGTCCAAAGTCGAGCCAAGGTCAGGTACAGAGAGTAGAGACTTAAGGCTGAGGCTGCCTTGGTAGGCTCGGTTAATGCGCTTCAGCGATCGAACTGAGTCATTAATAGCAATTTGCCATGTGTCACAAATTCATGTGCTTGATCTTTTCTATCCTTTGATCTAGGCTGTTGGAGACGTGGATCCATGCATAGTCGGTTGTGCCCATCCTTGAGCCACTACTTAGCAACAATCAATGGTGGCTAGGTGAATCATCATCTGATCAGAGCCATCTGAGCTTCTATAAATAAATACTTCTCCCTCAGGATTTTACCTCTCCCCTCCTCAGTGCCAAGCCGACCGTCCACTTGTTTCAGATATATTTCTCATTCAACTAACACCTCAAAGAGGTCGGATGGTAGTATGCCTCTGCTCGGATGGGGCAGCACCTCGTCTAAAGTGCTCTTTCAGTTTACAACTACAAGGAGCATTTTTCTTTTATTTCAATCAAATAGTTTTGAGGTTTCAATATTGCATGGGGTCAACCTCGACGGTCATCGAATAAGGCTCTGGTGCTTACGAACACCAAGAAGGGAACCCTCAAGAAGCTTGAAATATTTTGATACTTATAACATGAACTCATTAAAGAGGATGGGATACACTAAAATTAACAACCTTTGGTTTAAGAAAGGTGAAGAGAGCGAGGAAGAGGAAGAAAGAAAAAGAATAGACTTTGTCTTTGAGCCTCTGGAACATCAAACTACCACCTCTTTGGCTCAACCCTCTCAAACAGAACCTTCTGCAAGTTCTCACCAGGGTTCAATTTATTATCAAGATAGTAGTCAAGGAAGCCCTAGATGAACATGATCAAGCTTCTGAGCCATTGGATCCTCTTCACCTTTCTACCTCAAACCCATCTCCTTCCCTAGACTAGAGACTATACATCGTGTAAGCATGTTAATCTTTTTGATTGTGCTACCTGATCCTCATCATATCACTTTTGTAAAGGACAAGCATCCTTTATGATGTAAAACTGTTATGTTTTTCAATGTTAAACTTCTCTCATCTTCAAATGCAAATCTTGTTTGGATGTTTGGATATAATATGAATGAATGAATGTGCCATGAATGTAATATTCGAATTTGATTTTGTTGAATATCCTGCAAAGTTATCCCTACCTTTTGATAATGACAAAAAGGGGGAGATAGAAATGGAAATAAAAATTAAGATGGAGATAAAGATAAAAGCAAACAAAGATATTCATATAGATCATATAATGTCTAAATTGTGTAAAAACTAAAAGTATAATGAATCGCATAAAAGGGGGAGAAACAAAGTGATAATGAAATTTGATTATTTTTGAAATTTTTATGAATAACTTGAACTTTTGGAAGTAGAAAGTCAAGACAAGCTTGTGTTGAAAAATTATTTAAGAAAGGGAGATTCTTGTGTTGAATATCTAAAGCTCATATTTGTGAAAATTTAAAATTCCTTTAATGCTTGAAAGGTGGTACTCGAAAGATTTTGTCATTATTAAAGAAGAAGAGATTGTTAGTCCTAGAATTGATTTTGATGATGTCAAAGAAGTTTAAGTATAGATTATGCCTACTAATGATGTGCTTGAGAGTGGTCGCAGGTCGCCTCAAATACTTAATCATTTTACTCATATGCCTTACCACATCCTCAAGAAAATTTAAAGGCCACATCCTCGAGAAATATTCAAAGACAAAAAAATTCAAAGGCCATATCCTTAAGAAATGCCTAAAGGCAAGAAAATTCAAAGACCTTACTCTCAAGAATAATCAATTTTCCTCGCTTAAAATCCTTAAAATTAGAAGCAAAGAAATATAAGAATTAAAGGGATTAATCTAGTCTAGATACACTTCTCAATAAGTATAAATTATGTTTGAGAAGATAACTCTAGCCTAAAAAGAATTTGGTTCATGAAATATTTTCTGAAACTCCCTGTGTTGGCACGCATCTGAGCTGATCTAGTATGAAGTTAAGCTGATAAAGTATCAAAAAATAGAAAATGCATAAGCCTTCAAAATATAGGATAATTCTTTAAATCATCCCAATGATCAACTTAGCCATTCCAGTTTAGAGTTTAGCTGATTCAGTGAAGAGAAGAGCTGACTCAGTTTCAGAGAAAGATGAACATACAAAGTAGTATAAATCAATATTTTTTTATGAGCTGATCCAAAAAACCAATGAGCCGATCCAGCTATCAAGTGAGTCGATCAAGACAATATCTGAGCCGACCTAGTCTCAGACTAGCAAAGCAAGATAGAACACTGGATTTTTGACACCTACTGTTAAGTCGACTCAAATTTTTAGCTAGTGGGCTTAGTACTGAGGTGAGCCCACTGAGTGTTTGGATGAGCCGACCTAGTGAATGCAGACAAAATAATAGCTAGTTTCTTAAAAATTTAGAAGTATGGATAATTAATTCCAAATGACTATAGCATTAAATGAAGATATTTTTGAGTCAATAAATATGAAGATTTCATGGAGGGAACCAACCATGACCAACTTAAGAAAAAGGGAGAGCTTGTTGAGTATTAATTTAAGAGAAAGGTATGAGGAACCACAAGAGAAAAAGGAAGAAGCTTAAGAGAGTCATAAATTCTATCTGTCCTATATTAAGGTCAGATTAAAAGAGAAAGAGTGAGTGAATTTCAGCCAGCTACCATTAAGAAGAATCATTAAAGGCTACCTCAATCTCTTAAGCACTTAAGGAAGAAGTCTAAGCATTGAATCGTCAGCTACCTCAACTTTTTCAAATTCAAAAAGAGTTTTAGTGTACTTAACTCTATTTTTTGTACTCTTTTGTTTACTTGTAATAAATTTTTTGGGTGTAGAAATTTGGGATTGGTCCAAGCCTTAGAAATTGAATGTTATATTGGCTTTGATTGGTATCTTTGGAAAAACCAATCAGGATTGATTATAATTCTAGAAGTAAACAATCAAGATTGATTTAATTCTAGAAAAAAACGATCAGGGTTGATTGTAATTTGAAAGAAAATAATCAAGATTGATTATAAGTTCAGAAAAAAATAATCAATTATAAGATTTTAGTTGGTGAGTCAGTGAAAATCAACTAGATTAGATTATTATTCGAAAAAAATAATCAGACTGTAATCTTGAAAAGATTATAGTTGGAATTCTCAAGTAGATTTGCTTAAGGAGTAAATGTAGGTGCTGAATTTTGTGATTGTAATTATTTTATTTTTTTTATTTTCACTGCTACTTTATATTCCATTACATATCATTTTACTCACAGAATCTGAATTATTTTGGACATAAAAATTTTTTCTAATTCAAAATTTTAAAATTTTATAAAATTCAATTCATAATCCCCCTCTGAGGTTACTGCCTCTTGAAAATATTTATTTTATCAAAATTTTATGTGTCAGCTCACCCAGGCTCTTAGTTTTCTAATTTGAAATTTTGAATCAGCTAAGTAAAATTTCTAAGACCGTTCAGTCGTAGATGCAAATAGTCTAACTTTCTATTTGTTCTGTCTGTCTAAGACTGAGCCTATTTAAATCTCTTTTTAGTCAGCTAACTTGGTGACTTGGTTGACTAACTGACTTTCTAGGTTGGCTCAGAAGATTTGCTGATTTAAACTTCTTTCTGTGTTCTTCTATCTCTAAGACTGAGTCGACTATCTTTTTATATGAGTCAGCTAAGCTCTAGTGTTGCTTAGCTATGCTGATTACTAGATCAGCTTAGTAAAGTTTCTTGAATTTCCATCTTTCTATCTCCATTCTTCAGATTGTGACTGGATGGCTAAGGTTCTTACTTGATCAAGTCAAAGGCATACCAAGCATGCCAAAATAATTTTCGATAGCTTTTCTTGTTCAAATATTTTTTAGGCTAGACTTATCTTCTCAAACTTAATTTGTGTATAATTTAGCTTATTGAGAGGTCCTTTTAGACTAGACTTTCCATTCATCCAAATGAACTTAATTTTTTTTGCTTTCGAATGTAAGTCTTTGACTTGGAAACTTAAATTCACTTAAGAGATTCTTCTTGGATAAGCCATTTGAGTACTTTAAGAAAAACCTACAATTACTCTCAAAAGCATATATCAGTAAATATGATTTGTTCTCAAACACTTTTAACATCATGAAACTCAATTCTAGGGCTAACATTCATCCCTTTAGCCTTCACATCTTATTGCTAAATGTAGAATTGAGTCCCATGTTGCCGCTATTGTCTTGCACTTATCCCCTAATGATTCATTATCTTTGGTCTTGTTATTTGAGCCTCCCAAATTACGCTTTATATGAGAATGACCTTGCCGATCTATGCTTTATACTGCATGATGGCCTAGCATATGGGGCTTTGATGATGCCACTGGTGCTTTTCTCTCTCATGGATGGTTTCACAAACAACTTTCATGGTATTACTCTTGTGTCAACCAGGTCCTTTGCAAATGTATCTCTATAATGATCTAGGACCTCATTCAAAAAAGTTAGCCGAAAGATATTATTTAGATTCTTTAGCTCTGTATAATATCCAAAATCTTTTGAGTAAATAAGCGATGTGGGACTAAATATATGTTCGCACAAATCCTCACATACTCCTCTCGTTTAAGCCCTGACATCTTCACAAAGCTAAAGGTCCAAATCCATGCACCATTCATAAACACCATGATTGGCCCATGAAAACCTTAATGAATCTATGAGGTAGTATCTTCTAGTCCACATAAGGTATTGACTGAGTTGGTTCTGATACCATTTGTAACAACCTAGAATCTTATCCAAAAAGAGTAGTTGGAAGGTATTATTTGGATTCCTTGATTCTTTATAAGTATCTAAGATCTTTTCAGTTAAAAATCAATGTGAGACTAAATACACATCCACATGGGTTCTTACATATTGTCCCTGTTTAAGTCCTGACTTTCTCACCAAGCCAATAGTCAAATTCATTCATCTATTCATAAATACCATGATCGGCCCATGGTTAACCCCTAATGAACCTGTGCTACCATATTCCCTCATCCACATAAATTATAAGCCGGGTTTGCTCGGATACCATTTGTCACAATCTAAAATCTTTTCAAAAAAGATAGTAAGTATTATTTGGATTCCTGGACCTTGTATAAGTATCCAAGATCTTTTCAGTGAATAACCAATGTGAAACTAAATACATGCCTGCACGGATCCTTACATACTCCTTCCATTTAAGCTCTGACATTCTTATCAGGCTAACGGTGTAAATCCATACATCCTATCATAGACAATATGATCGACCCATGGTTAGTCTCAATAAATCCATGCTGTATATCTCCTAGTCTGCATAGACTATTAACTGGATCGACTCTAATACCATTTGTAATAACTCAAGATCTTATTCAAAAAGACTAGTCATGAGGTATTATTTATATTTTTTGATCTTGTATAAGTATCCAAGATTTTTTCAATGAATAATTGATATGGGACTAAATACATACCTACATGAATCCTCACATACTCCCTCTATTTAAATCCTAGAATCTTCACCAAATTAAGAATCAAATCTATATATTTATTCATAAATACCATAATCAATTCATGGTCAAGCTAATAAACTTATGCTGCAGTATCTCCTAGTCCACATGAGTTATGAAAAGATCCACTCTGACATCATTTGTAACAGTTCATGACCTTAGCCAAAAAGACTAGTCAGAAGGTATTATTTAGGTTCCTTACCAGACTAAGGATCAAATCTATATATCTATTTATAAACTTCATGATTGATCCATGGCAGTCCTAATGAACCCATGCTATAGTATCCTCTGATTAACATAGGCTATGGGCTGGGTTGGCTCTGATACCATTTATCACAACTCAGGATCTCACCTAAAAAGACTAGTTGAAAGATATTATTTGGATTCTTTGATTCTGTATAAGTATCTAAAATCTTCTTAGTGAATAAGCGATGTGAGACTAAATACACGCCCACATGGCTTCTTACATACTGCTCCTATTTAAGCCCTAGCATCCTTGCCAAGCTAAAAGATCCATGCATCTATTTATAAACACCACGATTGACCAATAGTAGCCCTAATGAATCCATGCTGAGTATCCTCTAGTCCACATAAGCTATGGGTTAGATTAACTCTGATACTATTTGTCATAATATAGGACCTCACTCAAAAAGGCTAGCCGATATGTATTATTTGGATTTCTTAACTCTATATAAGTATTCAAGATCTTTGCAGTGAATAATCAATATGAGATTAAGAGTGGGTTTGAGACTGCTTTCTAAATCTACTTTTAGCCTCCAAAGCACTTTGAGAAAAAAATATGGTGCTTGGTAAAAGTAAATTCAAAGTCCTTTGACTTAATGCCCACCTTTTCAAAGTCATTTTCCTAATATAGGTTAGGGGTACATTCCAAAAATCACTCTCTTGGCATGCAATTTGCTACTTTAATGATATATATAAGTTTTCTAATATTGCCCTCATAAAATTTTTAAAAACCCAGTGTTACCCTTACTCTCTTTATTCAATAATTATCTCTCTACCCCACTTTCAAAAAAAATTTCTCTCTATCACAAAGGACAACCTTCTCTACAACCCATCAAAGTAAAGTCAGGTGTCAGAGGAGGAGGTACTAATCTCTTCTTAAATATATTTTTTAATAGCACTTGCTTTACTTTATGGGGCAACAATGGGATAGGGTGAAGATTATCCCCATCGGTAAAGATGGGTGGAGATAGAAAATATCCATAAGCGAGATGTGGCAATATAGGTGTAAGGGATAATACTTATATCAAAAAATAAGATGTTGAGTTTAAATTCTAATCTCCTCAGCATAGATATCTTGTTTCATGGAAATAGAGATTGGGGACGAGGATTGTGTCTCCCCTCCCAACCAAGTTGTTCTCATGAGTAACTAAGATGTCTTAAATCAAAATACAAAAACAATCTGACATTCTGTTCATGAAATAGACTGAAATTTTAATAAAACATACAAAAAAAAATCTTAGTACTGCTATATATCTCATCACAACTAGTCTATAAATTATAGAGATAAGAAATATAATTAATTCATCTCTTTTAGTGGGATAAAATATTTTTCCATGATTTCTTAGATTTGAATGAGAAAGCATAGTTATTACCAAAAGCTATACTAGTTTCTTAAATTTATTGCTTTTGTTTCATCATTGTAGAAAATAAAATGTGTAAACTAGCCAATACAAGAATGCAAAAAAATCAGCAATCTGTCCATGTGTTACGTGTATTATGTTTTTTTCTTCTGAGATGGTGACCTTCATTTTTTATAATTTTTGTGTTATTTCATTTTTTCTTTGCTTTAATAATGTGTGCCCATTGGGTTTTTATTTAATTAATGGAAGAGATGGCTAGTTCCTCTAAAGAAAAGGCCTTTTGGAGCTCGAAACATGTAGAAGTTTTTTGTGGATTGTGCATTGAATTGACAAAGGTCATCACCCATGGACTCATTTTAGCAAAGAAGGTTGGAAAAATATTCTGGCTAAGTTTGAATAGTTGATTGGTAAAAATATGACAAAGCTCAATTGAAGAGCAAGTGGGATAACCTTAAGAAAGAGTGGAAAAAATGGAATCAATTGATCAAGGGTGAAATATGACTAAGATGGGATCCTTGGAAGAAAACTATTGATGCGAGCGATGAATGGTGAAAGCAAAAGATTCAAATCTTTACCTTATAAATTTATTCAATACTCTTTTCGATGTTATTTAGAATTGCATTGATCTAAAAGGATATCTTTATTTTTGATAAATAAATCCTAAGTTTAAGAGTTTTAGGGCAAAAAGCATCTCTCCTGATTTTAAGGCACTATTGGATTGCATGTTCGTGAATACGGTGGCTACTGGAGATATTATATGGTGCTCATCTCAAGGTTTGACTTCCAACCAAATTGAGGAAGTCACAAGGCTAGATAGTGATGATGACTAAGGGCATGATACTAACAAGGATCTTGCTGAAATCGGTGCAAGTCCAGATAAGGGCAAAAAATAAGTGATGCTGAATAAGGCATGCAAAGGCAAGAAAAAGAAAGAAAGAAAATTAAGTAGACCAACTAAGATAAGCAAGCATCTCGAAATAATTGCCTCAACTATTGATAGTAGGAAGAATGTTGCTCCCCATGCTCAAGAGATCATGGATAATATTTATAAGGAGCTCATAGAAATGTTAAAAGCCATATCTGAGATTGCACAAGATAAGAAACATCATTTCTTTGCTTTACATCATTTGAAGGAAAACTTGAACCAAATGATATTTAAAAACTTGAAGAGTGATTAGAAATGGGTGAATTGGCATAAACATGAGTTTTGAATGCTACAAATAAATGTTCCGTATGTTTAGCTTCTTAGGTTGAAAGCTTGCTGACTTTTGCTTTTTGGGTGTTATCTTGATTATGATGGGATTTTATAGACATTTTTTATTTAGGATCTTCATTATGATGTTTGGTGTGGTTTTGCTTTTTGTTGAATATATGGAAGTACTTTTGAGATACTTTTGATTATTATGGTTTGCCATATGAACTTACTTTTATTTTACTATCTCATTTTCTTTAAATTATTTACATGATCATATTTTAACTTTTGATGTATTTAAATGTAACTAGGTATGGATGTAAGCTCTCTTAGAAGTAATAGCATTCAAGATGATGATGATGAATTTTGAGACTTGGTTTATGCTGGAGTCTATACTGCGATAGTATATTATCAAACTTATATTTGTAAACAGCCTTGCATGACTTCCACAAACATCAGAAAAGCATGGATTTGAGAGTTGATGTCTCAAGAGATAAATGAAGCTCGATGTTATAGAATGTTTAGAATGGATAAACAAGTCTTTTATAAGTTGTTGCATAATTTGGTTTATCATTATGGCTTGAAAGGGTCAAGAAGTTTTAGCATAGAAGAAATGCTTAGGATATTTCTTCATATTCTCGGGCATGGGATAAACAACAGGTTAGCACAAGAACGATTTCAACATTCTAGAGAGACTATAAGCAGATATTTTGGAATAGTTTTGAAGACAATGTGTGGGATGGCAAAAGATTTGATCCAATCAATGGATCGAGGGTTTAGAGAAATTTCAAAAAAGATAACAAATAATAATAGATATATCCATATTTTAAGATGAGAATTTTATATAGTGATTTTTAGTGAATCGCAAAAATAAGTTTATGACTAATGAAATCTATCTTATTCTTTTAGGATTGCATTGGTGCAATAAATAGGACACACATTTCAGCTATAGTACTCGTTGAAGATCAAGTTCATTACATAGGTCATAAAGGGAGTCCATCACAGAACATATTGGCCTATAATTTCAACATGAAATTTATATATGTTTGGATAGGATGGGAAGGTATAGCTTATGATACTCACATTTTCTACAAGGCTATTAGAAGACCCAAATTAGAGTTTCCTCATCCATCGCTAGGTTTATTTCACTATCCATATTTGATTAGTAATTGTTGCTCTTGATCTCCCCACCTAAGGTCGGCCGCGGAGGTTGATGTGGCTGAGGTGGATCCACTACTAGAGCTCCATCTGAATACCTACAAAAAAGTTTTCACTAGGATGTTCTCTAGTGAAGACCCTCCGACGCTCAAGTTAGAAGATGGAGAATAATAAAAGAAGAGAGTAGGGAGTCAAAAGCTTATTTTGAGGATCTCGGAGCCCTTTTATTTATAGGAAAAGAATTAGAGCCGTATTCATCTCAGAGTCTTGATGATTTTTTAGATTTATCGTATAGATTGATTTAGATAAGATATTTTTCTTTTACGAAAGACTCGATCATGGAGAAATTCCATTCTATCTGTATTTTTTCAATTTAAAAGAGAAATGGATCTGGTGTCAAGGAGCTTAGCTCGACAACGGACAAACTATGATAGATCATCTATGGTCGAGGTTCTAGAGATCGTGGAGCATGCATTGACCCTAGATTATTTGAGATTGTCAGCCATGTATGAGCTATAGTAGGTCGTCTAAGGATGAGGTAGAGCAGGATAGGGTTGGGGTGCAAGAATTGCTACAGACTCAGTAGGTCATGCCTGTCGATCTTCATATCTATCGCATCCTTAAGATCTGATAAGCATTAATCTCCCATAGCTCGATCGAAACCGAAGATGTGATAGTCGAGACTGAGGTACAGATCCATAATAGATATCCCGCACTCTCAAGATCGATCTTTCGACAGGTCGGTCAAAGAGAATACCAGTTCGAGGTCGAGACTGATCTCATTGAGCTATCTTCTATTAACACATGTTGAAGATCGACATCCTGAGATGAATCACCTTCAAATCTAGACCGTCGGTTCATTGGATCTATGAGAGCCACGTCTTGACCAATCACAGGCTGTCCTTTATCGAGCATCGATCGGAGGAGGTAAATTGACAATAGATCAAAGCTGTCCAGGCATTCTATAAATAGTGCTGCGGTAATTTTGGTTTTCACCATCTTTGCTATTGTGAGGGAGAACTCTATCATTTCATTTTTTGAAAATTCTGCTCGATCGAGGTCGAGCTATCATCGACCCCATCTTTGCCCCTCGTTTGTTCGATCGCATCATCCTTAGGTCAATTTTTTGTCACCCAACTATGAGTGTGTCTAGTTCATCCCCATCCACCTGGAGCTTGGATGATTATGTTAGGAGTGTGGATCCTGGGTCCGACGCAAAATATTCTTTGGATAGGCCTGAAGTGAGTGAGGTCCCAAACTTCAGTCTGTTTAGAGTGAACTCCATTCTCTCCTCAGAGGATCTGGAGATTCTTAGGCTGAAGTACCATATCCCTGTTGAATTTAGGTTAGAAGTCGCCATCCTCGGGGAGCGCATAGCTCTTCCTCATCATGGTCGGATAAGACTGTACGAGGAAGCCTTGAAGACTGACCTTAGGCTGTCCTTCCATTTTTTGACTATAAAATTTTTTAACTTATATAAAATAAGCTCTTGTAGTATTGCGCCAAACTCATGATGCCAAATTTTGGTATTTTTCACCCACTGCCTTCTCCTCGAGGTCGAACCGACCTCTCAGCTCTTTCGAGCTTGCTTCACATAGAAGGAGCACCTTACAGAGGTCAGTGATGATACACCTCTCCTCGAAAGGGGCATCGTCTCTTCCGAGGTGCTCCTTCCTCGATCCACAACTAGAAGGAGTGCTTCTTTTTTGTCTTGGCCGAGCAACTCTGAGACTTTAACACATCATGGGATCGACCTCATAGGTCGGCAGTCAGAGCTCCATCACTATTAGATGTCGAGAAGGAGGCACTGGCATAGAGCTTCGGTCTCACTCCCCCTCCGCTATCCAAGCTCCTTACTGAGGAGAGCTTGTTCAAGGTCGGATTGAGCCCAACTGACCCTAAAAGTAAATAATTTTTTGCATCTAATTGAATTCGATCTTATTTTTTTTTGACTAACTTTATCTTTCATGCAATAATGAATCTCGAGGATTTGGAAGCTCTTCATCAGGCCATGAAGAGGAAGAAGGCTAGTGTGGCTCCAATCCCTAAGCACGATCGAACTGAGGCCATCCTCTCTCAGCCCGCAACTGGGGGTCTCTTGGGGCTTAAGAGCACTCCCCCAAGGAAGGAGTCGGTGCCGGTGAAGGTCGTGCAGCCTCTTCACTCCATCGTGCTGGGGGAACCTGCCCTCTGACCTTCTACATCCTCATCGCAGTGAAGTTCGGGCACCCCTTGAATTTTATGCACATGTCTTCGCACCCAGCTGATCTACCAGCTGAAGCATCCCTTCTGATAGAAGTTCTATCGAACGTCGAGGCCCCGAATGCCAAGAAGGCCATCAATGATTATCGGCTCGCCCGATCTTTGCTTAGGTCAATCTTACTGCCGGCCGATGTTGAAGCCTGCAACACTAAAGGTGGGGCGTTCTGAATCCATGATTTGTGGGACTCCCTTCTCTGGATAAGTGACCATCTATTACCATTCCTCGATTCATTTCGATCTTTCACTTAATTTTTAATTAATTTTAATTTTTTTTTTGTAGCTCATCCACCACTTCCACCATTTCACAGAGACGATCTATGAAGCTCAACAAATTTCAAGGGAGGTCGAGGAAAAGGCTACTCAAGCCACTCGAAGGGTGGATGATGCCCAACTGCACAAGCCAAAGGCTGAAGGCGAGAACAAGTCACTGCAAGCTTAGGTGAAGTGGCTTGAGTCTGAGCTCGCCAAGGTCCGAGCTGATGCTGAAACTTGGTTGTCATCTGAGAAGACTAAATACGAGGAGAAGGTGGATGCCGGCAAGGCTGTCGTGGTCAAGGCCTTCCGTTCTTTGATCGAATTTGGTGATATCAAAGTAGAATATGGTTTGACTTCGTACTTGTAGGGGATCGAGGACTTTAAAGAGAAGATCATGAATCATTTTTTTGATCTCAACCTCAGATCCCTGGAGTCGGACGGCAAGGAGGAGGAGGTCGGTGAAGTCAGAGACAAAGGGCTACGGGTTGAGGAGCTCTTCAGTCGGTTTGCAAAGATTGGGTGACCAAGGAGGTGGTGCCAGCTCCGCCTCCAGCTGTCATCATCCTCTCTGACCATGCTGAGGTCAGTGAGTCCCATGCTTCTGAGGGAGCTTAAACTTGTAGCTCAGCCCGGGCATGTCCGGGCTTAATTGTTGGTTGGCCTATTTTGTGGACCTCGATCCTTACCAAGGTATTTTGTACTGGACCGACCAACACTTTGTAAAAATCTTTCTTCAATGAATATAGTAGTTTCCTTCCATCAAAATGTGTCATGTTGTGGAGCAAGTGGTGTAGGTCGGCTAATTTGAGTAACTGAGTTCAGCTTCCGACCTTCGCTAGATGCAGTCGATCATAGGCAGTTCTACATCAATATTCATTCTTTAGGTCATCTTTTGGGCTATGAAGAATAGCTATGATACTTCGGTAGGTGAAAGATCGATCTCAGAAATATTTTAGGCAGATCACATAGTTCGTAGAAAAATAAAGAACACGTAGGGGATCACAAAGACGAGCTACGCTTTTCCTCAGCAATGATCGAGGAGTGCTTGGAGAGATCGAGTGGAGATATGTACCACTTCTCGACCATGGCCGAGGAGTGCACAATGGAGATCGAATGGAGATGCATAGTGCTTCTCGATCGTGAGTGAGAAGTGCACGTTGGAGATCCGTATGGAGATATATATCGCTCCTTGATTATGGCTGAGAGTATGCATTGGAGAACCGCATGGAGGTGCGTATCACTCTTCGACTGTGGTCTAGGACCGCACGATGGAGATCCGCATGGAGATGCATCCGCTCGTCGATCATGATGGAGGAGCACGCATTAGAGAACCACATGAAGATATGTACCACTCCTCGATCATGGTCGAGAAGCACACAATGGAGATCCGCATGGAGACACATTTCACTCCTCGATCATAGTCGAGGAGCGCACATTGGAGAACTGTATGGAGATACATACCACTCCTTAGCCATGGTCGAGGAGCACATGATGGAGATCCACATAGAGATGCATACCGCTCCTTGACTGTGGTCAAAGAGCGCACGATGGAGATCCATATGGAGACATGTACCGCTCTTCGATCGTGATTGAGGAGTGCATGATGGAGATCTGTAAGGAGATGCATTTCGCTCCTCGATCGTAGTCGAAGAGTATGCATTGGAGAACCGCACGGAGATGCATACCACTCCTTGATTGTGGCTGAGGAGCACGTGATGGTCGAGGAGCACGCATTAGAGAACCATATAGAAATGCATATCACTCCTCGATTATGGTTGAGGAGCATGCGATGGAGATCCTTATGGAGATGCATTTCGCTCCTCGTCCATGGTCAAGGAGCGTGCATTGGAGAACCACATGAAGATGCATACCGCTCCTCGTAATGATCGAAGAGCATACGATAGGATCTGCATAAAGATGCATACCGTTTCTCGATCGTGATCGAGGAGCATGCATTGGAGAACCGCATGAAGATGCATACCATTTCTCGATCGTGATCGAGGAGCACATGATGGAGATCCGTATGGAGACACATACCGCTCCTCGATCGTGATCGAGGAGCACATGTTGGAGATCCATATGGAGATGCATACCATTCCTTGACCATGATCGAGGAGCACACAGTGGAGATCCACATGGAGATGCGTTTCACTCAGCTTCTCTATGGACGAGAAGCACGCGTTGGAGAACCGCATGAAAATATGTACCGCTCCTCGATCATGGTTGAGGAGTGCGTATTGAAAAATCACATGGAGATGCATTCTGCTCAACTCGTTCGTGGATGCGAAGCGCGCATTGGAGAATAAAAGAGGCATTGAGATTTGCAAAATAAAAATATTTATTGCTTATTTAATGAGAATTATTACTCAAAAATAATAAATGCATAATTTGTCGGGGTTCCAAGTTTGGAGAATTGAAGCTCTATCGAGTCGGCAATGTCAATGCACCCCTGGTTGCGCCACTTCATTGACATGGTATAACCTTTCTTTTGTTTGGCTTGATTCGGAAGGGGTATGACGGATCTGCCCCCCAGAGATGGTATAGATGGCCTCTACTATTGGTTGATCTCTATGGGGGTCTTTTTGTCGTGGAGGATCGCCCCATGGGCTCTCTTGGATTCATTGTTCATCGATGTAGCAACGAAAATGTCCTTGTCGGATGAGTGCCTCTATCTCCTTTTTGAGCTGCAAGCATTCCTCCATATCGTATCCATGGTCCCGATGTGGTACCTACAATATTTTTTTGGATTTCTTGTCCGCACCGGAGAAAGCATCCTCTTCGATGGAGGGAGCTCCTCTTGCCGCTCTATCTCCATGAGGATTTGGGCTTGGAGAGTGTTCAACGGAATGAAATAGTGGAATCTCCACAGAGGAGTTTGAGATCAGGATGGCACTATGGGGTATCTAGGTCAGTTTCTTCGAGGTGGGCTCTGAGAATGGTGAGGTCTTGGTTCCACATGCCGATACTACGCTCATCGATAATCTTTCTTCTCCTGTCCGGTGTTCGGCTGTGATCCACCATTGAGGTTCTCCCCCTGTCGATCCCAAGCTTCCTTGACTTGAGCATACCTCTCTGCCTGCTCCAACATTTTGGCTAAGTCCTTCGGATAGTTTAAGTTGAGTGAGAAGAGGAGGTCATTCTGAAGAAGTCCGACCTTCAGCACGGTCATCACCATAGATTGATTTAAATTCCAAACTTTCAAAGTTGCAGCGTTGAAGTGGTTGATGTAGTCCTTGAGTAGCTCATTCTCCCTCCACTTGATGCTGATAAGAAAATCTGAGTTACGATGCTATTAGCGACTGCTGATGAAGTGCACGATGAACAATCGACTCAATTGATGGAAAGAGTCCATATAGTTCGACTGCAGATTTAAATACCAATGACGAGTTGCCTTCCTCAGAGTCGAAGGAAAAGTTTGACAAAGAGTCACATCATTAGCTTTTTGCAAGAGCATGAGAGATCAGAAGTTCTCCGGATGGTCCATTGGGTCGGTGGTTCCGTCATAGGGCTCCACCTGAGGCATCTTGAACCGAGGTGGCAAGGGTTCGTTTATAATCCTCTCTGTGAATGATAGGTTAATGTTGAACTCCATATCATCATCTGGCTGCCTCGATGTCTGTAATGCATCGATCATTGTTGTATCTCCTAGAGCCTTCTCTCCAAATCATCCTCTCGGGTTGGATGGTATCGGGAAAAAACATGACCTAGAGTAGAATCCCTTCTCGAGATTAGGATAGGTGATAACCTAGGTCTGTGGCGAAGTGGACTATCGTGTCAGCTATGTCGATCGGCTCTCGCCCTTGGGCTATGTGGAGGTCGGTCTACCAATCTCCCTTTGGCTGGCCGTGGATTCTTAGAGGTAGGATGAGGTTCACTATTTTGTTGTATCTCTCTCACTGCAGCCGAAAGTACTTGCACCTACTGGACGAGGCTATTATACTGGTCTTGAGAGATCGCTAGTGCTATCAGAAGATTCTCTTGGATCGGTAGTGGAGGTGTATTGGTCAGCGGGATGTTGTTGGCCTACCTATCGTTGGAGCGTTGCAACGCGTTCGATGCACCCTTTCGTGTCCTTATAGTGCATGGCTGGTGGTGAGCTCTCTCCTCTCGAAATAAGACCTCGAAACTAGTCGAGGGTCCTTTTTCTAGTGCTAGGTATTGCTCCTGATCTCTCCGCTTAAGGTCGGCCACCGAGGTTGATATGACCGAGCTGGATCCACTGCTGGAGCTCCATCCAAATATTAGTAAAAAAATCCTCACCGGGGTACTCTCTAGTAAAGACCCTCCGACGCTTAAGTTAGGAGATGGAGAACAATGAGAGAGAGAGTAGGGAGTCGAGAGCTTATTTTGAGAATCTCAGAGTTTCTTTATTTATAGGAGAAGAATTGGAGCCGTATCCATCTCAGAGGCCTGATGATCTTTTGGATTTGTTGCGTAGATTGATTCAAATAAGATATTTTTCTTTTACAAAAAACTCGATCGTGAAGGAATTCTATTCTTTCTGGATTTTTTCAATTTAAAAGAGAAACGAATCTAGCGTCAAGGAGCTTAGCTCGGCCATGGCTGAGGTTCTAAAGACCGTGAAGCATGCGTTAATCCTAGATTGTTTGAGATTGGTCGGCCATGTACGAGCTATAGTAGGTCGTCTAAAGACGAGTAGAGCAAGATCGGGCTGGGGTGTAGGAACTGCTGCGAACTCAATAGGTCATACCTGATGATCTTCATATCTATCGCATACTTAAGATCTGATAAGCATTAATCTCGCATAGCTCGACCAGATCCGAGAATGTGACCACTGAGGCCGAGGTACAAATCCACAATAATAATGATTCACTTCTACCTATTATAGTGAATTATGATAAATTATGCAAAAAATTATATATTATTTAATAGATGTGAGATATCCAAAATTCTAGAGGTTGCTTGGGCCCACACAAGGAGGTTAGATATCACTTGCCTAACTTTCAACATGGACCTACACCAACTGGGTATAAAGAAGTGTTTAGTCGAAACACTCATCGTTGAGATCGAAGATTGAACGTACATTCGAAGTGCTAAAGAAAAAATGAAAAATATTGAAAACGATGCCTGGCTACCCCTAAGAAAAGCAAGTGGAGATTATGGTTGTAACGATGGCACTACCTAATTATATTCGGCAAAATTCTACAAGTGATCATCATTTTAGAAGAGCAGAATTGCATCTTAGCCCAAGTCATGAAGATGATGACAATGATGTAGATGGTATGAATACCCATTCGATAGCTAATGCAACAAATGAAATGTCGAAGTTACGGGATGAGATAGCCATTAGTTTAATGAGATAATTTTCATAGACTATTTGTGGATGGTTTTTCTTTTATGGAGTTTATTGGGAACTTTTAATGTTATGCTGTGGAAATTTTATGAATGTAAACTTTATTAGTATTCATTGGGATTGTATATTTTTTTATATTTTATTTTTTAACTAATATATAAATGTGATTCCTATTTTATCTTTCTTATTTTACTAGTACAAATCAGGAAATTTAATTATTCACTTGTAGGTTTTTTGGTGTGAAGCAGTGAAAGCACTTCTTGAATAGATTTTAACCAAACACCTCATGAAATAAGACTGCTTTACAAAGGAACTTTAGAATAGAAATTACCAAATATTGAACAGCTTTTTATTAATGCACTTTGGTTCAATGTGCTTTCTATAAATGCACTTTTACAATGCCAAAGCAATCCCAAACCTAGCCTAAATACATGACTTCACAGGTCCTTACAATCTCACCATATTATTTGTGCCGGCAGGTTATCTCAAACAGGAACATGGCCTCTTTACCAAAAAAAAAAAAACAGCAACATGGTCCCCGGGACGGGCATGTTACAGTACATCCCTTCTCGTGGACTTCTAGTAAATCTATTTTTAGCTGCTTCCAGGGGCTTTGTATTATACTATCTGCACATACTGGGCCCAAATTTGTGGACCGAGCAACCACATTCCGGAGCCTCTTTACGTGGATATCGTCACCCTCATGCTGATAACAGATCAACAAGTCTCATAATTATGCGGATGAATCTTGAACGAAACAGGCACCTATACTTTACCGGTCGCATGGTTACGAGGAGTCTGGCGTACGTATTGGCATATTCAAATTGTATGTTTCAGTTTCAGTTGATGCTGACCCTCATTACCTTGCCTTCGGAGTCTCAGTTCATGCCAATTGGGTTGGCTGCACATCAGTTTGGAAGAGAATGTATTTTCTGTGATCTATTCCAAATTTTCTTATGACTGCTAGAAGCCGATTTTATCATGGTATGCACAATACAAATATCTGACAATGCTTCTTCACCTGGCTCCTTTGTTTTGTCATACTGTGGCGCCTTTTTCTCAGGAGTGTTTGGCAATCTGCAGCCTTACATCTTATTCTGGATATGTTATACTATCGGCACTCTTGGTGCTGTAAGCAGGGAGAACTGTGGTTTGCTTAACTTCTTCAACTCAAATTCACAGGACGGAATGTTGACGGCTCAACGATCTCCCTACGATACTTCTCTCTGCCTCATCATCAGACCCTTGTGAGCTTTTTTTGTTTTGCATCACTCTTGCTTGTATACTGTTCCAGCTTATTTTATATCCTAAGCTAGCTACTTTCGTACACACATTTTCTTTTGGTTGGACACTCCATTATGTAAATAAACAGTGTTTTATGTTATCATAATATATAGCTGCTAGCTGCTCAGTTTACCAAAAAAACGAGTTAGGCTCTAGTCCCACCTTCACCACGATTGATGATGTCCATGAATTTTTATAGACCTTGTATATTTTCTTCCAGAAGATATATACTGTTAGGAAGCACACCTCCTCGCTTGGGTGAGGACCAGCTTTTCAGCCCTGATAATGGATCCCTTTGCATTTTAATATATTAATAATAATAATGATGATATCTAATGCGTGCAAGGCTATCCACACAGATTGAATATCTACATAATAAATCCAAAGGGCGAAAATCATAAATGGAAAGGAACATTGTCTACTTTTAGCAAGTGGAGATTATTAGTCTATATATCGTAACTAAAGTCTTTATCTTATTTAGATATAGTACTCTCCACAAATCTTCTCCTGATTGGACTTTGTTTCGTCCATCCCTTCATGAAGCCTTAAAATCCAATAACGACCGACACACGTGAAATGATTCCAGCATCTTATATGTGCACTCACTTCTCCCTGATACCCGCTTCCACGAGGCTTGAGCCATGTGCGCTCCGACTCACATGGGCTCTTCTCTCTCGTAGGGAGGGACAATTAAAATAGTCTCTGTTGATCTCCATCACCACGAGCACCCTGCCTTAGTGTTCAAGTACTCAGTAAGCAGACCAAAAGCATGACCTTAAAGAAGTGGGTAAAGATAAGGTGGTCAAGAGGCGCACGGCATGGTCATGGACATAAGTTGGGTGGCAAGGAAGGCAATGGATGATAACCTTCATCAACAATCTGTTATTTTGATCGCCAGGTCATAAGATGTGGAGGAAGAGGAAAAAAAGGATTATGGAGCACCTGATTCAAAGGGGCATACCTTCCTCTAGTCCCACAAATGAGAGGAGGGCATGAATTGAAGCAAAAGAGGTTGTGATCGCCAGGTCATAAGATGTGGAGGAAGAGGAAGAAAAGGATTATGGAGCACCTGATTCAAAGGGGCATACCTTCCTCTAGTCCCACAAATAAGAGGAGGGCATGAATTGAAGCAAAAGAGGCAAGTCATCGTTTGGGCAAAGGGAAGGCTAAGCCTTTCTACCGGATCTCTCACTCCCTCCCTCCCTCCCTCTCCCTCTCCTTGTACGTGTATGTGTGCGTGGCTTTATGGATTAGTCTCTCTTTATGCCGTTTAATAAGGACTAGTTGTTTCAGTTGGGAGGTATTTAAAGCACACGTTGCTCTTGTGATGGGGTGGGGTTGGTGGGCGTCCCCGGGGTTCCTGTTGTGGAAAATCTGTAATCACTGTATTGCAATGTAGCGTTGCTCGCTTTGTGAGATCTATTTTCCTTTCTTGTTATGATAAAAATATTAAACTATATAGGGCAAACTAAAATTTATATAAAGATAAAGTCATGGATGCCATCACGGAAGAAGACCTGGATGTGCTATTTGCTGTCGTCTTGATTTTCTTAATGTAACTCAAGTATTCTCGATAAAGAGGATCGACAAACACTTTAGATGAACTAAAGATCAAGTCCATAAAAAATATTTTTTTATCGTGTGCTTCATCTATTAGAGATAGTATCTGAATCAGTTATAGAGATTAAATTAAAATAGAAGCCATCTTTACTACAGTTACGTAGAATTTAACTTTATTACAATCACCATAAAAAATATCCTATCTCCGTATTGGATGCTTATCTTTAATTATAGTCCACATCAAATTAAAAAATAAAATAAAACAATCCCAATGTGCGTTATTGTGGTCCACATTTGGATGGGCTTAATTGGATAAATTCTAATATTCTCCCACTCGGCTCAACTTAACACAGTCACCATTGTTTTAATTATTGAAAATATTTTAAAAATCTTTAATATCTTTTTATCTAAATCCATTAATTGAAAAAGTGACATGGATCCATATTTAAAAACTCGATTCCTCTGTAAATTATAGGATATACACTGCATGCCTGCAAAGTAATCACTGGTGCAAATCATATCAAAAAATATATTATCAATCAATATATGATCTTTCATGTATTACATAAGCACTAATGATATTTCATAATCGAGTTCTTAATATGAAATTTACTCCATGAATAGATGAAGTTTTGTATCTATTCTTGGTCTCTTTATATCACATGATAAACTATTGATCAACGTTAAATAAAATAAATTGAATATTATTATAAAACTAAATATGATAGCATGATAACATAGTGTCCATATCAATCATAAAAACGAGCTAATGAGTGCTATATAAACCATATGATTTTTGAAAATCCTGAAAGTGAGTCCTTTAGTTAATGAATTTGCAATCATTGGATACGTAGTAATATGTTCCATAAATACTATGCCTTGATTTATTTTCTCATGAAAAGCAAAGTATTTAACATCAATATACTTGCAGACACTTGTACTCTTTGTACTATTGAAAAACTATACTGTTGAATTATTATCAAAGCATTTCTTTAGATGTTCGCTAATGGAGCCAATAACTCTAAGTCCTGTAATAAAATTCTGCAACCAAATGGCTTGTGACGAAGTCTCCTAACAGGCTACATATTTAGCTTCCATAGTGGATATAGTGACCAAATATTGTTTTCAACTTAATGATGATGGTACCTTTTGTAAGTAGAAAAATATATCCAATGGTAGACTTTTTATTATCAATATAGCTGGCAAAGTTTATATTTGAATAGCCAATAACTTGAAGATGATCAAACTATTTGTATGTGAGCATGTAGCCTTTTGAGGATGGCAAGTAACACATAACTTTCTTTACGGTTTTCCAATACTCTATTGTTGGATCATATTAATAATACCCAAACATATATCGATACAGTAAAATTAATATCTGGAGCGTAAAATTCTAAGTATAGATCAAAATTCCAATAAGAGATGCATAGGGTGTGGACCTTATGTCCTCTCTCTCCATCTCATCTCTTGGATATTGCAATTTACTAAGTTTATCACCCTTTATGATAGGAACAACTTCGAAAAATATTTTTTGCATCCTAAATTACTATAATATTCTAGAAATATAAGTCTTTTGAGATAGCCTAAGTAAACCTAAGGATTCATCTCTATAAATCTCAATATTGATAACATAAGAGGTTTATCCATATCTTTTATCTCAAAATTTTAAGATAAAAACTATTTATTTTTTTAATAGACCAAGATCATTACTGGCAAGTAGAATATCATCCATATATAATAGTAAAATTATAAATTTACTCCACTGATGTTCAAGTACATATATTTATCGATAATATTTTCTTTAAACCTAAAGAAAGTGATTATCCTATTAAATTTGAGATACCACTATCTAGAAGGTTATTTAAGTATATAGATGAATTTCTTTAATCTGTAAATCATATACTCTTTTTCACTAACAATAGAACCCTCGAGTTGTTCAGTATAAATATTTTTCTCTATATCACCATTGAGGAAGATTGTTCTCACATCTATCTAATATAGCTTCAAATCAAAATGAGCCACTAAGTCCATGACAATCCTATAAGAGTATCCTTTGATGAAATGATAAGATAGGTGTCTTCGAAGTCGATGCATTCCTTTTGTATGAACATCTTTGCCATAAATATGGCTTTATATCATTTAACCTTGCCATTAGGGTTCATTTTGGCCTTATAGATCCATTTACAACCTATTAGATGCAGATCTTCAAGTAGGACAACTACATCCAAGATATGGTTATGTATAGAGTTTAGCTCTTATCGTAAGAAACTAGAGGTTGATTAATATGCACAATAGAAGGATAAAATAAAAATTTAATTAATCATGTAGTAGAATAAAAATTAATTTTTAGATTAATTAATATGATATCTCATCTCGTATCAACCCTGGATCCCTCTTAGTTGTTAAGAATAAAATTAAAAGAAAAAGGAAGATCAGATCTTCATCTTTGCATGGGTAGCTCTTCACTGCAATTTGATGATCGTAGATATTTTTTCGATTTCTTTTGAAATCGTACATGCATCTGACCTCTACAGATATTCATATGAGATCGTCGTCTAATCAGAAAATCTGATCTCACCATAGGACTAGCTTCCTTGCAGAGATCCTCTTTGATGATGGTTTTATTTTCTATCTTTGTTGAAAATTCTTCTAAAAAATTTTAGTCTTTTATCTTCGCAAATCACGTATCACATGAACAGATCAAGAATCTTTCTTGATTCTTTCTTGATTTTCTTCTAAAAAAAATCAACTCCTCAGTCTTTCTTTGATTTTCTTCTCAAAAAAATCAACATGCAACCTTTCTTGATTTTTTTCTCAGGAAAATCCAACTTCTCTTTTTCTTCCCTTCTCTTTAGTATGTGCCCAACTCTTAGGCATGCAAAAGTTGTAACATCCAACTTTTGGACGTGTAAGAGAGAGAGAGAGAAAGAGAGAGAGATGGGGCGTGAAGGAAGAGAGGCACCCTCTTGAGTGTGAAAACCTTTTTTCATGTTGGCTCTTCTTATCGAAAGGAGAGAGGCATCCATCTCTTTTGAGGGCATGCATTAGGAAGAGAGCATTTGAGAGTTTTTCATGCAAGGAAAAAAAAA
The DNA here is from genome assembly GCF_000442705.2 of Elaeis guineensis. Classification (NCBI taxonomy): domain Eukaryota; kingdom Viridiplantae; phylum Streptophyta; class Magnoliopsida; order Arecales; family Arecaceae; genus Elaeis; species Elaeis guineensis. The sequence goes on from NC_025993.2 coordinate 140,456,100, forward strand.
ACATGCAATCACTTCAGTGTTGATGGCCTAGGAGCACTTCATCTTAAGGGGCGTTAAGATCCCTTTTAGATTAGGACTCCAATTTGACACGTCAAAATCCATGGGGTGAGAAAGAGTCCAAGGAAAGAAGGACTCTGGGTGCTAATTTCTTAGGGTGGAACTCTTCCATGTCATGTTTTAGCATGAAACCAATTTCATGTAATAAGTGGGTGCTAACATGAGAAGAGGACTCCTTCTACAAATAAAACACCTCCATGCATGTAGTGTCCCAATGGCATCCAAGAGCTGGACACCTCATGGAGGAAATATGATGTGAGAAAACATATGTGAGAAAAGGTGGGGTGCCTCCTTACAGGAAGAGTCGACGTGGCTTGAACTTTGATCAAATCAAAATCTTTATCTTATAAGGAATAGGTTTGGATCAAATCAAAATTTTTATCTCATAAGAAGTCTAATTACCTTTGTATTTAATTATATCAACTCTTTGACATGTCAAATTAAATCTAACCATCTGATCCGACATAACCTCTTGTGTGTGATCCTATATGTTCTATTCTGTCTGATAGTGAGATATATTGTGATCTCCATTATCAATATCATTGAAACTTCTTTCAATGGATTAAAAGAATTTTAACTCACTTAATAAAAATTATTGATCATCAAAATAATTCTCATGAATCTCACAATCTACCAGTAGTATCTAGCAGTATGTAGTGACATTCCAACGAAACAGAATAGATGAATCTCTAAATGCAGTTACCGTATGATTCAGTCCTTCTATCATAAGTTCCGACAAGATGGAGGTTATAAAATTTCTTATCAAATCTCATTATTTGTCATATATCAAATTTATTCGACTCAAATTTCTGATATAAAAACTATAGAAACTCTTTTACATCATTCGCTTCATCCTGACTAAGATTTTCTGAACTCAATCTCATAAATCATATATGACTAACTTCTTTATCTACCATGGATGATAGATTTTATATAGGTATATATTCTTTTTCTATAATAAACTTATTATAGCTAACATACACTGCAAGGACCCATATGACTGGAAGATCAAATGTATGTACAGTCAAACTACAACAACCTTATTATGAATAGCCGTGGTACCGCAGATCAAAGGACTAGTCATACTACTACAGTATCGAGCAAGTTACTGACGAATGAGTAGCTATCCAAGTGATTTTTCATATTAGTCACACTCGATAACCTTATTCTCTAACAACCATCTGTATTTTTGCTTTAGTATTCTCACACTATAGATTTAAGATTCGTCTATCCTAAAAGAAAAATGATCCATACATCAATCTATCCGAATCAATCACCATCTCCATGATGATTCATTGATCGAAAATATTTAAAAATTAATCACTAATGACACATACCTTAAATTCTCAATTTTTGAGAATATATGTCATTATTTTATTAATTTTTTAGATAATTTATGGACACATATACAATATAAATAGAATAAATAACTCAATTTTATAGATATCAAATATAAAATTATGTCCTATAATAATTATATATGTTAGTCTGATTGGCTTCTGGAGCATATATCTAATACTTCTTTCATTGCATACAACTATTATAAGGAGTTATTACCTTTTATGGCTTGTAAAAATGTCTTAGGATTATCATTCTTCTCACTTATATCAATTAAAGACTCAACATAATCCAGAGGTATAGTAGATTTTCTTATTTTAGTAGACTATAGAGAGTTATCCCTTGATTTGTGGTGGTGGTTAGATAATTGCTTCTTCGATAGTAAGAACCTCATGGGGTGGAACTTTATGAAGTGATGGTTCTTTTCTCAATGCTATCTTAAGAAACAGTAATAGAAATCATCACTTCAATTTATTTTTTAGGTATAAAAATTATTTTTTATATTTTCTCAAAAAATAATGTCTTGAAGTTCTCCACTTGTTGCCTAGAGGTAGCACTCCAAGCAGGGGAGGGGGCATAAATTGTGTTCTTTAAAAATTAAAAATAAATACATGCTCTAATTATCAATTAATAAAAGTAAAAAATTAATTAATGTAATGTAAGTAAAAGTAAGTAATCACATAATCATAAATATAAGAGATTTATAGTGGTTTGGTATGAAATCCAACACCTATATCTATGCCCAAGATCCCTCCCTTGGGAATTTAAATTATAATCCTCTTTGATTACAGTCTGATTATTTTAGTCATGCTCACAATCAAATCCAATAGTTTTATACAGGCTCACCAACCAAAATCTTTCTATCTTAATCAAATAAACTCATCTAATTCTGGACTTAGACTGATTTTTATCCCCAAGTCTCTATCCCAGAAAGCTTGTTATAATGCAATAAATACAACAAATAAAGAGTTTAAAGCTCAAGATGAAAATCTCTTTGAAGCTCAAGGGAAGTAATTTATGAAGCTCTTTTAATGCTTTGACTTCCTCCTATATTACTTGAGAGAGGATTGAATGGTTGCTTGAATGATCACTCAGTTGGTAGGTCAAATAATCAAAGATTTTTGTCCTCTCTTTTTGGGTGAATTGAATGTCTTGAAGAATTGGACTTGAACACTCTCTTAAATGAATTTTTTTTTCCTTTCTTTTCTTTTATAGATATCCCCCACTTAAATTTCTTGCTCAAATATGCTCAAAAATAGCTGGATGTGGAAATATGACAATTCGAAAGCTCAAAATAGTTATTGCCTATATTTTTTGTCTGTTGAAGAAGTTTTGGAAAACTAGCTAAGGCTATCAGACACCAAAGGGTTGACTCATCTCTATCATAGGTCAACTTGTAAAGTGTAGTGTCTTTGGACAGCTCTATATCTTTTGATCATCGCCAATCTGGGGTTGGCTCGATTGAAGTTGGGGTTAATTTGTCCCATCCTGGAGTTGACTTTTGAGGTTCTAGGGTTGATTAGTGAACAGGGCATTTTTTATTGCTCTTTGTCTTCACCATGAGATATTTCTAAGATCAGCACTTATTTATTTGGGTTCGACTCTTATCCAGCTAGGATCAACTCATGAATGGATCAAATTTCATTACTCTTCATCTTCACTTTAAGATTATTCATGGGTAACTCAATTGTCCCTTGGTCGACTCGTGGGTTGTGCCAATTTCATCCAAACATACCTGCTTCGACTCTTGATATCTAGTGTTGGCTTCTGAATCTTCCAAAAAATTGACTATATTTTATTTAAGCCTATGGACATTCAAAGGTCGGCTCCTAATGACTAGGAGTCGACTCCTCTCTTCAATACTTGTTAAAATCTTTGAGGAATTTGAACTTTGGATATTTTAGAGAAGATTTCTTCTTGAGTCTATGTATGGCTTTTGAGCATCATAAGAAATATTACAACTATTCTTTCAAGCTAATATTAGTATCATTTATACTTGAATATTTTAGAATCATCAAAATCAATCATTGGCTCAATAATCTCTCTCTTTTTGATAAATACAAAATCTTGAGTACCAAGCAATAAATTGATATAAAAGCTTGATATAAAGGATTAGAGTTAGGCTCTTTGTGTATAATTGAAATCAGGCATTTTAATCTTGGAATTTAGCATTAATTCTCAAGATTTCGTATGTGAATTTTCATTACTTTCCCTTTTCTTACAATTCATGCAATCTTATTCAATTAATAAGATTTACATACTTTTCTCCCCCTTTATGTTCCAATTAAGCTAATTTACTTAAGATTTACTTTATTTTCTCATTCTTTTCTCCCCTTTTTCATACATTTCTTATTCTTTTCATACCTTTCTCTTCTCTTGTCTCTCCATTTTTGTCATTATCAAAAAAAAATAAGGAATGCATACAAGAAAGAAACATAAAAGGAATAAAGTCATTATAATGTAGAAGTATCAACAAGATAATTTTAGCATATTTAACTTCATTCATTAGTAATTAAAATATTCATAATTTTATTCATCATATAGGTAAAACAGGAGTACATAAGATAGCAAATAAAATGATATACATATACCAACCAAGGTCAGTACAAAATTGGATTGCTAGCTTAAGCAAACTCTGATGCTCTAGCTAAGGATCCTAGTATCCAAATCAAGTAAAGAGAGCTCCTAGTGGGAATTAAAGGAGCTATCAACAAACTTTATGGAAGGACTTCTAGACCAATGATGGCAAGATGGGCATCTAGTAGAAGTAGAGGGCCTAGCCTGAATAGGTGGTTAAGTCAGTATGGCTTGCTCCACACTCCACTCCAAAATGCATCAGATGGCATATTCAGTCTTTAAGTCTGCAATCCTTTGCATTTGTTGAGTCACCAGAAAACGTACATTATGACATCATACTATAGCTCAGTGATCATCTTGTGTAACATGAATACATATAGTTTGTGTTAAGAATTATATCCTAAAGCCAATCATCAGTTTGTTGATAGTTAAGCTTATATTTGTAATTGTATATATATGAATTTTAATTAATAAATATTATTTAACTTTTTTTATCATAAATTGTACATCTTATTTTATGAACTCCTATGTTATGATGAAGTCCTTAGGACTATTTTAAATTGATAAAGGAAGATTTATCATTTAGTTCTTAAAACTTATTCATGACCAAATGATATGTTATTACTAAGACGATAGCTATATCAAGTGTAGGTCGTTGTGTGCCATATGGGTTGGTTGTCCTCTTAACCAAAGAGTGTGGAGATACTGGTATGGCATGCAAGTGAGATGTAGGAGTACATCTCACTAAATATGATCCGATGGAGCACTCTGCTGTCAAGAGTTGCTCACGAAGGATATGGGTATAAGTATCCCTCCGATTTGAGATCACCATAGTGACTTACAAGCAACTTATTGTGCTTTGATGTCGAACTATCTGAATTTTTAATTCAGTGATAAAAAATTTTTGGGTACAGTCAAATACTTGTTAAGTCGATGTGTGAGTTAGAAAGGATTGACCACTCCTAATTTCAGGAGTTAGTGCTACCTTATATTTCAATTTCATAAAATTTTGGTCAGGATAGTCCTTATGAGAGTCACAGAATTTATGAAGTTGAGACATTTTATGGATGTACTGATTAGAATTGACAGTTTAATTCTGAGTCATCCTAAGTACTAAGAGTCAAAGGAATGAATTGTATAGTAACAATAGTCTAGGGTGCTTGAATGTTGCTTTACAAACATTCGATCTATCCAGACGTTGGGTACCATTGCTAGATGTCACATCGATATTATAGAAATTTATTCTTATGCTATTGGCTTAGGTTCGAATCTATAGGGTCATATTCAAAAAAAATTTCTCGTTGATCAAGTGACTGATCAACGATTAAGAATCGTTCAAAGATATAATCGTCAATATGATTGATGGTTAGCCTTATACAAAAATTATGATAAATTAATTCACTAAAGATTAGTGAATTAAAAGAGAACTGATTAATAATTAAATTACTGATTAGCTCAATTTAATTGAGTAATATGATTTGGTTCAAGTCTAATTTAATTGGATTCAATTAGATTTGATCCAATTAGGTTATAAGATGACCTAATCGCTAAGGGTGATTGATTCCTGATTTGATCAAGACTTGAGCTTGATTAAATTTTAATTTGATTAGGATTTAATCTAGTTCATATAGTACCAAATTACATTAGGTTCTATTATCTAATTTGGTCTAACCTAATTTAATTAGGATAAGAACCAATTGAATAAAACCCTAGAGTCCAAACTAGGTTGGACTCTTCCTAGCGCCACCCTTACCCATGCCACATTTCTCAATGCAAATTTAGAATTTACGTGAGACAACTCCATGCCAAAAGGATGGCTCTCGTCCCTTCTCCATGCCCTATTGGATGAGGATAAAATCTAGTTCAACTTGAATTCAAATTAGATTTCAATTCAATTTGGAACTAGATCTTTATCCTAGTTCAAATTTGATTTACACTAGGCCTTAGCCTCATCTCCATGCCAACATTAAAAACCTTGAATTTTGTGCGATAAAGTTAAGATTCTTTTCATCATGAGTTAGGGTTTCTCTTAGGGTGTGAGGTCTTGGGGTGGGCTGCCTCTTTGGCATGTGAGATTAGAGGAGATCTAACTCCTCTTGGGTAAGAGACCTAGATCAGATCTAGGACTTTTGTGTGAAGAAAAAATAAAAGGAGAAGAGAGTTCTCCTCCCTTTTTTTCACCACTACATCTTTCTTCTTTGTCTTTGGCTTCGAAAGAGTCTGAGAGATCCGAAGAAAGAAGCAGATCAGCCATCAATAGGATCTTCGTATGAACTAGCACTCTCGAGGAGATCGATCAACATAAGGCTTCAAGTAGACGATCCATAAAGGTCGGACATCTTGTGTGGCTGTGAGCGACCAGCAAGATCATGAGATTCAGATGCGGTGATTTGCTACCCGTGCTTAGGTGATGGATTTTTGAACTCATGCTTAATATAGATATGATCTATAATGTAGATGTGATCTACTAATGCATGTTTGATATGATTTTGCATGCTATTTTTATTTTCAGATCTTATATATGTAATATAACATGTTATAGATCTTAAGATAGGCATTTTAGATTAGATCTAAAGCATGTTCCTTATGTTAAATTGTTTAATCTTATGTCTTCCACTGTTAAAATTTTTGAAAAGCATGCTTGAAATGCCTGCCGGTTTCTTTCAGTTCGAGTCCACTACCAATATGTACATCATCTTCTATCATCTTAAGGTGTGTCTATGGTGCTGATCAACCTCTTTTCCCTGGTCTCAGCACACCAACAGCCAAAAATCCCACCTACTCAATGACAATCCTTAATTGAGCCTCATCTACTCTGCTAGTTCTACTATTGTCCTATGGATGGGGCTGTTGAGGCATCTAACAAGAAGATCCTGGCTAATGCTACTCTAGATCTACCTCTATATATATCTCTAGCGGGCTCAGTCAAGGGATGGTGCTCTCAACATGTCCTATAGGCTCTAAAAAATCTGGATGGTGCTCTCAACATGTACTATAGGCTCTAAAAAATCTGCCTCATCTTCCCCATCTCTATCTTTGTCCCTCCACTCTTCTTTGGCTATTGTTCCTCTTTGGATCAAACAACCATCCACTTCTCAATATCCTATGTGGTGCAGAGATCAGTTGTTGTAGGCGTCGGTACGAAGCAAGATCCTAGAATTCTCTCTCTCCAAATTAACCTCTTACTCTCTAAAGATGAGGCTGAGGACCATACCATATGGCAAAGATGCCTTAGACTAGTTGGCCACCTCATACATCTACTGTAACATCAAGGCAAATAGGTTGAGTAGGTACTCTCTGATGATGTTGAGCATAACAGTCATGTCCTACTCTGAAACAAAGTCAAATCTTTCCATCCTCGAGAAGAAAATCCTACTGATGATGCTGTGGAGGAGGTACATTTTGATTGATAGTTTTCTTATGTACACTTTCCAAATCTCACTCGCATCATCTCAACCAAATATATGAACGAGACCAATCTTATGCTACTCGAGTTGGTCATATAAATTGTTGTCTACTGGCATCTTGAGCATCTGATCTAGTAGAGTTGCATTAAGGAAGATCCAAATACCCTTAACCTTAGATTCTAAACTCTCAATCCCAAAATTCACATTCCTATAGAATTCTTAGATGAGCTTGGGGCAGATTGGCAAATCTAGGGAGCACATAAACTCTCATCCCATGTTCTCAACTTCCTTCCAATGGAGAGTCCTTTCTAGTCCAAAAATCTAAAGTTAATCTTTCTTTCTTTTTTGACACTCTAGTTAGAGAGGGGCATCTTGGTCAGAATCGGCTCTAGAGAAGGAGAGGATGATGAAGGTTGCATTGGTTTTTCCCGATAGCCTACCAAGAAATATTCCCAAGCCTTGTCTGCCATTTTACTATTAGAGTATTGCTTTCGAGGATGCTAGGTCTTGGAATTTTCTCATGATTTCTCTTCAACCACTAGGTCAATTGCTTCCTTGAAGACATATGGGACTAAAACCACTGAGAAATTGGAGGGAAATGGAAGTGGAATTTGAGATTTTATAAGACAAAAGTTTTGGAGAAGGCTTGGCTCAAGTAGGGAATTAAACAAGAAAGGAATGGCTCACTTTGGTCCATTTTATGAAATAAACTCCCGATCCTCAAGTCAACTTAAGGAATTTCATGAGTCGGCTTGGGAGGAGTTGACTAAAGGAAAGTCATGAGTCAACTCCATAGGGATAGTATTTTTGGGAGTCAAGGGGTCGACTTGTCAAGTTTAATAGTCAACTCCTCAAGTTAGAAAATAGCTCAAGAAGTTTGATTTGAGGAAGATAATTAATCAAATTCGGATCAAATTGATTTTAACTAAGGTTGAAAGAAATTTTGGTAAATCTAGATGAGGGCTTCTATCTTTTTAATTCAACTAAAGGGATCATAGAGTCCTAATTATCTTCTAATCGTGCTAAATCTATCTTCACATAGTGATTTAGTAAAAATGTCAGGTAGTATTTATCCACTTGGCACAAAAATAAGCATTACATTACTATTTTGAATATGATCTCTTACAAAATATTTTAATATGCTTTGCTCTAGAGTATTGAATTAAATTTTTGTAAGATTTGTAGCACTTGTGTTATCACATCTTATAAAAATTTTATTATATTTGATGAAAATAATTTTTTAAATTATTATTTAATTCATAAGATTTAAGTACAATAACTTCTGATGGTAATATATTTGGCTTTTGCTATTGACAATGCTACCAGATTTTTTTTCTTGATAAATTATGAGATTAAATTCACACCTTAAAATTTGCAAGTTTCACTGGTTCTTTTTCGATTTAATTTGTATTCGACAAAATCAATATCCAAATAACTGATTAGATTGATAGATTATTGCTTCGAGTACCATAATCATATATTTTGAGTTTCAATTACGTATCTTAAAATTCTTCTAATAGTAGTTAAATGTGATTCTTTAGAATTAGATTGAAATTCAGCATATATGAACACACTAAATATAATATCAAACCTACTAGCAGTTAGAAAAAGTAAAGATCCTATCATGCTTCTATAGAGTTTAGGTTCAATCTTTTACCACTTTCATCTTGGTCAAATTTGCATGGAGAACTCATAGGGGTGTCAATGCCTTTTACTTTCTCCATCCTAAATATTTTCAAAATCTCTCTTGTATACTTGCTTTGATTGTGGAAGATCCATTTCCTTGTTTGCTTGATTTGAAGTCCAAAGAAGAAGATTAGCTCTCTATCATATTCATTTTGAATTTCTCTCATATTAATTTAGCAGAATCTTGGCACAAGACTACATTAATTGCATCAAAAATTATGTCATCTACACAAATTTACATAATTAACATATCTTTTTTTTTTTAACAAACAAAGTAGTATCAATATTTCCTCTTAAGAAATTATTTTTGAATAAAAACTTAATCTTGCATAGCAAGCATGAGGTGCTTATTTTAATTCATATAATACTTTATTTAATTTAAAAAATATAATTTTAAAATTTATAATTTCTAAAATCTAGAGGTTGTTCAATAGAAACTTTCTCTTCAATATAATCATTTAAAAATAAATTTTTGATGTCCATTTGAAATAATTTAAAATTCATGAAATATACAAATGCTAACAATAATCTGATGACTTCTGATCTAAGAACTGATATAAAGATTTTATCAATATCTATTCCTTCTTTTTTATTATAATTAATCTTGTGTAACTAGTCCAGCCTTATTTTTTATTATGTTACCATTTGCATCAATTTTATTCCTAGGCACCCATTCAGTGCCAATTACCAAATGATCTCTAGGTCTTTTAACTTAGTTCAAAATTTTATTTATTTTAAATTTATTAAGTTCTTTTTATATTTCATTAATCCAATTATGATCATTTTTAGCTTCAATTATATTTTTAGGCTCTACTTTTGAAATATAAGATTACAAGTATTACTAAGTGAACACCTAGTCCTAATACCATGTGATGGATCACTAATAATTAAATTTTTAGGATGACTATTGACATATCTCCATTCTTTAGGCGAATCACTTGTACCTTGTTGTGGTGCATTTAATGGTTCTTGAAGCTCTTCATGCTCCTCATCATGCTCTTGATCCTTTTGTTCTTCATCTTGAGAAGGATTGCTATATATAGTCAATTTGTCCATTTTCTTTTTTTATGGGATGTGTATCATCAATAAATTATTTCTTTCTTGATAGAAGATTGTTAGATTCATCAAACATTATATATATGGACTCTTCTACTACTAGAACTTTTTAATTGAAAACTCTATATGTTCTACTAGTATAAGAGTATCCTAAAAGGATTCCTTCATTAGATTTTGCATCAAAATTTTTTAGTTTGTCCTTACTATTACTTAAGATAAAACAATGACAATCAAAAACTTTAAAATATACTATATTTTGTTTTCTGCCTTTTCAAAATTTATAGAGACTTTTCTTCAAAATTGTTGGTCTAACTAATATATGATTAAGTATATAATATGCTATGTTAATTACTTCTAATCGATAATATTTTGAAAGATTGCTTTCATATAATATAGTACGTGTCATCTCCTCAAAGGTCTCATTCTTTTTTTTTACTGCTCCATGTTATTGACGTATTCTGGATGTACAAAAATTATGTTTAATATCATTTTTAAAATATTTTTTTAATTTTTGATTTTCAAATTATGTACCATGATTATTTCTAATTTTTAAATTAAATATTCAAACCTTTTTCATTTGTGGTTCTTAAACAATTTTGAGAGTGCATTGAAAGCTTTATCTTTGTGTGCTAGAAATAAAATTTAAATAAATCAAAAAATCATCAGTTAATCATAAAACCATATTTCTTACTATATGGGCTTCTAATCCTTATTGACTCAAATAAATCTATATGCAATAGTTCAAGGGGCCTAGAAGTTGAAACCATACTTTGTTAGTTTAAAAGAAACTCTAATTTATTTATCAAGTTAGCATTTAAAATTCTTTTTGGATAAACCACTAACTAATTATTGACCCAAGAATTGACCTTGATGAAGGTAAAATATTTGAGTATATGATGGAACTAATGATTTGCTAAAGTATATGTTTAGAAAATTTTTTAGAAGACTAATTTGATCTAAGAATGTTAAAATAAATTGTAAAAATTTGAGGCCATGGGATGCAAGTTCAAGAAACTACTTTATGAGAAAAATAAAGTGGAAGGTCAAGAATCGACTCCAAATTTCAATGAGATGACTCTGATACAAAAATCTCAAAACCACAGCTGCCCTTATTTTTTATTTTAAAAATTGAATTTTTTATTTATCAAAAAAAATATTTTCTTACCCATTCATTGAATAAAATAATTATTTAAAATAATTTTTATTTACAAAGGACTATTTAAAGCAACAATCTTGAAAGAAAAGAATGAAGTTAATATCGAGAAAGATTACTATATTATCTCTCTCTCAGAATAAAAGTGTATATTCTCTCTCTCTTAAAATAAAGGATGTTGCTATCAATCTTTAGACTATTAATATGGATCACCTTCATTAATTAGTAAGAACACAGCAGGTCAAAGAACTCAAAAAAGTTGGCTCTGGCCTGGCCATCCAATGCTTAAGTTAGTGAGATGGGTTTTTTGTAATAGTGTGGGAGAAGAGATAAATAAGAGGGACTTAGTGTGATAATTAGCTTGCTTTTTGTGGAGGGATTCTATGTCCATTTATAGCCACAGAATCCAGAATCTCATAAGGGTTATGTTGTAATGGACTGCAGTTATAAGATAACTATCGAGGGATATGTTATAACCATCCAAAATTGCATCGTAACTACCTTAAGGTATGGTGTAACCACTTGGGACATTATAATAATCTTTAATTATTGGCATGATGGAGGAAATATATATTTCTACATAGAGTGGGAAGCTGCTACCTAAGATAAGAGGGCTCAGATCGGTCTAAAATGGTTGCTGAGTTGAATGGATGCTTGATCGAGTTGTGAGACTTTATGTTGGGTGATGTGTGACCCCAAGGGTCAGTCATTTTTGGCTACTTATTTTGGCTCTTAGATTAGTCTGGGTAGATCTAGTTTGACTATGCCAAGTGCCGCATCAACTTTGAGATTGGCAAATGTAGTCATGCCATACCATTAGGATCATTTTCTGCCATGTCACTTATCCCCTTCTTCCGAGTCTGAGCTATATCTCTTGGTTCACGCAAAGAAGTAACTACATCCTCCATTTCCATGTAGTTTTGATGTGAGCATTAAATTTTTTTGTAGGAATATTTTGAAGGATGAGCTACCTCATTTCAATTTTCGAAGGCACCATTGACTACCCAATGGAGAATGCTGGTATGGCATGTGCAGCTCATTAGGTAAAGAAGTTGAATAGCTGAGTCAATCCAAACCATTTAAGGTTCTATGTAAGGATGCAAACTTTAATATCTATCCTCCACTCAAAAAGCTCAGAGATTTTAGATAAAGTTGCTCCGCCTCCTAAGTTAGAATGTCATGGACCCTCCAACAGTTCTAATCAAGGTCTCTCAAGTAAAAACATGGCCTTAAGGAGGAGATAATCCAAACTCTTCCTCAACTCATCATGCTTGATATGCTCAATCCTAGCTAGATAGTGAATGTTATTGCTACTAACCCATCGAGTTATTAGATCATCTAGGTAATCCATGAGCAATGCTCCTCCTATTTAATTTTTTAAAGGCTTAGAAATTGTGCTAAATTCTCTTAGTCCGTAGAGTGTTGACATCATGGCTCTGATGGGTGAGAGCTTTCAAATTTTCGGTGTTAAGTGGCAAAGCTCAAGCTAGTGCTACACATAGCCAATTAGAAGGTAGCTAAGGTGGAGGCTCTGCTGAAGGCAGCTAAAGGCAAAGCTAAGACGGTCGAGCTCCAAGTTGCTAAGGTCGAAAAGTAGTTATAGGCAGCAAAACAACAAGTTGTCGAGATTGAGGAGAAAGCCCTCCAATCCATGGAGTAAATATCCTTAGTAGATTATCAATAGAAGTTTGCTAAGCGCTCAATCGACTCATTCATGCGAGGCTTTAGGAAATGTCAGAACCAAATGATGAGGCAATTCCTTTAGATCGACTTCAGCCACCTCACCCCTTCAATGGAGAGTGACCTTGATGGTATCAAAAAGTGACAAGAACAAATAGGGAATAGGACCTTCCTCGAGACACCAATATGAAGTGCCTTCCCCCAAGCCTAAGGGATAGGCCTTCAAGCACCTTGATTTTCTTCTTCTTGTGCTTGATCTTCTTGGTCGTGGTGTATGTCTTCTTCAACAAGCATGAGCATCTTCTTCTATAAGAACATGAAGGGAAGGGAATGCAATGGAACATCATTGACCTCCCTCCTTGGGACACCAAGGTGGAGCACCTTGCCCCAAGCCCCAAGGGGTAGGCCTTTGAGCCCTCATAATTTTCTTCTTCTTGTGCTTGATCTTCTTAGGCTTGGTGTAGGTTTTTCTTGACAAGCTTGACCTTCTTTTGTAATGAGGTCTACTCAGCCATGAGAAATGGTAGCTTTTGACTTTCTTTTATAATGAGGTCTACTTGAATTTTAGTTAACCAATTTTGTAATTAGACATGCAAATATTAATGAAATGAACTATTTCATTTGTACCTTATATTTTTTGGATGTTTGAGTTTTTAATTTTCCACTTAGGTGTTCGAGGTTATCTTGCTGACTTTGAGGTTGATCAGGTGAGGCCAAAGTATTTGAGATTATCTTAGTGGACATCGAGGATGGATAAATGGGACCAAAGTAGGGGATTGCAGTCCTTGATGGGCCTCCAAGCCTCAAGTGCCTTGTTCTCAGCATTGTTAGGCTGAGGTAGTAGACAATGGTCTTTTTGAAGTTGGTCTTAAGAGATGCTTGTAGTACCCATGGTCATCCGATGTTGATGTGGTAGATTTGATCTTTCACAGCCTTTGGGCTTTTGCCATTTGTTCTCGTTGTTGTTAGGCCAAGGTAGGGGGTTGGACTATGGTCCTCAGTAGCTAGCAGGCCTCTGCCCTATGATATTAGGGGTTAGACTTCTTCTTTCGAAACCTCTATTTCCATGTTGAAGAGGTTTGGTTATGGGACTTTAGCTCATCAGGTCTTCAATTGGTTGGATTTTCTAGATAGCAAGCATTTGGGTGATATGGCTGGGTATGCCTCCTCTTATTTGACCCTGAGTTGTGCTTGGACTTGTCATCGACTTTTGATCGGTTGAATAGAGGTCATAGCTAATTCTGGGGTGTCTCCATGGGAGGAGCAAGATTCATATCTTTTGCTCCCTAGTTGTATAGACCCATGGAATGGAGGTCATAGAAAATACTAGGATATCTCCATAAGAGAAGCAGGATTCGTATCTCTAGGCTCACTCCATAGCCATGTAGACTCATATAATTAAGATTCAAGAGGGGGTTGAATTGGATTTTTCAAAATTTAGAACTTGGTGTGCAAAGAAATTAACTAAGTGAAGAAATATGGGTGATGGCTATGCGATGTAACACAACTATGAAGATGCAAAACAATCAACAATGAAAAGAAGAGACAAAGGCACAATCAAATATAAGACTTTTACAGTAGTTCAGTGCCAAACTTAGCATCTACATGCACTTCCCAAGCTATCCTTAAAAATTTTACTATATTCTTTTCCTAGATTGTAACTTGATTATTTTTTCGGGCTCATAATCAAAATTCAGTTGATTTTCTCACTGAAAATCAAGTAAAACTATACCTTCAAGCCAATTTTAAGCTCACACAATAAGCACACTTCAATTTAAGATTTGGATGGGCCTATCTCCAAGTTTCAATCTTAATTGATATTTGTTTATAATAGAAAATTAGAAGTACAATGTGAATCATAACAAAAGGCTCTTAAAGGGCAAAAAGAATGTTGATGAAGGCCTCAAAGATTGTATCGAGGAAGCTTGATAATCAATGCACTCTTCTTTCTATGAAAATCATTTACATACTTCAAGAATTTGATGGTTGGAAGGTCGTAGCTCTTTTCTAAATGCTCACTTAATGCTCTTAGATTTTCTCTTTCTTTTTCATTTTTTCTTGGCTCTTCTATTTATTTGGTAGCATTTAAGAGCTCCTAAAATGTTCAAAAAGTCATTTCTAGCTATTGGAGATAAAAAACTAGCAGTTATAACTATTCTACATAAATCTAAAAGTTCTATAAAACTAGATGTTGGAGCTATCAATCATAGTCAAATTGACTCAGATGAAATAAGGATCAACTCAAGCTGACTATGAGTCACTTAATAAAAATAGGGGCCAACTCATTATTTGACTTGAGAAATATGCCTCTCTATCTTTTCTAAGAGAGTTGACTCAGCTATTGAAAATTTGCTCAGAACTACTCAGAAGTTAATTCGAGATCAAGTAAGGATCAACTCGAGGCCAGGTGGAAAAATATGCCTGTCTATTTCGCCTGAAAGAGTCAACTCGGCAAAAGCAGGGGACTCGCAGGCTGTGCCACTTGAAATTTACATATTAGAGTTGACTCTTTAAAGCTCGGAGTTAGCGCTTGACTTCTTCCACTTGATTTCTCATAATGTGATTTTTTCAATCACTTTCTTTGGCTCCTTAATCTGGCATTCATATGAGATTTTCTAAGAGTGAATTTTGCTTCTTGAAATATTCTCAACAAAAACTTCACCCATTCATTAATACCAAAATATATACTTAAGTATTTTATATTCATTAAAATCAATCCGTGAGTCAACAATCTTTCCCTTTTTTATGATGATAAAGCTTTGAGTATAAGCAAATAATACAACTAATGTAAATGTGTTGGAGTAGATTTTAAGATAAAAAAAAAATTTTGGAAACATCATCCACCCAACATTTTAGATTCATTACAAAAGTTAACACTAAGAAATGTCTAATATAGTAGAAGATATGGGAATGATATTCTATCATAAATCCTCGTGACTCCTTAAGTTACCAAGGCTATTTAGTATGTTGGATGGCACTTAATATACTCACTAAATATTTCTCATCCAGTACAAACACCCAGAAGAATCTATCTGCAGAATTTAGTAAAAAATTTCATAATATGTTAAACTAGAAACATTTTCACATTCCTTAAACAGCCACATGGACGCAGAAAGCACAATCTAACTGTACTTATTTATATATTTATTTTTTATTCCTTGCACCTACACTCATCTCTAACAAAGCCTAAGCTTTAACTCGAATACGATGGAGGCAAGATTCCAATAGTTTGGTCGGTCCAATCATCCACCAGGTGCATGGGATTGCTAGATATTATTAACAAAAATTAATAATACTTTAACATAATAATTAATATAAATAAATAATTCTTTAATGATTTAAGTAAGACTAATAATATTTAGTAACATATAAATTAATAATATTAATAACAATAATAGTATTTTATAAAAAAAATATTTGAGTAAAAATAAAAATATTTTTTAAGATAATCTTTTAAAAGATTAATAATGTTTGGTATCATGTACCTCATAAGAATAGACCTCAAAATTGCCTCCTCTATGATGAAGAAAATGTTGGATGGATGTCTGGCCAGGACACCACCTCCCAAGATCTTTTTGGTACTGCACGATGCAGTAGGAAGAAAGAAGAAATAAAATAGAAACAATCAAAATACATAGATCAGCTAAAAAGGACTCGCCTCCATGGGACATGCAAACTTCACTATGAGAAAAAAAATATTACAAGAGGAGATCTCACCCTCAACTCTTGTATACCTAATTTCTCTCTCACAGAAAGTTCTCCTTCACAAAACTCTCTCTCTTGAAAGACCTCCCTGAACCTCTGAAATGACCGCTGTCTGCTGTCAGGAGCCTCCTGCTATTTCTCTCCATAGCGTCACAATCTTTCTCTCTTTTCACGGGCTCGGACTCTTCACTGTTGAAGCCCGTGCGTGCTGCACAGGACCACCAGCCGAACTATACAAGGCCACACACCCCACTGTTTACTGTACAGGCCTTTTTATAGGCTTAAACACTCAATTAGGAAGTGATTAGGAGTCCTAAACAAAGTCAAATAACCTTCCCAGCCGTTGGATCAAGATCGCTAGCAACTCACGCCCTCCGATCGCATGTCGGTCCACAGAACAGTGCCATGGACCGCATAAAATGCATGAAAAATATCCCCGCAGTCCACGCACCCGGCCATGGACTGCCCAATCCATCGTGGACTGGGGTACAATGGGTTGAACCCGCACTCGCGCGTGCGTGTGAGCCTGGGTTGGCCCACACATGGGTCTGGGCTGCGCCCGCACCGTGCACTTGGGCCTGGGCCGTGTGGGAGGCCGAGCCTGCCTATTGGGCCGCGCCCTATGCTCTCCCAGCCCATGCCTGGGCTGCGCACGGGAGCTCGTGCCTGGGTTGCGCACCACTGTGCGCGGCCGCTTTGCCGGCCCGCCGCAGGCCGTCGGTGATCCTCCATCACCTCAGATTTCGTGCAAACTTATCTCACGCGTATTTTTGCCATTCGGACTCCGTTTGAGGTGATCTTGATCTCGTTGGACTGTTTTTCATCATGGACCTCACTGTGGGCTCAATATGGATCGAATCTCGAGGCATAAAATTCTATCAATCTCCATCTCGACTCGATATTCGATCTCCTCCTGACTCTGAGAGCTTCTGGATCTCCTCGCCCCCATGCCCTGGGGCAATCGCCTACGGATCATTGATGGGCAAACATGGGAGTCGAGCTAGGCCACTCGATTCCATCTCCATCGTATGCTATGCTCCTCATGACCTAAGACCTACTTAGGGCATCATCCTGTGGCAATAGGAATTTCACCTTGCGACGTCGCTTTTCTCCTTTCGAGTCTCCTATCTCGTGCCCGATCCACCTCCATCTGGAGCTCCACCTCGCTCTGGGCTCCACCTGGCTCCTGAAGCTCTACCTCGCACTGGGCTCCCCGTTAGGTAATAATATCCTCTCTCTCCTTCTTTCCCTCTAGAACAATCCTATCACCGCGTAGCACCTTCAAGATTCTTCCACCAGCTATCGTCCTATAGCCTCTCAAATCAAATCTGCTCAGTGAGATAAGATTTCGTCTGAAATCGGATATGTATCGGACCTCTCCCAATCTCCTCACTGCACTATCATATGTCCTCCAGCTGACCATCCCGATGCCTCTGATCGCACAGCTCGATCCATTCGACAGATAAACAGTACCCTCACTGTTCTCCAGGAGATCAAACTGCTCCTCTCTGTAACATACATGATGGGTGCATGCAAAATCTAATATCCACTGCTGAAAAAGAATATATATCTCATCAGATATCTCCAATATATCTCTCTCTGAATCGTTACTGGCCGTCACTACAGCAGCCATCGTTCGATCCTTGAGTTGAGAGCAATCTCTAGCTAGATATCCCAACTCATCACACCGGTAACATCTGATTTTGCTCAAGTCCCTCCTGGACTTGGACCGCCCTCGTCGTGATCTCTTGTCGCTCTGTCTACCACCTCCTGTTCCTCCAGAAACCATCAAAGCTGAGCTACCGCCACCAGAGTTCGAAGTCGGATTCTCCCTCCTGAGAACCTCGTTGTGGAGTATCGCCGCGGTGACCTCATCTATCTTGATGGTGCTCTTCCCCACTAGAAGAGCAGTCACCAAAGACTCGTACAAAGGAAGAAGTGACGCTAGCAAAACCAGCACCCTGGTCTTCTCCTTAACATTCTCATCAATGCTGAAAAGGTCAGTGAGGATCTTCTAAAAGTGACTTAGATGCTCATGCATGCTCTGTCCCTCGGCCATCCGTAGTTGGTAAAACTGCCTCCAGAGGAAAAGAGTGTTAGTGAGAGATTTCGCTATGTACAACTCCTCGAGCTTCGACTACAGCACCATCGAAAAAGTCTCGCTAAGCACATGGATCACTACCTCATCCACTAGGTATATGCGGATGGTACTCACCGCCTGCATCTCCGTCTGCATCTGTAGCCATCTCCAATGTTGCACCTCTATGATGGTCGGCTTCTCGTCACATAAGAAAGTATCAATCAATCCTTATTGGATGAGCACGTCCTTCACCTTTGTCTGCCACAAGGAGAAATTACTCTTACCATCAAATTTGTTGATCTCTATCTTGATTGATCCTGTCTTCTCCATCTTCAGTCTTGCTCACTATCACTGCAATCTGCATCCTTGTACCGCCTCGCTCTGATACTATTTGTTTGGTGGATGTCTGGCCAAGACAGCACCTTCCAAAATTTTTTCAGTACTATGCGATGCAGTAAGAAGAAAGAAGAAATAAAACAGAAACAATCAAAATACGTAGATCAGCCAAAAAGAGCTCGTCTCTACGGGGCATGCAAATTTTACTATGAGAAAAGAAATATTATAAGAGGAGATCTCACCCTCAACCCTCGTACAACCAATTTCTCTTTCACAGAAAGTTCTCCCTCACAAAAGTTCTCTCTTGGAAGACCCCTCTGAACTTTTAAAGTAACCGCTGTCTACTATCCAGGAGCCTCTTGCTCCTTTTCTCCATAGCGTCATGGTCTCTCTCTCTTCACGAGCTCGGGCTCTTCACTGTTGAAGCCCGTGCGTGCTGCATAGGACCACCAGCCAAACCACACAAGGCCACACACCCCATTGTTCACTGTACAGGCCTTTTTATAGGCTTAAACACTCAATTAGGAAGTGATTAGGAGTTCTAAACAAAGCCAAATAACTTTCTTAGCTGTTGGATCAAGACCGCAAGCTACTTATGCCCTCCGATCGGACGTCGGTCCACAAAGCAGTACCGTAGACCACGCGAAATGCATGAAAAACGTCCACACGGTCTATGCGCCTAGCCGTGGACTACTCGATCCACCGTGGACCGGAGTACAACAGGCTGAACCCACGCTTATGCGTGCGTGTGGGCCTCGATCAGCCCGCGGATGGGCCTGAGCCGTGCCCGCCTGCTGGGCCGCGCCCTGCGCACGCCCAGCCCGCGTGCTGGCCGCATCTGGGCCGCGCACCGCCGCATGCGGCCGCGCTACCGCCACTTAGCTAGCCCGCCGCCGCTCCACCGGTGATCCTCCACCACCTCGGGCTCCGTGCAAACTTCTCTCGTACGTATCTTGGCCATCCGGACTCTGTTTGAGGTGATCTTGATCTCGTGAGACTTCATTTTCCGCCGCAGACCTTGCTGTGGGCTCAATGTTGATCGAATCTTGAGGCATCAAATTCTAACAGAAAAAAAAACTATAGACTATATCTTTCCGAAATGTGGCTTTGCTGGGAGAGTATGGCAAGAGATGGAACATAAGATTTCTATACCTCCACTTCCACCCTCAATTTTTGAACATTGCTCAAGCTGGATGAGCAAAATAGAAGGTTGGAAAAATCAGGTGGCATGGATTAGTTTGTTCTCAGTAGTTTACTGGAGCCAATGGAAGGGGCGAACGAACAAAATATTCAATTTTGATGCCACATTTCCCAAATAAGTATTTCGACAAGCTTGGAGCCAACTACAACTACTGACAATGAAATATGCGTGGGAGTATAATCCAGCTGCAAAATACTTCCGCAACGCTGTATTGGAGGGAGATGATACTGTGAAACCCGTAGTCTTAACAATAGAAACCTACAAGATGTACTACGCATCAGCATGAGAAGCGAGAGAGGGATGTACTACGCATCAGCATGAGAAGCGAGAGAGGGATCATCTACCAAAGCACTAAGCAAAACTATGTAAAGTCAAAGCAGTCGCGACCATGTCGGTGGACCCACCTCCTATTTCCATAAAAAATGATTATATCAAATATATGAAAATTTTTAGAAAATTAACAAAAAGAAATATAATTCCTATTTTTCTATTTTTTAAGATGTCAGACAAAATCTAATTTATAAAAGGAAAATGGATCAACCCCCAAACTACAACCTAATAAAAAGAAGTAAAAGAGCATTGATCTAAGCTTCCAGCTGCCATATAATAGAAGGAAAATTACCAGTCCATAGTGTCTTGACCTATAACTTAGAAGTGATGTTAGCCAGGCACCCGCCATCTCGTTATCTTCACGAAATACATGTGATACCTAATTCATATATTTCATCCATGTTCATTAAGTGGGAATTTGTCATGACTTGTGTCTAGTTTACATGTGCATAGGACTCTTATCAAAACACAAGCAATGAAGCTCCTAAATATGGTTTATATATGAAATGATTTTAAGATGCACATTATTTTGTCCAATCACTATCTTCCTTTCTCCCTACCCATCCAAAATATGTCCAAACTAACATATTATATCATGTTATTGTTGGAAATGGATAGTTTCATCCATATAGTTTTAAAATTTTATTTAGCAACAAAAACAAACATAGGTTAAAATATTTTTAATCTAAACATGCATTAGATCTGATCTACTAAACCAC
The DNA here is from genome assembly GCF_000442705.2 of Elaeis guineensis. NCBI lineage: Eukaryota > Viridiplantae > Streptophyta > Magnoliopsida > Arecales > Arecaceae > Elaeis > Elaeis guineensis. Next base: position 140,477,425 of record NC_025993.2, read on the forward strand.
CTAAAAGGATCTATCATATGAACGGATCATACATCCAAAATCTGATTTTTAATACAACAAAAAAGAGGAGATAAGATCTTCATACCTTATCGTGGATCGATTTACACCGCGGCCGATGATTATGGATCACTACAAGAAAATTACCCTTTTGCGACAATTTTTTCTGCGACAGAAATTTTTCCATCGCAAATAAGCCTATTTGCGACGTATCAAAATTTTTGTTGATAAAAATAAAATATTTATGATGCTTTCGTAATTTCATCATAAATAAAAAATATTAGTGATGAAAAAAAAATTATTATTAATAAATATTATTTTTGATAATTTTTTATCATAAATAATAAAATATTATTTAAATTTTAAATATCTAAATATTAGCGATGAAAATATTTTCATCATAAATAATTCAAATTTTTACGATGAACAATACTTTTCCGTCGCAAATAACAGTTATTTACGACTAAAAATTTTTGTAACTAATATTAAAGAAAAGTAAAAAATTTAAAATATCAAATATTATAGATTATTTACGACATCACTTATCAGTCATAAATAATTTAATTATTTACAACAAAAATTTTAGTTATGTCACAAATGAAACTTATTAACGATAAAAAATTTATTATTTATATTTAAAAAAAAATTTAAAATTTTAAAATTAAAAAATTAAAGATTATTTATGATGAAAAAAATACATCGTAAATAACCAAAATATTTGCGACAGAATACAATTTTTTCATCATAAAATATTAATCATTTATGATAAAAATTTTCGTCACTAATATATGAAAAAAGAAAAAAATTCAAAAATTCAAAAGGTAAACTATTTGTGATAAATTAAAAATTTTTGTCGCTAATAATAGGTTATTTACAATGAAATTTTTCATCACAAATAATAAAAAAATTAAAAATTTTAAAATTATAGAATATTTATGATGAAAAATTTTTATCGTAAATAATCTATTATTTGCGATGTAACTTTTATTTTTTATCGAAAATTTTTGATTATTTATGATGAATATTTTTATCACTAATATGTAAAAAATAAAAAAATAATAATTTTCAAAAATGATACTATGAGTGACGTAAAAATTATCATCATAAATTATCAAGCGCATTTGCAATGGAAGCATAAATTTCTATCGCTAATAAATTTATTATAAAAATTTAAAAATAAAAGATAATTTGTGATGAAAATTTTTCATCTTAAATAATCCACTATTTGTGATGCTAAATTGAATATCTGTCATAAAATCGTTGCTTATTTACGATAAATACTTTTCATCACCAATATTTGAAAAATAAAAAAAATTAAAATTTTAAAAACTAGACTATTAGCGATGGAAAATAGGAATTCCATCACTAATATCTTTTTTTACGATAAAAAATTTCATCATTAATATTAAAGAAATTTTAAAATTTTAAAAAACTTTCCTATTGAAGGATGTTTAGATATATTATAATAAATTTTTTTTATATTTATAAAAATAAATATTAGATAGTTTTTAAAAAAATAATATGTGCATAAAAAAAGTATGCATAATATTAAAATGAATATGTAGTAATATGAAAAAAAATAGAATTAAAATGAAGTTATTCGTAAAAAAATAAAAATAATATCAATTAAGATAAAGTTTAGAGAACGATGATTTTAGATACTTCAGATATATGAATACAGGCCAAAGTATATATGCATCCGTACAAATAAGTGATTTATATATAAAAACAAAAAAATACACCAAACAATATATAGATGAAGTGGTAAGAAAAGAATTGATATTTAATATCTCTAAACCAAGTGAAATAAAGAAAAAAGATTTATGTATTTGATCCTAATGAGTTTGGGATCATAGCTTAGTTGAGTTGAGATGAGGTGAGTTGTATATTTACAAAAATAAATATGATGTTACTTTTCTATAAAAAATTAAATGCTAATGTAGTACAAGGAGAAGAATCTTCCATAATGTTAATTTTTGTGGTATAATAATGTAAATTGAACCCTTTATAATTCTTATCAATAATTGACTTAAATTATGATTCATTTTAAATTGAGTATTTTATCTCTAGCGAGTAGAGTTATTTTTACTAAAAATATTCCAATAATTACATGTAACTTTTAGCAAATTAATAATTTACAATAAATTTGTAAACAAAGCTATGCCCTTTGTAGGAGCAGTAACGATTGTACATCTACTTTAATAAATAAATTAATTATTTCCTATAATGTCATAATAGCCATGCACTTATATTTATATATAATATATATAAAAATATTTACACATCAATTTAGCAGGATCTTATAAGTCTTTTGAACAAGATTCTAGATTATTATATATATTATATAAATTTATAAATATATATATTTATATATATATATTATATATATATGTATGTATATATATATATATTATTTTTCTATGGAAGTATCACATTGCTCATACTTTTTCCATCGCAATTTTTTTAAAAAAATAGAAATTTTATTTTTCAATAATTATTAGTGACGAAACGGCTTTTCCATTGCTAATAAAGTAATTAACGATGAAATTTTTTCTTTTGTCGCAAATAATATTTTTATGGGGAAAAATTTTTTCAACGAAATTTTTTTTTTGACGAAAAGTATTAGCAACGAAAATTATTTCCATCGTTAATAAGATTATTAGAGACGAAGTTTATTTTGTTTCGTCATAAATTATTTTTTTTTTGAAATTTTTAGCGATGAAAATTTGTTATTAGCGACAAAAAAATTCGTCGCTAATATGTCGCATCCCGTCAAATCCCATCTGAAATCCATTTTCTTCTTCGATGCCCCCCACTCTGGTTTCACGCGCTCCCCCTACGTCCCCCTCTCTACTCTGCCCCCTCTCCCGGCCGCCACGTCTGCCGCCGTCGCCGTCCTCCATCGTCGTTGCCGTCGCAGTCACCGTCCGTCGATAAGGTAAGCTGTCTTTTTTTTTTGTGTCTTCTCGGGCCACCAGTGGGCCGTCAGGGATGGGGGAGACGCCAGCGGGGATGGTGTCAGGCCGAGCCGGTGGGGACGGGGATGGGGACGGGGACGGGGCCAAACCGGTGGCGCCCGCATCCACCATCGATAATCCTTTTTGTTTTTTTGTTTGGTCTTTTGTCGGGCCACCGGGCCGGTATGGATGATGCTGTGGTCAGGTCGGGCCGGCGTGGACGGGTGGGCTGGGTTGGGCCGGCATGGATAGGGCCGGGGTCGGCTGGGACTGGGATGAGGATGGGTGGGTCGGGTCGGGCCGGGGTCGGCAGGGACCGGGATGAGGATGGGTGGGCCAGGTCTGGACGGCATGGACCAGGCCGGGCCGGCAGAGATGAGGTCGGGGTGGGCCAAACCGGGCTGGGTCAGCTAGGGTCGGCTCGGGTCCGGGTCGGGCTGTGGCCGGTGGGGATGGGGTCGGGGCCAGTGAGGATGGGGATGGGGTCGGGTCGGGCCGGCTGGACTGAGTCGGGCCGGCATGGAGTGGGCCGACGGGGATGGGGATGGGGCCGTGCCGATCCAGCGTGTCAAATCGGGTCGGGTCGGGTCAGGCTAGGTCGGGTCGGGTCAGGTTGGGGTGGGTCGGGTTAGGTCGGGTCGGGTCAGGCTGGGGTCCGATCCCGGCCGATTTCGGATCGGGCCGGGGCCTGCAGGGATGGGTCCGGGTCAGGTCGTGGCCGGCGGGGATACGGCCGGGTCTAGGTCGGGCTGGGGCCGGTGGTGCGGGGGGTCGTCGGGGATGGGGCTGGGTCAGTCGGGATGGAGAGATGCATATTATTTGATTAATTATATTTATTGCATATTATTTTTTAATATTACTATTGAACTTATTTAATTATTTAATTAATTATTTATTTTTATTAAGACAATACACATTACTGTTGCTTGTTACAATTTAATTATTTTATATGCTATTTTGTATACTGCTGAAATTATAAATATAAAAAGTATTTCTATTTTAGAGAAAACTCTATTAAAATTTTTGATGAAGAAATTTCAATACGAAGTTATTCTTTTTTGATAAATTAGAAATCCATCTTCGAATGCATGTTCAAAGATGGTAGTTAAATTGCATTGAGCCGTAGATTTTCATTCAAAACTCGATCTTCATCAGGATCGAATCTTGGATGTCCCGTATTCAGATTTTTTAAAAAAATAATAATATTATTATTGTTAATAGTTAATATTTTATTTCATTATGTGTTATTCAGTAGTTATCTGTCCATTGTTCTCCGGATATATAGTAGATAGGATGCGTAGGCACCATATTCACATCGTATACTTGAAGAATCATAAGAAAATACTATCGAAATTTTCACAAAAATGAGATAAAATATCCACTAATAATAATAATAAGATTATTACTTTTTTGAAAGAGATAGGGCCACACCTGTTAGTAATAATTTGAAATAGATAGGATCATGCATTTTTACTTTATTAAATTGATGGAAGGATATTTTTTATGTTACTGTCCAGTCTGTATTTTGATTGTTAATGAATATCACTGATATCACTGAATTTTTTTTTGGTTGCTAATGATTTTGTGTTTGTTGTTAGATAGATATCAACAAAAATTGGATGAATGCTACAGGTATTTTTTTATCTGAATATCGAAAAAAAATTCAAAATTTTATTGAGTTTGCACGACATAAGGCTGACAGTCCTAGTCGGATAAAGTTCCATATAAGAGATGTATCAATTTGGTATATCATCATATAACACTTGTTGAGGAGCATCTGCTATAATATGGTATGGATAAGAAATATATTTGTTGGATATGACATGGGGAGGGTGATCCGAATGAAGTGGTGCACGACGATGATGATATTGAAGATGATAGTGATGCTACTGGACCTGTCGAATATAGTGGTATAAAAAAATTATTAGATGATTTATATCAAGGTGCTTGTTCGAATGTATGCATGAGTACTACTGCATCTGAAAGTAATTCTGATCATTAACATAATATCCGGCTTGAGATAGAAAAAATTTCTGAACAGTTTGCAAAGCTTGCAAGGGATGCACGAGAGCCACTCTATCCAAGTTGTACAAAATTTTTCAAGTTAGAGTTTTTGATAAAATTACTTCATATTAAAATCGTAAACCGATGGAGTCAAAAGTTATTTGATCAAATTTTAACATTGATTAAAGCAGCTCTTTTCAATGGAGAGAGACTTCCGAAATCATATTCTGAAGCAAAAATATACATGCAGAAAATGAGACTTGGCTATATTTTTATACATACATGTAAAATGACTATATTATTTTATAAGGATAACGAATAAGCAACTGAATGTCCGAAATACGGTAAGCCTAGATACAAAATCGATAATAGAAAGCAAAAAAGATATCTCAAAAAATTTTAAAATATTTTTTATTGATTTCAAGACTTCAAAGGTTGTATATGTCCACAAAGACAGCCGAAGAAATGAAATGGCATTATGAGCAGCGGATTCCAGAGGAGAACATACTTAGCCACCCGACCGACTCTTTAGTGTGGAAAGATTTTGATGCAAAGTATCCGCACTTTGCGAAGTGATCCGCGTAATATCTGGTTTGATCTAGAGACAGATGGATTTAATCCCTTTAGCAATCTGAGTATCTCTTACAGCATGTGACCTATGATGGTAGTTGTATATAATGTGTCACCTTAGAAGTGCATGAAAGAACTATTTATTTTTATGTCACTGTTGATTCCGAGTCCGAAAGCACTAGGTAATGAAATTGATGTATATCTATGATCTTTAATCGATGATCTGAAGGAGCTATGGAAAAATAAGGTACAGACATATGATTATGTGAGTCGAAGTAATTTTAAGTTGCATGCTTCGATTCTATGGACTATAAATAATTTTTCTGCATATGAAAATTTATCTGGATGGAGCACCAAAGGATATCTTGCATGTCCAATATGCAATAGGGATGCATCCTCCTTACATTTAAAGCAAGGAAGAAAAATATGTTTCATGGGTCATCAGCAGTTTCTTCCTGCTAATCATTTTTGGAGGATCCATTATAATCAATATTTTGATGGTAAGTCCGACTGACGTCCGTCACCTAAGGAGTTAAGTGGAGTAAAAATTTTAGAATAAATTGAAGTCATTGAAAACATCCAATTTGAAAAAATATCGGATACTCGTAAGCAGAAGCGTACTGAAGCTAAGCTGAATTGGATGAAGCAAAGCATCTTTTTTTAACACCGTATTGGAAGTAGCTACTATTTCGTCATAATCTAGATGTAATATACATTGAAAAGAATATTTGTGATAATATGATCGGTATTGTATTGAACATTCCATAAAAAATAAAAGATGGTACAAAAACTTGCCTTAATTTGCAGGAAATGAAAATCTGATCGGAGTTGCATTTAGTTCGTCGAGGTGAGAAATTTTTTTATGCCACCTGTATGTTATTCACTGTTTGGTGAGGAAAAGAAAAATTTCTGTGGATGGTTCAAAACCATAAAGTTTTCTGACGCATATACTTCAAACGTATCGCGGTGTGTTGGAAACAACGACAGCAATATCTCTGGCATGAAAAGTCATGACTCCCATGTGAGTTTGCTTCTTGTGGTCATGCGTAGCTATTTGGGTGGTGATGTTCCAACTGTATTTATTGAGCTGGGAGTGTTCTTCGAGAACTGTGTTGTCAAAAATTAAAAATTAACTTACTTGAGAGATCAGAGAAGGAATCGTACTTATTCTTTGTAAGTTAGAAAAAATATTTTCACCATCAACTTTTGATATTATGTGCATTTGACTGTTCATCTTTCAAAGAAAGCTTTTTTGGCCGGACCGGTATATTATCGATGGATGTATCCTATTGAAAGGTAAAAAAATTATACGTACTTTATCATATCAATTATAAGATGTAAATATATTTTTAAAATTTAAATTTATTTTTATTTATAGATTCTTGTGTACTTTAAAAAAGTATGTGCGCAATAAAGCAAGGCCTGAAGGATCTATAGTGGAAGCATATGTAGCTACCGAGTGTGTCACATTCTGCTCGATGTATCTTGATGATATCGAAATAAGATTTAATCGTACAGATCGTAATGTAGATCGTGAATGGGGTGACAATGAACCGACGTTGTCTATATTTAAATAAATAGTTCGATCTATTGGTGCAAGGAGATATAAATTTATGGATGTGAACGAGCTATCTAAGGTATACTTTTACGTTCTAAATAATTATGAAGAAATTAAAAATTTTATTGAGTAAGTACCATCTTACCATACTGTTTAATATTTTAAGTAAATTTTTATATCGATGTAAAATTAAAAATCATAACTTCTTGGAGTGAGCATAAGAGTATACTATGTAGAGAGAATAATACGGATACCGATGATTGACATAGGAAAAAATTTATAAAATAGTTTGATGATCTTGTAAGTTGCATTAGTGATACATTATTTATTTACTTATAAATAATATTATTTGAACCAACATAATTTTTTATGTTATGATGTAGATGAAATATAAGTATTTCAATAAAGAAGTGGGTGCGACCGATGAGTTGCACGATTTAGTATGTGATCTTGACAAAGGATTAATCACTACGCATTCTGTATCATTGAAGGAATGAGATTTTACACAAAGAAGCTTGAGATGCAACGATAGACCCAGAATAGTGGGATTGCTACAATAGGATACGAAGGAGAAGAAGAAATTGATTATTATGGTGTATTGACAGATATCATAGAACTGAAGTATGGATCCAGTAATTCTGTATTTTTGTTTTAGTGTAAATGATGGAATATTAGTAATAAAAAGATTGATATTCATATCGATTCATAATTTATCAGTATAAATTTTGCACGAACATGGTACCAAAATGAGCCATATATTTTAGTAACTCAAGCGAAACAAGTAATATATTCGAAAGATCTCAAGTATTGAGGTAATTGACATATTGTACAAAAAATAACACCTAGAAGTATATATGACATACCAACCCGATTAGAGATGGATGAAAATTCAGATTTACATAAAGAAAAAGTTTTTCAGCAAAAAGATCAAACATTAGTCGAGCTTTTAGTTGACGAAGAACTTGTAACCACACCTTTGAATAGGGCTGATCTGCCGTCCAACGAAGTTGAAGCTGATTTTGTATTTAATCTTGATGAGTCGGAGGGTGACGATCAATTCATAAATGATGATGAGATAGAAGATGACACATATATCAATTACTATGATTCGGAGGAGAATCTATACATCGAGGAAGATATGAATATTGATGAGTAGATCTATATTTTTCGTTCAATCTTCACTTGCAATAATGGTATGCGATATAATTGTATTCATTAAAATGTTATTTGATTTCTATTATTATTATTTGATATTATATTTATTTATATCTCAATTATTGCAGATATGGCATTAGGAGACAGACGACGACGTTCGTGTTCACAGTCTACCTCGGAGGTTAAGGTGCCTTCACTGATCTCTGTTGCCGCACCGGCTTTATTGTCAGAGGGTCCTGCACTGGTAGGTCCTAATGAGGTGGGTCCCAGTGAGGTGGGTGCCAGTGAGACGAGTCCCAATGAGGCAGGTCCTAGTGAGTATATTATTATATTTTTAAAATAATAAAATTTGATTCTTTTATTTGGATCATACTAATGATTTATTTATTGTTGTTTCAAGTCGATCTTCATCGATAGTGAGGCGAGGATGAGGTCCATCGAAGAACCTCGCTCTAGAGCATTGGAGATGCGAGCATCCGAAACAGCATCTCTGGATCGAGATACCAGCCGGCTACACCAGACCCATTAGAGGATGGTGCGAGCCATGGCAGATTGAGCTAGGCATCATATGCTGCAGTAATGCCCCCATGACGCTCTTCGATTGGCATCACGTTCTACCAGCTTAAAGAAAGATTTTTTATATCAATTTACAGGTAAAATAAATTATATTATAAATATTTAATTTACATAATATTCTTCTAATATTTGTTATTGGCAGGGTGTATTTGACATCATTGATTTTGAGAAGGATCGTGTGAGGTGAGCCATCGATACTCATTTATCCTTGTATTTTAGAAATTATCGCCATCACATACATCAGCATTGGTACTGGATGGTGCAGGATCATGGGGAGGAGGCAGCATGGCAGCAGCCCTATGACAGCATCACCATGGATGATTGGACTGCCATATGCCAGCATTATGAGGATCCGACATATCAGGTTATACATCTAAACTTTTTTTTTAGAGTTTAATGACTGAATCATTTATTCTTAAATTAAATTTATTATCTACTAATTTGACTGATAATTTTACAGAGATGATGTGCCCAGAATGCGGTGAATCGGGCAAGACAAACCATGCCATATTATGGGAGTTCGAGATCGTTCGTTTGTCACATGGAGTACATGGTAGGTAATTTTTAATTTTTAATTAGCATATAATTCTTTAGTTATTTAAAATTTTTTTAATTAATTCTCAAATTGTAGAGCGATACTGAGAGTGGTGAGCTTCTTGGTAGAATCGATATCTCCCAGCGGACCCACCAGCAATGGTCGGAGGAGTGGATGACGGAGAGTCAAGAGCTCTTTGTAAGTTTTTTTAATTATTTTTTTATTTATAAATTAATTTTTATTAAAAATTAACATAACTCTAATTTTAATTTTCAGGATCGTATGACAGATATGAGATTCCAACCTATTCCTGAGGGCTCGATCGCACCCACAGATGATGAGATTTGTGATTGGGTGCTTGGTATGAGACCCTGTTATGTTAGGAGTCTAGGGTATAAGATTACTGCTCCCTCATCCTCACGCTCATCTAGGGTTGATATCCATTCTGCATGTGAGGCTCAGCTGATGGAGGTGCAGAGGCAGGTGGAGCAGCGAGCTCAGGAGTTGGCTGCATGCGTTGACGAGTATCAACAGCTCCAGATCCAAATGATGGAACGGATGGTGTAGATAGAGCAGACGATACAGCTGATGACGCAGTAGCAGGCCGATCTGAGCTCCATCGCCAGTTCGAGCTCCGTCAACCCTATCCATCCCCAGCTCGTTCTCCACATATCGATATTTAATGGCTTATTGATGTACTTATTTTTTCAAATCTCTTATAATTTTAATTTAATATAATAGAATAATAAAATTTATTTATTAATTTATTATATAAATTTTTTATTTTTATTTTTTTAATTTATAAAAAATATTATACATACATATAAATTAAAAATATATATTCATAATTTTTTTTAAAAAAATAACTAAATTATTAGTGATGGAATTATTTTTGATGAAAAATTTATTGCCAAAAATATTTTACTAATATAATTTAATTTTTTAATAAATATATAATTAACAGCGACAGAAAGGCTTTCATCGTAAATAATTATTAGCGACATAAATTTTATCAAAAATCAATTTATTTACCATATAAATTTTCATCGCTAATATTATT
>NC_025993.2:140492836-140623992 GCF_000442705.2 Elaeis guineensis
GTTTAGGTTGGTTGAAATTAACAAAAAACATGAACTTATATGAGATTCGCACTTGAAACCAAGAGAAGCTTTGCATAATCCTAAAATGTTGGCAAACTTTTCCAAATTCTATAGCTGACTCACACATGAAATATAGAGAGGAGAGAAGACATCAAGAAAAGAACTCGAAAAGGAACCAAAACCGGTGAATGTATCGTAGCTGAAAAGAGTGACTTTGGATGAATTTGTAGAAGATAGATTTTTTTTTAATGAGATGAAAAGACGATATAATAGAAGAGATATATTTGAAGAATCTATTATAAAATCACTTTAAATTTCAACCCCTTCGATAGTCGATAGCTGATATGTAGGGTTTTTCCCCTTCATCTCCTCTCTCTCCATGGTTCTTCTCCTTTAAGTATTAGAGTAAGGCTTTCTCTATTGTGGGTTGAGTGCTAATCTCGAAACTTACCTTTCTTTCTCTCTCCTCCTTTTCTTCCGATCTTTTACCTCTCGAGCTCTTGCCTTCGCTCATCCTTCTTCTCTTCTCCTCTGACTTTGCCCCATCCTCCTTGTCGACTCTATCAGCCTCATCATCATTGGTGGCCATCTCAGTGAGATTTGATGCTTCTTGATCTGACCAATGATGTCGTCCCTCAATGATCCATCACTGAATTGGGGAGAGAGAGGATTCATATACCAAAGCAATAAGGAAAACTACTTAAATTTGAAAAAGTACCAACCAAGTTGACATTTTGTGATATTTTTTTTTCTCTGGGATAGCTTCATACTCGAGCCCAAAAATTCACGTTGCATGGCCATATTCATGAAGTCTACTCTAGGGGCTAAATAATATTTGCCAAGTCTTTAATAATGCAATGGCCCATTTTTTTCGTAGGCTAACAACCTCCGATTCCCTGCCAGCACAAACTACACCATTCGTACTCGGCAACAATGTAAATATCTTTTTTATGATAATAAATATTAGATGGACCTCATATTCCATTTGTATAAAAGTATGATGATATCAAATATATTTATATTTTTTAAAAATTAGCAAAATGAAATAGAAATTCTATTTTTTTATTTTTGAAGATGTCAAACAACTCCTAACCTTTTTTATAAAAGGAAAAGTGGGCCAAACTCCAAACTACAACCTAATAAAATGAAGTAACAGAGTATTTGTTATTTCCTTCATAAATTATATGCGGTATAAAATACATACTTTTTATTCATGTTCATCAAGTAGAAATTTATTAAGACTTGTGTCTATTTTGCTTGAGCACATAGCTCTTGTCAAAATACTGACTACAAAGCTGCTAACTATAGTTTATATGTCAGATGATTTTAAGATGTACATTATTTTGTCCAATCACTCTTTTTTTTTCTCCTTATCCGTTCAAAATATTTTGAAAATAATATATTATATCTTAGAAATATCTATATCATATATAGACTCACTTAATCAGTACCGTATTAGATCTATACATATATCTCTTTAATTTTTTATCATCCTACTCTACGTTTCTTTCTACATAAAATCTTATATAATTTGATAGTTGATTTTTTTTACAAAATATGTACTACATTAGTTCATTTAGATATTTGCATAAAGAAACTATTCTATTGCCCGTATACTCGTATTGAATTTTTTGTGGCTACTATATAAAGTGGTTCTCGCAGTCGTGTTGCACTATGTTACTTCTTATCATTTCCACAACAACCAATACAACATGACATTTAAGATGGACTAACCGGAAATAGAGATGAACCCAAAAAAAAATAATGAAGAACAAGCCAAAAAAGTTTAGACGAGACGTAGTTAATACAAACATGAACCTGTATGAGACTCGCACACAGAACTGAGAGCAAACATGAACCTGTATGAGACTCGCACACAGAACTGAGAGAAGTTTAACATAATTTTAAAATATGGACAAACTTTTCTGGAGCGTGGCTTTGGATAAATTTCTATTCACATCCAAAATGAAAAAAAAAAAGACTTTGGATGAATTTTATTATATATATATATATATATATATATATATATATATATATATATATATATATATATATATATATATATATATTTATTTATTTATTTATTTTTTGAGGTGGAAATGACGTTTCTGGAAGAATCAAAACCCGTAGCTTAAACCCATCCATCGTGCGAAGCCGATACCTCTAGGGTTTCTCCCTTTCGTCCCCTCTCTTTATCCCTGGTTCTCGTCCTTCTAGCCTTAGGGTTAGGTTTTCGCCAATGGCGGGCCGAGCGCTAATCTCGAAGCTCCCATCTGTCTCCCTCTCTCCCCTCCTCTTCTCCCGATCCTTCGCCTCTCGATCTCTCGCCTGTGCTCGTCCTTCTTCTCCTTTCCTCCGCCTCCGCCCCCTTCTCCCCCTTGCAGATTCTCTCCGCCTTCACTTCGCCGGCGGCCGCGTCGGCGAGGTCCGGTGCTTCTCGACTCGGCCAACGACGTCGTCTCTCAACGACCCGTCCCCGAACTGGAGCAATCGGCCACCTAAGGAGACGATCCTCCTCGACGGGTGCGACTTCGAGCACTGGCTCGTCGTCGTGGAGCCCCCCGATCCAAGCCTCACCCGCGACGAGATCATTGACAGCTACATCAAGACCCTCGCCCAGGTCCTTGGAAGGTTAGGGCCTCCCGCCTCGCTGTCCCTTCCACCTCCCTCTATGCTTAGCTTCGTTGCTTATTATTTTCTTTGATCAGCGTAGGAAATGAAAGGAATACTACTAAATTCTTCCGTATCTGTAACTTCTTTTGTTGATTTTGTGTTTAGTATTTGGTTGATTGACGTGGTAAAGGGCAAGATACGGTTTTGATTGTTCTAGCCTTGGTTTGGATTAGATGCTTCTAGAGTTATTCGGTATTTCTTTCTCTATCATTTTATTTGCGAGCATAAGATCGATTGCCTTGATTTTTTGGTCGAGTTCTTCAAGATTTGGATTTCGACGTTACGTCCCCATGGGAAAATTATTTTTTGTACAAACATTCATTAAATAGCATCAGAACGAACTGGATATTTGTGGAACTGGATAAAGGAATATCAGTTGGTTTCTTTCCTTCATTCAGTATTATTGATTTCTGCAATTAGTTTTTATTTTTGGTATCGTGTGATATTATTTTCTTTTTTTTAATTCTTACATGTTGTCCTTATCGCTATTAGCTTTTCTTTCCGCCCATGTTTTTCACGCATTACCTCTAGCTGGGTTAAAGTAAGCAACTTATATCAAACTATTACCCAGAAAATGTTTTACCGTAACGAACTTTCATGTCTTCTCTCATCGGTTCTTACCTCTTTTACTTGGTCTGTTAATTTTGTGCCATATTTCAGCGAGGAAGAAGCAAAGAAATCAATATATTCAGTGTCTACAAAGCACTATTTTGCTTTTGGATGCAAGGTTTCTGAAGAGACTTCATACAAGATTAAGCGTATGTCTGCTGCACTCACTTTCTTTTTTCCTGCTTCATATTTTTCTTTAAGAGTGATCACTTACCATTGATGCTTTTGAATGTTCACAGCTCTTCCAAAGGTGCGCTGGGTTCTTCCTGATTCATACTTGGATGTTAAGAACAAAGATTATGGAGGTACGCATGTGAAAAGCAAATATGCTATTTGACACTGGTTATTCTGGGCAGTTGGACATTGATGCATCTTTAGCTTTTGTAAGATAAATGTTACATCAAGAGTGCCATAATGGACTTGGAAATTGAATGCAATGCCTATCTATATGTGTTGATCTGCCAAAGTTCAACTTAATTTAGATCTCTTCTCCAAATGCATCCTAAATACAGAGTAATTAAATTATTGTCGGCAGTAGAAGGGTTAAATGATCAGATGATGCGCATGGAAATGAGGCACTTGCTTCACTCTTGTTTTTGATTTTGTTTTTGTTTCTCTCTCTTGTGAATAGGCAGCTGGGGTTATTTCTTTGACTGGCCTTTGGTTTGATGAATTTTGTGGGACGATATGCCTTGGATGCAACCATATGCATTTAAGGCATGTTCAGGGTTGAACATATAAGGGAAAAGATGGTAATTAGGTGAAGCAAAGGAAAAGATTTCATAATATCAATTTATCATTAGACAAACAACTATCTGAAGAGCCATGCTAAGTAATCCGAACAAAGAGATCAATCGCATACAAGCGACCGTGGAATTGTTGAGATAGTGGTCATTTTACAATGTCTTCTTTTTACAATGCAAAACATGGCTTTAAGAAGGGTAAAATAAATTCCATGGGTTCCTACATACTAGGAATCTGCTTATTTGGTGACTATAGATGTGCCACTCAAAGATGTTGTAGTAGCGTTCCTTAGTTTGCTTTCATAATGATGCATTCTTGTGGTGAATTCTAGTGGTTGATGTTGCTTTATATATACTTTGATTGTGATATGATGATATTTCTATTTTGATTTGGTGTACTATATATAAATTGTGTTCCCATACGAGTCATATGTCATCACTATGGGACTAGGTTTGTTGTCTCGGTATTGTGAAAAAAAGGGTACCATCTTATTACAATGCTGATATGTGGTACAATACGAGACAATGAGGCATAGGGGTGTCAATATGGCACGAAATTGTGTACTAATTTGGTATTGGTATGGTACAGTACACCCGGTATGGTATGGTACCAACTGGTACGACAAACGTTGCTACCATATTTGGTACTTTAGATGTAACCCCCACTTCCCCGCACATCCACAACCACACCCACACAAAAAAGGAATTTTTCCATAAATGCATGTTTTGGTTATGGTTTATGCTTGTGCTGAAGAGCTGCCAAAATTCAAAGACATTATTATAATTTATAAATTTCAAGGCATATTAAATTTTGTGAATGTAAGGTGTCCATCTCTTTTATTTTTTTGGGTGAAATTTGTCTATTAATTCTTGGAATTTTGTGACCATGGACTGCATCTGTAAGGTTAGGCCATTTCCTTCAGATGGGTTGAATGATAGGCTAAATTATTTCCTCCATGAATGTTGTTTGAGTTATCCCATTCCCTCCATTTCCAGGTTCCTCTATTGTAGTTTGTGTTATTTGCATTTTCAGTCCATAACCTTGCAGCCCTTTTGTAGGTGCTGAATTATCAGTTGTATGATTGGCAATTATGCCTCCATGCAAATCAATGATTATGCATTGCCCAACCACATAAATAGGAAGAGAAATGGAATAACATGTTGCTTCATTACCATGGCTACTGCCCCTCTGTTAGCATGTTTCTTGTTTTCTTGAAAGTATATGAGCCTTATAATGAGAAACTAAGTTATAATTTGTATCTTATCTAGCCAGTAAGAAAGTTTGCATGATGATGCTGAGAATCTTTTATCAATCGCAAGCAAAATACCCCTGCAATTTTTTTTTTCCTGGGGGGGGGTTAAAAAATAAATAAATACAAAGAAATGTTAAAGACTATGAGATATAAAAGGATAGAATTTAAATTTTTAAATTTAGGATCTCAATTTATTCGATCCTATTTGCATCGATTTGATCGAGAATCTTTATTCTCTTCTTCTTATAGATGTCCCTTGAGATACCCTTGAAGCTCATCTCTTCATCTTATCAGCTTCAGATCGCTGGAAAGAATTGGAGTGAATTTTTAATCGATTTCAGTTAAGAAAAATCCTGAATAGTTAAGAAATGATAAATCATTCCTTTTAACTATTGCTGGTTTTTTTCCACATCTATTTGGAAAGTTCTTAACAGGTGGGTAATTTTAAATTTCAAAATCGGGAATGATGTGGCTTCCTGATAACGTGGGAGCAATATTGTTCTATTTTATTTTTTTCGAGATTTTAGTGAACTTCTAGAAGGAGAGAGATTTCTCTCATATCCATTTAATAGCTACAAGAATGATACTTGTATGATGCATGAGGAGATAATGGAAACCAAAATACAATTTTGTGTAATAGAATAATGATAAGAACTTGAAAATAGAATGAAAAAATATATTATAAGGAAAATGTATTTCTTAGTTATTAATCATTTTACTTCAAACATCTCACTAATAAAAAAATCAGTACCAATGGAAAAGATAAGTTGTTTAACATGATAGTTGAATGTTTGTAAAGGACAAATAAATCTGTGCTTATGTGGAGAATATGAAAATGGAAATGTAATTTTGCGTAACATTCTTACATGTTTTTTTTTCCATAAATTTCAAATTATATGCACTCTTCTTAAGATATTATTTTCATTCCAAAAAAACAACATGGGATGATGAAACAATATTATGTGGGTAATTTTCTTACCAAAAAAAAACATGTGAGATGCGCAAATATTATTATTACCATAATGAAGAATACTGGTATTTTAAAAATTATTTCCTTTAGAGAAGTATGAATTTCAAATCTAGGAAAATTTCTACAAATTATATTATGCAGTTTTTAAAATTTATTTCAATTTTTCTGATTTTTTTTTTTTTTGGGAACAAATTGAGTCCCACTAAAACTCGAATTATCATTACCATGGCTACCTTTCCCTCCTTTAGCTTGTTTCTTGTTTGCTTGGAGTCCCACTAACATATTTCTTCTTTCTTGGTAACATTTGTATCTTGATCTAGCTAGGAAGAAAGTTTGCATGATTATGCTGAGGATCTTTTGTTAATCACAAGCAAAATACCCCTATGATGGGGGGAGGTAAAAACATAAATACTAAAAGGATAATTTTCAATTTTTATATCTTGGATCTTGATTTGATTTGATCCTATTTACATCGATTTGATGAGAATCTTTATCCTCTTCTTCTTGTTGATGTCCCTTGAGATACCATCAAAGCTCATCTCTTCATCTTGCTAGCTTGAGATCACTGGAAAGAAATGGAGGAGTGAATTTTTAATTGATTTCAGTTAAGAAAAATCCTGAATAGTTAAGAAATGATAAATCTTTCCTTTTAACTATTGCCGATTTTTTTTGCTTATATCTATTTGGAATGTTTAATTTTAATTTCCAAAATCAGGAATGACGTGGCTTCCTGATAACGTGGAAGGGATACTGTTTTCTTTGTTTTTATCTTTTTGAAATTTTAGTGAATTTCTATAGTGGGGAGAGATTTTTTCTCATATCTGTTTAATAGATGGAAAAGATAAATTGTTTAACATAGTAGTTGAGTGTTTGTAGAGGACAAATAATTGTGTGCTTATGCGGAGATAATGAAACTGAAATGTAATTTTGTGTAACATTTTTATATGGTTTTTTTTCATAAATTTCAAAATATATACTCTTCTTAACATATTATTTTCTTTCCACAAAAAAAAAAAAGAAAACATGTGAGATGATGAAACAATATTATGGGGGTAATTTTCTACCAAAAAAACATGGGAGATTTGTAAATATTATCATTACCATAATGAGGAATAACTGTGTTTTAAAAAATATTTCTTTTTGAGAAGTACGAATTTGAAATCCAAGAAATTTCTACAAATTATATCTTCATTTTTTAAAAAAAATTATTTCAATTTTTCTGAATATTTTTGGAATGAATTTGAAGAGTCCCGCTAAAAATCAAATTATTATTACCATGGCCACGTTCCACCTTCCCCTCCTTTAGCTTGTTTCTTGTTTGCTTGAAATTATGAGCCTTATGATGAGTAACTAAGTTAACGTTTGTATCTTGATCTAGCTAGGAAGAAAGTTTGCATGATGATGCTGAGAATCTCACGCAGGGGGATAAGAAAAATAAATACAAAGAAATATTGAGGACCATGACATATAAAAGGATATATTTTAAATTTTTAAGTCTTGGATCTTGATTTGATTCGATCCTATTTGCATTGATTTGATCAAGAATGTTTATCCTCTCTTCTTATCGATGTCCATTGAGATACCATTGAAGCTCATCTCTTCATCTTGCTAGCTTGAGATCGATGGAAAAGAAATGGAGGAGTGAATTTTTTATTCATGTTAGTTAAGAAAAATTCTGGTAGTTAAGAAATGATAAATCCTTCCTTTTAACTATTGCTGATTTTTTTTTTCTGCTTATATCTATTTGGAAAGTTCTTAACGGGGGGGGGGGGTAATTTTAAATTTCAAAATCAGGAATGACGTGGCTTCCTGATAAGGTGGGAGGGATATTGTGTTCTTTGATTTTTTTTTTTTTGGAATTTTAATGAATTTCTATATAGGGGGGAGATTTGTTTGTCATATTCGTTTACCAGATACAAGAATGATACTTGTGCGATGCACCAGGTGATAATGGAAACTAAAATATAATTTTGTATAATAGAAGAATAATAAGAACTTGAAAATAGATTAAAATAATATACTGTCAGTGAAATGGACTTCATAATTATTAACCATTTCACTTCTAACATCTTCCTAATAAAAAGATCAGCACTAATGGAAAAGATAAATTGTTTAACACAGTAGTTGAATGTTTGTATAGGACAAATAAATGTGCGCTTATATGGAGATAATGAAAACCGAAATGTAATTTTGTGTAACATTCTTATGTGGTTTTTTCCTTAAATTTCAAATTATATGCACTTTTCTTAACATACTATTTTCTTTCCAAAAAAAACTCTGTGAGATGATGAAACAATATTATGCAGGTAATTTTGTTACCCAAAAACCATGTGGGATGCATAAATATTATAATTACCATAATGAGGAACACTGGCATTGGAAAAATTATTTCCTTTAGAGAAGTACGAATTTGAAATCCAGCAACTTTTCTACAATTGTGTTGTGCATTTTTTTTTCAAATATTTCAAATTTTCTGAATTTTTTCTTGGGACGAATTTGAATAGTCCCACTAAAAATCTAATTTGTTCCTTTTCAAAGAGTCTTGCTAAAAATTAGACTTCTTTTTGCCCCTTTTTTAACAGCATTTTCTATATTTATTAAGAACTTTTTTTTTGAGTGGAGAAAAATGAGCTAAATTTTTCTTTTTTTTTTTATTAACATGACTACCAAAAATAATTAATAAGAGACAATATTTTTATGATTTTTTTGAATTTTGGAGAGTGGTTGACTTTTTTTCTCTCCTTTCTGTTCAATAGGTATAGATATTTGATTGATATTGGAGATATTTTGACATTATGCTGTAGTGAGATCCTTGAAGATGCGAACATGGAGCATAATTTGGGGTTGATAACATTGAATAAAAAATAAACCATGAAATTTCTCCTTTATGCTGTACTCTATGAATCTGTCCTTAACCTATCTTCAGAAAGAGCTCATCATTCAGGATAGAAAAGCTAGAGTATGTTCATGTCAAGAGTATTATATAGCATGTATAAAACTCAACTCGGTTTGATCTGAATGGTTACCCGGGCTTTTTTTGTAAGGTTCAGTAAGCATAGCCCTAATTGTTGGCGTGAGGAAACCACCCATTAGATGCACAATCATAAGTAATTCTTTATTGCTTTGCATGCTCTTAGTATGTTTCCTTCCATACTGGATTTTAAGGTCCAAAATTATCTGTTATGTGCTCATTTGATTTTGTCCTATCATTCTTGGTCTTTGTCCAATAGGGGTTCTATTGACTAGGGGCCTCAACAGTTTTCATCTAGGAAAGAAGAAAGATGTTTTAAAGTGAAAAGGACATGCTCCCATTATAAAAATAGTGACAATGACAAATCTACTTCCTGATTCGGCATAAATGGTCCAGAAATTGATGTGATGGTATATGGAAATAAAAGACCATTACGACATGGCAACTGATATGAAGGTTTCACATTTCCATGTTGCGTAACAGCATCGTCGTTATCTTTACTTGTTGATGTCTGAATGCTACAATTTCTCTTTTTAGGAAAGATATGGTTTTCAATGATGGTGAATGACTCAAAGGAAGATGCTCATTTACATCTGTAGCAGTTCTCTCCAACTTTGGCAATCCTTTGGTTCATCGTGTTTTTCAAATTTTCATTCATTTGCATGCTTGATTGGAATTAGTTGCAAGAAAAGAAGTGACAAAGAAAAAAAATGATGGATGCTTGTTCAAATATCAGCTTTTGCTGTCTGTGTGCAGGATCATGTGTAACTGTGGCTAAGGTATGAGGGAAAGTAGAAAGACAGTTGTGCTTCAGGAGTAAAGATGAGGTTATGAGGAAACCATCTAACTGTTAATAGCAAACAAAACTAAATGGTCAGTTTGGAATAAAAGGAATCTAATCCCAATTAATTTAAATAATTCTATTATTTGCACAGTTTCTACTGAAATTAAGCTTTCTAAACTTTCCTAAACTTGTCATAAGCTGCATAGAATGCAAATATTTATCAACTAAATCGAGGCAGCGTGGCCTGCTTGCTATTTTGTTCGATTCATCTCATTTCTTTTATCTTTTCATCTTGCAATTAAATTCTTGTGTATTAGCACCATAGGAAAAAGAATTATTTAGGAGCTTTTCTTTAGTTAATGTGTTAATTTTTTTCACCCTTGATTTGCAGGAGAACCATTTATAGATGGTAAAGCTGTACCTTATGACCCAAAGTACCATGAAGAATGGGTCCGGAATAATGCTCGTGCAAATGAGAGATCCAGGCGCAATGACAGACCTCGTAATTTCGATAGATCAAGGAATTTTGAAAGGAGAAGGGAGAACATGCAGAACTTCCAAAACAGAGAAGCACCTCCTATGCCAAATCCAAACTTCCAAAGCCATGGTCAGAACCCTGTGCCACCACCTCCACCACAAAGTGCCATGCCATCCAGAGACATGCCTCCAATGCCTAATGCACAGAACACCATGCCTCCCAGAGACATGCCTCCGCCACCTAACCGTGACTTCAATACCATGCCTCCTAACATGGGTGGTATGCCCCACAACTACCAGAGCCAAATGCCTCCCAGCCCTCAAAGCAGCTATGCACCAAACAGTGGACCTGGCTATCAAGGAAGCCAGGGCTATCAAGGAGGCAGTCCTGGGGGTGGTATGCCTGGTGGTCCTGGTTATCAAGGAGGCGTCCATGGGTACCCAGGGGGCAATAATCCTGGGGTTGGGATGCCGGCAGGCCCTGGTTATCAGGGAGGTGGTCCAGGCTATCAGGGAGGCAACACTGGCTATCAGGGAGGGGGCCCTGGCTATCAGGGAGGGGGCCCAGCTTATCAAGGGGGTGGCCCTGGTTACCAGCATGGTGGATCCAGTTATCAAGGAGGCGGCCCTAACTATCAGCAGGATGGACCTGCTTATCAAGGGGGCACACCAGCTTATCAGGGGAGAGACATGCCTGGAAGAGATCATCAATAGGAACTATTGCTGGAGATGCTTGTGCAGAATTGAATACGAAGCAATACATCTCTATGTTGTAGGAGCCCATAACGCATGCACTGTTAATTTTGATGAGACCGGGACTTTATCTACATAGGTAATATTTCAATTTAGTAGCTGCTAGTTATGCCGTCCAGATCCTCTTTAAGCTTGCAAGAGCATGAAACTCTTTTGAGTGTTAAAAGGTTTTTTAATTTTGATCTGAAGCATCTAGTCTTATTGTTGCTGATTCTGAGCAAAATTTGCTGGGATGCTGAAATCTGTGGCCAAGGAAGTGCTTTATATGTAATACCTGATTAAAGTGCACATTAATTTGAATAGTTTGAATGGACCAGATTGTCCAAGAAATTACAATGGGTCAATTTGAGAATGTCATCATGGTCTGGTGCCCTAGGCCTGTTTCCGGGCTATAGATTTTTCCCAGTGAGCTGGTAGGGCAACATGATAAGTCCATTTGCGTTTTATAAATTGAGCATTACAATAGTAGTTTTATTTGATATCATTAAAAAATAATTTCTACCAAAAAAAAGAATAATAACTTGTCTGGATATCGGGTGATTGTTATGATTGTTTTTGCGTATTTTTTGAAGTTGGTCTACTGGAATAATTAGCTTAATTTTTCAGAGTTGAGCTTCACTCAGACTCGGTCCTTTGATCAAGAAATGTATAAAATCAAAAAGATAAGGAAATGTATTTGGATTTTTGTTTGTATTTTTTGAAATGGATATTGGTTAGGGTAGGAGACAAATCATCTTCATCTTCACTTTTGTTTGGTTGCTTGCGTTGGAGCTTTGGAGCTTTCGGCCTGTTTTTGTGGAAGAGCTGGGGCTGTTCTTTAGTTTTCGCCCGTTGTTAACATTAGGTTGAGTAAAGCAGATACTTCATTAAATACTGACAATGAAAATGTCCGATGGCTGGTTGGGAGATTCAATAGCCTATGTTACAAAATGATGCTTGATTGCTATCTCAATTGCTATTTCAACTGAACTGAAAAATGTATAATTCAATCATTTATGTTCATGTAATTGGGGTGTACTTGATTTGACGGACAAACGTCACAGCTACTACAGTGATACATTTGCAAGGGAGCGATAATGATATACTTGCTATGGTATCACATTGGGGCACTGTGACTTTCTAAGAAGCATAGCTTTTCGGAGGATATTTACGATAAATGAAACATATTATAATCTACAATTGAAACATATACTAAAACATATATTGAATAATTTAAATAATAATAATAATAATATTATTATTTTTATTATTATTACTATTACTATTATTTTGATGATTATCACGGTGTCTCTTAGTTTTGGGGTTAATCATGTGTTGGGTAATGGGCGTTGGAATGCAGAATTGAGAACAGTATTATGAGAAATTCTTTATGTATCACGTGACGTAGTAAAATTGATATGGAACGAATTGTCCAATCATATTAGACCACGCAACATAATTAACAATGGGATAGATATTAATATTATATAGTTTTTTATTTCAAATTTTTTTGATGAAAATACCATTTCTCTCCATAGAATAAAAAAATAGTATTATTATTTTTAATATCTTATATATTTTCTGTGAATATATATAATATCCTGAATAATATATATGATTTTTTATGTCTTTATAAGATATTTTAAATAATATATATATTTTTTGATATCTTATATGACTTTCTGTGAATATATATGTTCTGAACAATATATATAATTTTTTGTGAATATATATAATATTTTAAATAATTTATATAATTTTTTAATATCTTATATGATTTTTTGTTAATATATATGATATTTTGAATAATATATATGACTTCTTGTGACTATATATAACATCTTGAACAATATATATGACTTCTTATGTCTTTGTATAATATTCTAAATAATATATATGACTTTCTGATACTTTATATAATTTTTTATAAATATATAAATATATATATATGATATTCTGAATAATATATAATTTTTTGAATAATATATTTGACTTTTTGATATCTTATATAATTTTTTGTCAATATATATAACATCTTGAATAATATATATAACTTTTTTAAATATATATGGCATCCTGAATAATATATATAATTTTCTATCTTTATATAATATCATGTTGGTTATTATAACAAAAAAAAGGTCATATAAGGCATCAAAATTTATATATTGTTCAGAAAATCATATAAGACATACGAAAGTCATATAAGGTATTAAAAAATTATAATAATTAATAGATATTATATAAAGATAGAAAATCATATATATTATTCAGAATATCATGTATATTCACAGAAAATCATATATATTATTTAAGATGTCATATATATTGATAAGAAGTCATATACGATATCAGAAAGTCATATATATTATTTAAGATATTATATATATTTATAAGATATCATATATATTATTTAGGATATCATATATATTCACTGAAAATCATATAAGGCATCATGAAGCTTATATTATTCAGGATATCATATAAAGATATAAGAAGTCATATATATATTGCTTAGGAGGTTATATATATTCACAGTAAATCATACAAGGCATCAAAAAATAATAATATTATTTTTTTATTTTATAAAAAAAATATTTTAATTAAAAAAATTTGAGAAAAAAATTGTACGGTATTAAATATCTATGCCATTATTAATTGTACTACTTGGATCAATCGATTGCTACGGTGTACTTGACGTCAATTTTATTGCACTGCATGACAAAGAATTACTTATAGGAGAAATTCTTTGTACCTCAATCATGGTGTAGAAAATCTGACGTAGAACGCATTATATTTCCAATATGTATTTAATGTCTACAGTTTTACTTTTCGTTTGAAATTTTGAATGATAAAAATATCTCATTCTTCTGAAAAAATTATGATATCTTATGTCATATTATGACATTCTGTATTGAAATTATAATTTTCTGCATGCCATAATTTTTTCATAAGATGTCACAAAGAAGAAAAGGCATTTTTGTCATTAAAAATTATGATTTTTCATAAGATATCATAATTTTTTCACAACATGTTATAATTTTTTTGAAAAAAAATATTTTTATTATTTAAAATTTTAAATAAAAAATAAAAAATATATATTAAAAAATTATCATGTAACTGAATGAGACGGTGCACTCTACATCAGATTTTCTATACCGCAGGCGGTGTAGAAAGAATTTCCCTTGCTCGTTGTGCCATTCCTAGTCCGCATGTAGTTCCGCTTATAATTCACGTTGGCCTGGCCTGCCCCAGCATGATGGGCCGCACTCCAAATTCCACATTTCCATCCCCATTGGCTGCCGTTGGTATGAACATAGTTTAGAGAGAGATTATTGTATACGATGTGCATGGCCATGTCAGTGCACCGATCATCAAACTCGTAAACATGGTAAAATCGATCACGGAACTTGCAAACGTGGGTTCCATTTGCCACATACTCATCTCAGTGATGGTCCACCGCGAAACACACTCATCAGAATCAGGATCTTGTTAGCCAGTCATGGAGATTCTAAATGAGAAAAGAATGATCAACTGGATCAATGGCTTGAAAGTTGGAATAGAAGGTATACTGCAGTGTTGCCGGTTCGACTGTAAGGGGTTGTCTTCTATGGTTCGATGTTGTTTCAGTCCAGCACTCTCTTTTCTTTATTCAATTTCCGTCTTATTAGGAAGAATATCTTTCAGGGACCTATCTTTAATACAGAAATGGAATTCTTTTTCTTGACTTGTTTGCTTCGTCTTCGCCTCCTCTCCTTTGGGCCGATCAAGCTTTTGTTTTGATAAGTCCAGGATAGCTCCCGGAGATACAGAGTCCAAACTTTTATATAAAAAGAGGTTGTTAGGTCCGAGGTAGTGAGGAAGGATCCACTCAACGAAGGTCTCATTGCCGGCGGGCCGTGCAATCAATTTGCCATTTAGAAGAGGACACTCTTTCCCGCGCTAAACCGGAATTTTCCCATATAAAACCCGGAGATAAAAAATAAATAAAAAACAAAAGAAGAGGAGAAAAAAAGGAGAGAACAAGGAGATTTTGGAATTCGTCAAGCCGAGGCCCATTAGGATCCGATTCGAGTCCCCGGCGGCAAAATAACCGTCTGATAGGCCGTCTCCGGCGCTTGCTCCCGGTCTCCCAGCCACGGATCGGGAGGATCGAGTGGGTAACTTCGTGCATATCTCCCCTCGCTCCGCTTTTCGAAATCTCCAAGTTTTTGGGATGATAGATTGATTAAGTTTTGGAAAGGCAGCGGCTTGAATTGATGGGCGCTAGTTCGATGGATGCGGAGGCCGCGAGGCCTGCGCTTCTTCGAGTACGGATGATGGCGGTGGACCGATGGATGCGGAGGCTCAATTCGGTCATCTTCGCAAGGTCTCTTTTGGTTCTTTCTTCGATCTGTTTCCTTTATTTTTATTTCTTGTTTTTGTTCTTCTTTTCTTTTGTGCATGTGATCTGAGTTGGCAATCTGGTTTGAGCTGAAGGAAATGGCCCTTGGTGAGAGCATTGAGAGGCAAGCGATGGCAAATACTTTTTCTTGGTGAGAACATGGAGGAAAGCAAGAAGTATCTCTTGGCTAACATGCCTATGATCGGTAAATTTCCTTTTTCTCTATTTTTATCTCTTCCGATTCTTTTTGTTAATGGTCTAAAGATGAAATCTTTCAGCCTGAGGAGTTGCAGAGGAACCAGGGAAGGCTGAGGTGAAGAAGGATAAAGAAAAAAGGCAGGTCATGTGATGCCAAATACTGAGGGCTGCTAAGCTAAGGTAATTTTCCTGTTCTTTTCTTTTCATTTTCTTCTCAAAATACTGTGAAGTCTATGTGATCCATTTTGCTTTATTACGTGCGTCTTTGGAAATATAGTGTTGAGCTTTCCGTCAAAGAGATGCCACGCTTATCTTTTATTGTCGTCATATTCTCATTGGACGTTCTGATTGGGAGAAGAGGCATGATGCGAGAAATTGATGGGAACGAATTTTAATTTAAACATTTATGACATCCATATGGCATTCTTTGTGGTCTATAACATTTGATGAGCAGTTGAAGGACTTATAGGTGAATGTTGCTTAGTTGACTGATCTGAGCAAGTAAAGTTCTGCCCTCAACAGACTTGGGTTGAAGGGTTGCGGTCTTCTTAGGGCTGAAACTGGATTGGATACCAGCATATCCATATCCATATTTTTTTGTCAGATGAATAAAAATATGAATACGGATATCATTCTGATGTAGAAATTCATATCCATATTTGTTTTAAATGGATACGGATACAATTCGAATACTGAAAGTATGGACATAATTACAGACATAACTTAGATAATTAAATTTTATGACTACAGAATTAAAGATATTACTAAATAAATGATAAATCAAGCTAATAACATGTTTATATGATTGTATATTTTTCTTAAAAATTAATAAGTGCTATATAAAATTTTATAAGATTACATGTAAATTCGGATACACATTGGATAGTTGCTAGCTATATCCATATCTATTTTTCTTTAACGGATACAGATATTAGTCAGATTCTCAAATTTCTGTCCATATCTTGATTGATTTGGATATGAAAATAGATTCGGATAGATAATATCCATACTACTTTCACCCCTAAGTCTTCTCCATGATATATTTATTTATTTATGGCGAAATTGGATTGGATAATATTTGTTTAGATCCATTTTCATATCCAAATATATCCAGATGTGTATATAAATTTCAGTATCTGACTAATATCTATGTTTGTATCCATATCCACTAAAGAAAAATGAATATGGTTATGAAAAAACAATCATCTAATCTATATCCAAATATTTGACTCTATTTGTAATCCTATTTAATTTTATATATCACTCATGAACTTTTAAGGAATATAAATGACCATATTAATTTGTTGTTAACTTGATATACCTTCCACTTAGTAATGTCTTTGATTTTATGTTCATAAAGTTTAATTATCCGACTTATATCCATATTTATATCCATGCTTCTACGATCCGATTTGTATTCATATCCATTTAAAATAAATATAAATATGAATTTTTGCATCCAACTGACATGCGTATCTGTATCTGCATTCATCAAACACAATATATATAGATATGGATATATTGTTATCTGATCTATGTTCAACCCAGTTTCAGCTCTAATATCCGACTTGTATCCGTATCCGTTTAGAACAAATAAGGATGAATATGGATATAAATATGGATATGTTAGTATCCGATCTGTATTTGATCCATTTTCTGCAAAGGTGGTAAGAGTGTTAGTGCATTAGAAATATCTTCTGTAATCTGTAGGATGGGCATGGGAGAGACTAATGAATCCTTGTACTTGCCAATTACTCACGGTTGCTAGAAATATCAACCCTTGGATTTCTAATTCTATTCTTACTTCATCTAGCAACAATATTAGCACATGAATGTTTCTTTGGTTTGATGAACTTGGAAGTACATGTCTGATCTAGTCATACAAGAAGTAATTTGAGCATAACAATATATTGATTATGCTTTTCTTATTTAATGTATGATTTTTAAATATACACTTGCCAGCTGTGCTGCTCGATCATCTACTTATTAGTTACCTATTTAAGTAAGCACAATTGCTTGTGCTTTTAATTCTTTATTCAATCATTTGTCCCACGTAAGTCATGATAGCTTTAGCTTATGACCATGATATGGTATATCAGGTTGTGCAATAAAGCATATAAACAATTCTTCTTGCTGGAGGACATGACCAATGCTCAACAATCTGCAGATTCTAGAAGTATGGAATATGTCTCCAACTGTCATCATTTTGGATGGTTGTTGTTCTTCGCGCAGCATATGCATTCAGTTAGCCATTTTAAAGATCTGGTGATATGTACAGATAAATAAGTGTCGATACTGGTTAGTTTTTCCTCTTGATCATCATTCTTCTGGGGTTTCGTGCTCCATTTTTCTGTTTATTCCAAATGGAGCATGCTCATGTGCAGTATTTTATTCTTGCAATCAGTGAGCATTGATGAAGTTTACATTTAAGAGGCTATGACATGTTTGGTGATTATGTGACAAGCCACACTCATTCTTCACATACCCAAACACTTCAGAAATTTTCCTACTCAACATTCCCTTCACTTTGGTAATGATCCTTTGGGCCCATAAAAGTGGTTTTTTCTGTTTTTGTCTTTCAATGCTTCTAGCTTCATGAATGATAATGTTAGATCTGGTGTATGTGGTTTGTATCTTTGCTTCGGTTAAGAGATCCACAAGGGCGTGAACCTTCTTGCTTCCTCTTGTGACAAATATCATACTTCTGAAGATGACTTAAAGAGAATGATAGATAAGTTAACAATTCAATTGCAGATATTTTGAACAAGAAACTGTTTCTTCTTTCAGAAATCAAAACAGAATCTAGATTGTACCAACACAGGTCCAAAAGTCTTATTTTTTCTTGTCATTGTTATTGTGTATGGGGTTGCCAACATTTTTTTATTGCCTTACAACAAGTTCTTCGGCATCATCACTATGGCAGGTGGCTTGACATATTTTGAGTATCTTCTAGGGGGAAAGTATTGCAATCAAGTCTTCTTATTTTAGAGGGAGTTTATGATGATACAGTTAGTTATCTAGATGAACACATGCTTATTACCAGCGAGGACAATTTACTTGGTACTAGGAGCTTATCTGGAGATGCCATTAGCTCATGCAGCATGAGGGTATATTGGTTTAACCATGCAAGTATAGCTTTGCAACTGAATATAATTTTTTTTTAAACAACAAATTATTTATGGTCCATTTATATCAATGCAGTGGAAATTTGATGCATTTGGCTCACCAGCCGGGACAATGACAAGCCTGTCGACTTCTCATTCTCCTACATCTCCTTAAGTGTTAATTATCCTAATAGCTCCAAAATGGCTCCCATTACACCAGTGAGCAGTGTCATGATGATTGCAAAGTGGCTCCATGATGCCATTTCTCCACTTCCATCAAAAAACCCAACCACAAAGCTTGAAAGGCTTCTTTCATCCTATGACAGCATTGTAACCAGTGACATTACATGTAGGGTCAACATGACATGGGTGGCACTTTTTCGAAGTAATTCTTTCAGAGAATGATGTATTTCTGGGAGTCTTGAGAGTGCTGTTTTGATTGATAGGACATTGCAAGGGAGGGCAAAATGGAGGCCCTGAAGTTGTACAATAGGGTTTTGGAGCAGTTTGTAAAGCAGACTCGCAATTATTGAAACCCAATGATCTTCTTCCTTGTTCTCCAATTTCATCGGTGTATTGCTAGTTCAGCTGGATTAGTTTTGATTGCACATAGGACAGTCGTTACTTAGAGATAACTGGCTTAGCAGCATTTGATTTAAGCAAAGAGGGTTAGTAGCATTTGATTTAAGCAAAGTGATTTAAACTTTTGTTGGCATGAAGAAACTCTACCGAGAGAGTTGAAAGGTAATTTAATTCTTTGAAAGAGCGATCTCTAGAAAGCACAGCATGGGAAAAATATTCATCATTGTATAATTCCTTGATCATAGCAACGCCAGTTCTTGCTGTGGAAACAAATCATTGGGGCATACCATCTGAGCCAATTCTCTCTCTTGATGGCATTGCGATACATCATCATATTCTTAATGGAGCTTGCCATCCCTGCCCTCTCAAAAGTTTGATGCTTTGCCAGGTAACTTTTTTCTTTAAATGAATCTTCATAGTTGTTGCTGTTCAGTTAGTAGTACTGTGTAGTAGATCTGCTGTCATTACTCATTACATGCTCTGGAAGAACCTATTCAAATTGCTTTCTCTAGTATCATAATTATAAAATTTTGATCAATATGAATGTCATGTGCTTAAAATAAAAATTTCCACACATGCATATAGGTTCACACATCTTATAAGGACAACACTGTAATTTTGTTGTTACAATTTGAGGGTTTTAAGCTGCAAGTAGGGCTGAAACCGGATCGGATATGGATCAGATATCAACATATTCATATCCATATTTGTTTTGTCTGACGAATACAAATATGGTATGGATATTATTCGGATGCAAAAATTTATATCCATATTTGTTTTAAATGAATATAGATATAATTGGATATTGGAAGTATGGATATAATTATGAATATAAGTTGGATAATTAAACTTTATGACTACAGAATCAAAGATATTACTAAATAGATGATAAATCAAGTTAATAGCATATTTATATGATTGTATATTTTCTTAAAAATTAATAAGTGCTATATAAAATTATATAGGGTTCCAAGTAGATCCGGATATTTAGGTATGGATCGCATAGTTGTCTATCCATATCCATATTCATTTTTCTTTGCTGGATATGGATACGGATATGGATATTAGTTGGATTCTCAAATTTTTGTCCATATCCGGATTGATTTCGATGCGAAAACGGATCTGGATGCATATTATCCATATTACTTTCACCCCTAGCTGCAAGTCTTTTGACTTGTTGTGAACCTTCTTGAACCATAGTTTGATGCAGGTAAGGAACCTGTTTTCCTCTTGAGATGAGATGGAAAGGAAAATTGGTTAATGGCTAGGTCAGATAATTGCCCCTGGTTGTCATCAGAATAAAAGAGAGAAGTAGATGGGTTCAATTGCCTTGAAATTTAAAGACATAACCATCAAATTGCTGCCCATATAGAGAGGGGGATAACTAAATTCTATGCTATTGAAGACTAAAGATATATAAAAGGAAATTTGTTTAAAAGATGAATAGATAAAGATAACACAAAATTGGTCTAATGCTTCATTCATAGATCCCCTTTTTCTTGTTTGCAATTTCACATCTATATGCCCATTGTTGTCACGTTCTTCTTACCAACCACTTGGATAAATGCTATCATTTTGCATTTTTCCTCGTTAATTACCAACATTAGCTTTAAATTTGGAGCCCTTCCTCTAGCTTTCATGTTATGTTACCTGGTAATTATTTTTCAACTAACTGAGCTAATATTTTCCATCATCATTGCCAAAGACTTAGGCACCCATGCTTAGCCTATAACATAACAGCTTGTAAAATTTTCCTAAGTATGTACTTGGGCCTTCTTGTGCACTTTTGACCTATTTGGTTCAATCAGTCAGTTTTTTGTATTCTTGGTCTATCCTCTGAATCCTTTTGATTTAGCCTACCATCCTTAGCTGGAATTTTTTGGTGGCCATTACCTCTCTTTGTCAAGATCAATGTTCATCGAACCGTCCCGAATCAGATGGTTCAGATTGTGCCGAAACATACCGGTAGGGTACTGGTCTAGTTCTGATGTGCAAAACGGCATAGTGGCCATCTCGGAGGGAGGGAGGAGAAAGAGAAGAAGAGAGAAAGGGGGGAGAGAAGGAGAGAGAGAGAGCAAGAGAGGGCCGTCGGAGGCCGCTAGAGGTCATCTGAGCTCTTGTCGAGCTTGATAAGAGCAGAGAGAGGGAAGAGAGAGGGGGAGATCTTACGGATCACAGGAGGCCCTCAGAGGCCTTTGGACGGATAGCGACGCCGCTGCGAGCTCTCTGACAGTTGGCGAGCCAGCTCCGAGAGAGTTAAGGGCGGTCGAGGCTGAAGGAGGGCCTCAACCCTCCTCCAGTTCGAAATAGGTAAACCTTTATTTCGTAATTTTTTTTAAATTTTTAATAGACGAAATTGGCAATACAGTTGCCGACTTCACCTTTTTTTTTTGTAATTTCAGTTGGTTGACTTCAACCGAAACTACAAAAGAAAAGCTGCCGACTTTGCTTGTTAAAAACCAAAAAGAATTATGAAATCGGGACGAACCCCTATTTCGAACTAGAGGGTGGAGGCCCTCCTCCGGCCTCGGCCACCCTTAGCTCCCTCGAAGCTAGCTCGCTGGCCGTTAGAGAGCTCTCGACGGCATTGCCATCCATCCAGAGGCCTTCGAGGGCCTCTAGTGACCTGTAAGATTGTCCCCTCTCTCTTCTTCCCTCCCTTTGCCCTTATCGAGCTCGGCAAGAGCTCGGATGGCCTGGCCGTCAGAGGTCCTCTCTTTCTCTCCCTCTCCCTCCTCCCTTTCTTCCTCTCTTTCTCCTTGTCTCTCCCTCTTCCTCTCTTTCTTCTCCCTCTCCCCTTCTTTGCCCTATCGGTTTGGCTCGGCATGGATCCATATCGAACCGTGCTGCCAGTCAGCCGGCATGGGGTTCAATTCGACAGTCCTCGGTCAAGATCACTCAGCCTGTCTTGATAACACTATATGGTGCTTGCACACTTATTTTGGAATTGTTTGTGATGTTGTCATATGTCATTTTCAAACACATCTGATGACTCCAACCAACAATCAAGAGTCATTATTTGAAATATCCTCCACATCTCGTTTGCCAACAGTCAAGAGGGTGATGGAATATACCTGGCACCACCTCCATTATTTGGATCCCGCGTTTGATAGGTTTTCATTACCTATTCGGATTCTTCATTAGTGGCACAGCAAAGTTGCTGCTTCTACCAAGGGTGACAGCTACAAGCATCATATTTCTACATTCCCATCGGTCACATTAAGTGGTATATGTGACACATGCCATCCTAAAGATCTATAATCCATAGGGATCCTTCCCATACATCTTGGTCCAGTGCACCCGGCCTTTTATAAAGGTTTCTATTCTTCTCTTTTTTTGTTATGTTAAGAACCCTAATTTTTTAAAACTTCTTTTGGTTCTCTACGCAAACCCTCTTTATCGTAACCTTGACTTGGTCAACCTGGCCTAATCTAAAGCCTAACAAGTTGAGAAAAAGAAGAGCAATTAGAAAGATCTATTCTTCCCAAGTTTGTGGATTCTTAGGTATTACTACTTGACCTTCTAGCTTCCTTGTCTTGGGCCCATCTTTGAATCAAGCATCCTTTCTTCTCCTCTTTAGGACATCAATCTGGAAGTACTTCAACCCTCATTGGTCTTGGCCTACTAAGTCAAGCCTTTGGGATACTTGGTTTGACGAGATTTTTTGATAGAAGAAATTGGTTTAGGAGCAAAATAGACTCAAATATTATTTCATTCTTTAGGTTCCTTCATGTTGAACATCGGGCCCTTCTCTTTGCCGCCCTCTGTTTTTGGTCACTCGACCAATACCTTTACTTAAATCATGGGATATCCATCTCTAGTTTAGGGATTCTTTAGGATCTTAGGCCAACTGATGAGGAATCCAATACAAATATGATGGTTGACACTCTTGATGATGAATTTGGCCTTGAAAATCTTTGAATCTCCTTTACTTTTAGGGCCCATTCTTAGGAGGGCAAATAACTTACCTGGGAATCTCTATTTTGTTGGATAAGTATTTCGTAGGCAACATTTAGACAAAAAATAATTTACCCATGTTCTTTTTATGTATTGGAAAATGGTTTCAAAATCTATTATCAATATTCTTTTTCATTACTACTTTCTCTGATAAGTTGCTAAGATCTATCTATATTTTCCATAATACCCTTTATATATAAATATATCTATCATATATATTATGGTTTATATTATATTATATCTAATTTAATATATCATAATATGATATAAATAATATATTTTATTCTACTATAATATTAGACATTATATTATACTATATATAATATAATATAATATTATTATATATTATATTATAATGATAATAATATATATTATGTTATATTATTACATGATTAGGGATATTTTAGGAACAAAATAAAAAAATATTTTTTTGGCTGATGGGATAATGACTTATCCATCTTCTAGGTGAGTAAGTCTTTTCTTCCATTTCATGGGTAAATGCTCCCTATGGAAAATAACTTATCCACTTAGAAAAGCATAAGAATATGGATAAGTTGGTCAATGAGAAAGTTGACCCATTTTTCATGATATTTATCCACCAAATAATGGACCCTTAGAGTTAATTCAATTGACATTCTTCTCTTCAGCTGAATGTAAGATTTAAATCCTTCTTTAATTGGCAGTTGATGTTTAGCCAAGGGCCCTAGCATTTCTATGTAAATACCAAGCAAAGAAATCTTGGTCCTTTGATGGTAGTGTTAGGGATGGGAGAGGTGGTGCGGGCTATGTTATTTGGGGCCTGGGTGGTAGATTGTTGGCTGTAGGGGGCTCACATCTCTTCGAGCCGTCTGTCCTCAGAGCGGAGCTCCACGTTGCTTAGGCGGGCATCATCTACTTGAGGCAGGAGCTGCGAGCGGAGAGGATCTTCGTTGAGGGTGACTCAATCATAGTCATCGGCTGCATCCGAGACAAGATGAAGTATCTGGAGGTTTATTTGCTGCTCGACGATATCTGGAGGTCCCTTCATCATGCTACCATGATGTCTGTCCGGTATATCTTCCGAAAGGTGAACAACGCCATGGATTGGGTCGCATCTTTTGTTGTCGAGCACGTCGGAGATTGGATCTGGCGTCAAAACGATGATTGCCCTTGGGTCCTATGAGATATTTTGTATTTTGATTTTTTGGGCTGTACTCATACTAGAACGATGTAATGGCCTGCTTGTATCCAAAAAAAAAAATCTCGGTCATTCTTCAACAACAAGATCATCTTATCTTGATGTTCTAAACTCCAATCCAGCTGTAAAAGTAGGTCACTTTTTAGTCTACCCTTAAATAAATGACAACTAAAGGATCGATGGACAATGCTAGGTTGAGTTGCTAAATAGTACCTCATCTGATGTATCTTCTTCATGAACAAACTTGGCCACACAAGTCGATGTCCCCAGGAGTTGCTCTGTTACTGTATAAGTTGTGAACCTATTCCATAGCTTCCTTCACAGCCTCAAATGCTTCACAATTCTTGCCATAGCTACTATATTGGACTAATCAGCTTCTCAATACCCATTGGCTGCAACATTTTCAGAACATAGGATAAACCAACAAAATTAGTCTTCACAACATTTGAGGCTGCAAGGTTAGTTGGCCTTCCATATCTATCTTGTTCTGTGAATGTTATAAGACCAAGATTCTCATCATAGAGTCTGGTTTCAGTCACATTGGCATTTAGCAGAAAGATCTATTGTTCATCATGACATTTTCTACTTAGTCTTTCCCTTATTTTGCATCTAGGTTCCACAACACCATGAATGGATGGAGAGATGAAGGCACACAGTAGTTCACATGGATCCAATCATGATTAGGCAATGCATTGTATGTGGTAGCAGTTTCAATCGCAAAGAAGGCGGTTGTTGAAGTTCTCGATCCCGCCTACAAATGGACCGACTAGACTTCAGTAGGTTTACATGATTTGCTCATGTAGTTACCACTACATCTGCTATGAGTAGATCATTGTCTCCTTTTCCAAGTTTCTTCATGATTGATCCCGACCTTATATTAACTATTGCATTATTGTCTACTAGTGTTTGCCATATCGGTCTCCCAAACATACGCATATCAACATATAGAGGCTTAATATGTTTAACCCATTTCATTGGTAAGTTTCTAAAACAACACTTAGGCTGTGTCATGGCTGGATTCCATTATGGCTACCTCTACTGGCCAGGACTATTCATTCTTCGATTGCTCTTGGACTGAGTCATCAACTTCTTTTGCATATAAGATTTCAAGGCACTCACTTTGCTCATCTATATCTCCTTCTATGAAGGGTGGTTGATCAGTCCTTGATTGGAAGATATAAGACAAAGTAAATGCCACGTTGACTTCTACTTTCTTTGGCAAGGATCCAAATTGAATATTAGAACTAGCATATAACCCATGAAATGCATGAGATACATATACTACCCTTAAAATAATTTTTATTAATTATATAATAATTTACAAAATAAGATATTTTATTATATATAAAATGCTATTTTATTAATAAATATTTTATCAGTTTCATTAGAAATATTATTTTATTAATACATTGATATATAATTAAATATTATTAATATTCTAAAATTATTATTAATATAAAATTATTTTTCGCTACAAAATACTATTTTTATTAGAAGATCATTAGTATTATTAGTTTATTAATATTGTTAAATAAAAGGTCATTAATATTATTAGTATTATTAATATTGTTAATTATAGTATTTTACTAAAATATTATTACTTTTAATTAATGTATTAAAATATAATCTCTAGACATGCTGCCCATAACCTCCCTTTGAAGCTGTGCAGTTCATTAATGTAAGTTCTCAAATCATAAAAGAAAAATTATGCTTTCATCTTGTACCATTTATAAAAGGACCAACTGAGTTTAATAACACTCTTAACAATAGATCTATATCTTAGTAGGACATACTTTTTATCTAGTGAAAGAATGACTTATATACAATACGTGCGACGCTGGATTATGTAAAGCATCCTTATTTTATTTCTTATGGCTCTTCTCTACTTTTCAACACAGTCTAGCCTCTATGGTTATAATTTCTCCCTTCCTACTATCTCTATAGAAAAGATCAATGAAGAAAATGGATGTTTGCTTTAAAAGAAACCATCTTATTAGAATTAGTCTTGGTTTTCCAGCCTTTTACCATAGACTCCTTGAAATCAGCCTCTGAAAACCTCTTTGGATGTAGGATAGAAAAAGGCAAGAGAAGACGAAGAGGGAAGAGAAGAGGAGGAGAAGAAGGCAAAGGGAGAGGGTGGCTTAATATTGTGTATTGTCAAATCTCAATAATGCAAATTATATTCTCAATTAATATGGTAATGGATTTATGCAGATAACCCAATATCCTAACAAGAGTCTGCATAAAAATAAAATACTAAAGTGCTAATAATATTCTATCCTAGAGTTCATAAAATTCTAGTCCTGGAGCTCTTGTAAAAATAAAATTCTCTAATTCTGAAATAAAATAATTTTTTAATCTCTATATTTGTGCCTAATAGAAGTGCACCTAGATTTCTTATTAGATGGTCCTCCATCATGCTCTCCTGATTGGAAGAACTCAACTCTAGAGAGTTTGACCATAGTATTGCTCGAGCATATCAGGATTCAAGGTACGAAACTCATCCTCCGTGATCCAAGAAGCATTAGATGAGCCTTCCTATTGCATAAGATAATGATACAAGCAACCATTAGAAGAAATAACAATCTCATTATCCAAAACTGCTTCAATCTCATCTCTTTGCTGTAGAAAATATTGCGCCTTAGGAGTTGAAGTACCTGCAGGAATATTAGATGGCAAAGCAAGAGGTTCTAAGGTACCTCGATAAGATAATAAGTACATGTTTAGGGGTGCATTTGTACTCATTAAAAATGATTTCGGATTTAAAAATAGAATTTCGAGTGTTTGGCTACAATTTAAACATAATTTCGGATTTTGTTTAAGATTTTTCAAAACGTGGTTTACGTAAAGCTTACCTCCTACTTTCTATGGATGTAGCACTGTAAGCTAAATATCGCGTTTGTGGAAAGTTAGTTTTTTTAAGAAAAATTACGTGTTACTGTCTCAGTACCCCTTGCACAGTTGCACATCTCTTTTTCCACTTTTTTGTCTATCAAGACTTGTTCTTCAGATTAATCTCATTTTATCTCCATCCATATCTCCGATTAGTCTCTTCTCATCTTTATCTATGTCTCCTATTTTCCGACTTCTAGGATTATTCATCTTCTCTCATCTCTGTTTATGTTTTCTTTTGTCCGACTTTCTTGTCTATCAAGACTACATCTCTTTTTGTCCAACTTTCTTGTCTATCAAAACTCTTTCTTTCTTCAAATTAATTTCATCTCATCTCTAGCCATATCTCCGATTAATGTTTTCTCATCTCCATCTCCTATCATCTCCATCTATGTCCCCTTTTTTTTGACTTTCAGATTATTAATCTCCTCCCATCTCCCCCCTTTTTTCGATTTTTTTTGTCTATCAAGATTTTTTCTTTCTTGACATTGATCTCCTTTCATCTCCATCCACATCACGACCCTTTTTTGTTGACTTTTTTGTGTATCAGGACCCTTTCTTCGATTAATCTCATCTCATGTCCATCCCCGCCTAATGAAAGAAAGTGGATAACTTTAAAAAAATATACAAAAAGAAAGATGAGAAAAAAATAAAATAGAGAATTTTATATCCAAACAATTTTAGAATCATTTTAGATATTTGTCCTTTTTGGTCATTTTGTCATTCAAAAGCAGCTTTTGGATTTGTTAATCAAATAGACAGCAAATTATTTCTACAGCTTTAGAATAGTTTTAGGATATTGACAGCCAAAAAAACTACTTTGTCTTAAAGTAGCTTTTGACATCAAAACACAACTTGTACTAAAAATTACTTTTTGGCCAAAAGCTATATCATCCCAAACAGACCCTAAGTTCTCTAGATTGAAAACAAGTGTAGTTTTTATATGATTAGGTAAATCAAGTAAATATGCATTAGGTCCAAGTTTTCTAATGATGGAGAATGGGCCAATGGCTTAGGCATGCAATTTTGGGAGGAACTTTTCGACAAATATTTTGGATGAATGCGAGCCATGATATTATCTCCTCTATTAAAATCCTTGGCCCTAGAATGCACATCAGAAGTAAGTTTATAGTCCATATTACTCATTTTTAATTTTGCATCTAAATTTATGGTTCAAGATATAGATACCCTTTTTAATAGGAGCCTGAGGGAGTGATTTATTCTTAGATTTAGAATCCTTATTTGAGGGTTTGGCAGCGGTCAAAATAATAGTGTGCTCTCACTCATTATCCATGGTAGTGGACAAAACAGACCTCACTACATCACAATAGTAGTTATTACCTCTAAATCATCCTCAAACTCTACCTCATCTCAAGAATATTTTATGGGATCTACTACTTGGTCCATAACCTCTTGTGGATCATTAGACTCCTGCTTTAAAGCTAAAGCTTGCTGAGGACAACATGCAGCTATGTGACCTCTATTGTGACAATGATGATAGTGTACTGAAGAACCACTAGAACAAATATCATCTATAGAACCACTAGAATGAGTAACAGACTAAGTTTCCTATTCTTAGCAGCACTATCCCTAGAAGTTGTCTGAGAAACAACCTTAGATTGGATAGTGCTGCTTGTAGCCTCCAATTATCATCCACCAATTCCAGGCTTTACCCTTAAGCTTACTCTTAAAATATAGAAATAAGCTCGTCATGTGATAGTACGAAAATTAGTCTATAATGGAAAGGAGCCAAGGAGTAAAAGCTTCAGCATTTGAATACTAATAAATGTCTTCCACTTTAATCTAAATATAATGGAGATATCTTCATATCAGACTCAACATAGGTGATTTGCAAGTCTGGTCATAGAATGAACTTGCACTATCCTGCTCAAGAATGTTGCTGGAGTGAAGTTATCCGTTTGATTGATTGCTCGATCCTTGACATTAGCTACTCCCATGTGTCCACTCATGGATTGGTACTTTCTATTTGGTTACTCATGTTGATGCATCTATTGTGCTTGTGTATATGCAAGCTGGGATTTCTGCAATAAGACTTTTTTTGTCATTGAAACTTTGCTAAGTAGGCTTTCTATGGCTTGGTGTTTGTTAGTTTCTGTGCTTGAAGATAGCTTTCC
Source organism: Elaeis guineensis (assembly GCF_000442705.2). NCBI lineage: Eukaryota > Viridiplantae > Streptophyta > Magnoliopsida > Arecales > Arecaceae > Elaeis > Elaeis guineensis. The sequence continues at coordinate 140,522,478 of NC_025993.2, forward strand.
GGCATTGGTTGGTTACAGACAATGTCCTGGGTGTTGTCGGAACAACCACTTACATTGAGCTGAGGTTGTCATTGGATTACGTTCCACCTTGAAGAATTCTGCTTAATGTTGACATGATGCAGGGAGCTAAAACTTCTTTCAAAGCAGGGTGGGATCTAGCAACTAGGGTTCAATTGCTTTAGCAGGTGGCACCTAGTTTAGGTTGCATGTATAGGGTATGGCATGCCTATGAGTGTTTAGCGAACATGGTTTAAATACTTCTAGGATAAACCAATGGGACCGGAACGATCCCTCAAACCACAGGGTGGGAATTTTGGATTGTAAAGCACTCATAACTCAAGCAGGAAATTTTAAAGCAATAAGAAATTGAATAGACTAGGAATTCGACAGCAACTAGGACTTCAAAAGCAAACTAGATTTTGAAACTTTGTTTTTGAATTGTTAATAAATCCTTTTTAACTTGGAATTCTGCATCAACTAGGAATCTTAAGTCGACTAGGAATTCAAAAGTGAAAAGGAATTGAAAAGCAACATTTCTTCAAATTTAGCTTGAAGTAGAAATTCTATAGCAACTAGGAGTTGACTGGGAATTTGAAACCAAATAGTTTGTTCTTTTTGCAATTGCAAAAGAACGGGAATACTAAATTTGCTTTTGTTGACCCTAGAAATTGATTTTGATGAATAGCAAAATGTTTGAGTATATGATTTGTCTAATAGTTTCATTAAGATGATGTTTCAGATAAATTAGTAGGTATCAAAAGATTGATCCTTAAGACTCAAACAAATTCGAAGGAAAAGATTTTGGAAGCTTAATTGGAGTGAAGGAACTTTGAAATTAAAGTGTGAAAGGTCATCAAAAGATTGGAATCAAAACATCTTTTAATTTAAAAAAGTTCAGAAAAAATTCAGTTGAGGGCATCTTGAGTCGACTCAAGCAGAATTTGAGTCGACTTAAGCTGAAAATCAGAAGAAAAAGTTCTGGCATGCCAATGTTTCAGCTGGCATAGCCTCGAGTTGACTTAAATTTCACTCAAGCCGATTTGGATGAGAAATGACAGAAATATAATTATTCAGAATAGAAAATTGAAGCACCGAGCGGCAGATTGAGTCGACTCGAGTTATTCGAGTTGAAGTTGCAGGAAAAGACAGAGTGTTGGATTTTCGAGAAGGCAGACTCGAAGGCCATTCTAGTCGACTCGAGTCCAATCTAAATCGAGTCGAATTCCCACGGCTAGTTCCGCAGAATTTTCAGAACTTTGCAGAAATATGCCCAACAGCTCTATTTTGGATTCCAATGGTCAAAATGGCTTTTTGAACTTTCAAATAGTGATTTAATACTTTCAACAATTGATTGACAAGACAAGAAAGAGAGAATCAAAGAGAAAAATGAAAAACAACAAGAAAAGGCCACGAAGCATTGAATAGAGAGCTTTCATTCCTTAACCATCTAAACAATCAAGTCAAGAGAGCCTTTTCAACAAGAAGACAACTCCCTCAACTAAAAAGTTTCCTTAAAAAGAGATTCCACAAGCTTCATCGACAATCATTTACTCATTAAGGAGCTTTGTAGTTTTATTATTTTGTTTTCATCTATTCTGCTGTAATTAGCTTCAATTGGAGATTGAAGCTAGGGGATAGGCTCATCCAAGCTTTGTAATTGGATTGTAAGCCAAGGGTTGGCTTGGGTAGGTTTTGGTTGGTGATCCCGTGCAAAACCAACTGGATTTTGGATAGTGAGCCCGAAAAAAACTATCTGACTGTAATTTTAAACAGATTATAGTGAAAATTCCTAAGAGGGTCTTGGCGAGTGGACATAAGTGTTGGGGACATCGAACCACTATAAAAATTATGATGTTTGTGTGTTGCTTGCCTTCTATTCTTCTTTCCATCTTTTCTATATTTTAGCTTACTTGATTGCATAATTTTCTGCACTCACTCATTCCTCACTATTTTGTAAAATCAGCACATATCTTGTTTAAATTTTTGAAAATTTAATTCACCCCCCTCTTGGGTTGTCTTGCTAGGCAATAAATGATATCAGAGCTTGGTACTCAGCAATATTTGATCCAACGATCAAGAATTAAGATCAAATGGCAACCCAAATGAGTGCCTTTCTTGCCAGGGGCAATCAACCAACCGACCATCCTTGCTCAATAGAACAAATTATACTTATTGAAAAACACATATGTGTATTCAAGTACTAGATTATCAACTTTAGAGAGCGATAATTAAAGGTCCACATACACCCACAATTAATGTCGATGGTAATGATGTTTCTAAACTCGAAGAGGATTGGGATGAGCTTGATATAAAATTGATTGAATTAAATGCTAAAGCTATGAATGTCCTATATTATGCATTATATGCTAATAAATTTAGTAGAATTTCAACTTGTATTTCAGCTAAAAAAATTTGGAATAGGTTGGAGGTTACCTATGAGGGCACCAACCAAGTCAAGGAGTCTAAAATTAATATGCTTGTTCATAGATATAAATTGTTCAAAATGGAGTCAAATGAATCTATTATGGATATGTTCACTAGATTTACTGACATTATAAATAGTTTAAAAAAATTAGAAAAATCTTATACTAACAGTAAATTTATTTGCAAAATTCTTAGATCTCTACCGAAAGCATGGAAAGCCAAAGTCACTGCAATCTAAGAAGCCAAGGACCTCAATAAGCTTCCATTAGAAGAACTTCTTGGTTCTTTCATGATCCATGAGTTAACCATGAAGCAAAATATTGAGGAGGAAAGTAAGAAGAAAAAAATCATCGCACCCAAGTCAACCGTAATTGAAGATGATGAAAGCGATGAGTCAGATGAAGAAGGTGAAGAGGATGATTTGGCTTTGATTGCAAGAAGGTTCATGAAGAAGAAGAGACAAAACTTCAAGAGAAGGCCATTTAAAGGAGAACCGAGCAAAGATAGGGAGAAGGAGAAAGACAAAGAACTCTCCGTGTGTTTTGAATGCAAGAAGCCCGATCATTTTAAGATGGACTGCCCCCTTCTCAAGAAATCAAGCAAGAAGATTAAGAAGAAGGCAATGATGGCCACATAGAGCAATTGTGAGGACTCAAGCTCCGACGAGAAAATATAAGAAGTGGCCAACCTTTGCTTGATGGCTCATCAAGAAGAGGTAAGTGCTGAAAACTCTCTAGATTTCATATTTGATGAATTACAAGAAGCATTTTCCAAACTTATGACTGAATTTAGAAAAGTAACTGTGAAAAACAAAGAATTAAAGAAATAAAATCTTAATTTGATTCATGAAAAGGAACAAATTTTAAAAAAGGTTGAGTCTCTAGTTCGTGAAAATCAGAACTTAAAAGATGAATTGAAAAAGCTTAAACCCTTTATTAAAAAATTTACTTTTAGTTTCGAAAAGCTACAAATGATTTTAAATGAACAAAGAGTTATTTTCAATAAAGCCGGTTTAGGATTCAAACCTAAAAAGAAACAAAAATTATTTAAGAACTTCTTTGTAAAAGCTTCTTCAAACTTTTCTTCAAATGTAACGTGCTTGTGTTGTGAAAAAATGGAGCACAAATCTTATTCATGTGATTTCAGAAAATTAAATGGAAACGTGATTAGAAAGGTATGGGTTCTAAAAGAAACCATAAGAACCAACCCTAAGGGACCCAAGATGACTTGGTACCTAAAATCTTTACTTGATTCTCTTTTATAGGTGTGTCTTGCAACCAAAAGAAGAAAAAGGCTTTGGTATCTTGATAGTGGTTGCTCAAGACACATGATGGGTGACAAATCATAATTTGTCACTCTTGAATTAAAGGATGGAGAAATTGTTACCTTCGGAGATAATAGAAAAGGACGTATCATTAGTATTAGTAACATTCACATCTCTCCCTCTACCTCCATTTAAAATATTTTGTTAGTTGATGGATTGAAATATAACTTATTGAGTATTAGTTAATTTTGTGATAAGGGATATAAAGTAACTTTTGAATCATTATTATGTATTATATCTAGTCCTAATGATAATGACATTATGTTCATTGGATATAGGTATGATAATATCTACATGGTTGATCTAGATGATCTTCATATGAAGAATGATCAATGTATTGTTACAATGGATGCCAAAGTTAGTGAGACTAGCTGGTTATGGCATCGTAGATTAGGCTATGTAAGTATGGATTTATTTTCCAAGCTAATTAAAAGAGATCTTGTTAAAGCTTTACCAAAACTAAATTTTGAAAAGAATCGAATTTGTGATGCTTGCCAACTTGAAAAACAAACAAAAAACTCTTTTAAACCAAAAAATATTGTTTCAACTTCTAGACCCTTAGAATTACTTCACATGGATTTGCTTGGACCAACTAAACCACAAGCTTAGGAGGAAAAAGATATGGTCTTGTGCTTGTAGATGATTTTTCACGTTTTACATGGATTATATTTTTAGTTCAAAAGGATAAAATATTTTCTGCTTTTACTAAATTTTATCGCAAAGCATTAAATAAGAAGAACTTATTAATAGTGTGCATTCTTAGTGACCATGGAACCGAGTTTAAAAATCATCAATTTGAAAGTTTTTGCAATGAAAAAGGAATAGAATACAATTTTTCTGTACCTAGAACATTTCAACAAAATGGGATAGTAGAAAAAAAAATCGTACTTTGGAAGAAATGGCACGCACTATATTATGTGAAAGTGACCTACCAAGATATTTTTGGACGGAAGTTATCAATACAGCATGCTATATTTTAAATCGTGTTTTAATTTGACCTATTTTAAAGAAAATACTATATGAGCTTTGGAAAGGTAGAAAATTGAGCATAAACTACTTTCATGTTTTTGGTTGCAAATGTTTCATACTAAATAATGGAAAGGATAATTTAAAAAAATTTGATGCCAAGTCGATAAGGGTATCTTTTTAAGATACTCTATATCTAGCAAAGCATGTAGAGTCTTCAATAAAAGAACTCTTGTTGTTGAAAAATCTATCCATGTAGTTTTTGATGAATCCAATGACAAGTCTTTTAGAAAGGAAGATATTTTAGATGAGGATGCAGAAATTTTGACCAACAAAATGGATGATCTCACATTAAAGAATAATCCACCTCAAAATGAAAAAGAAGACTTAAAGAAGGATGATGAAGAAGAGAAGATTGAAGAACCCACTCCAAGCCAAATGGATGAACTACTTAAAGAGTGGAGGTATGTGCATGGACACTCAAAAGATTTAATTATTGGTGATCTATCTCAAGAGATAAGAACTCGCTCTTTTCTAAGAAATGTTAATACTTATTTAGTTTTAGTATTTTAAATTGAACCTAAAACTATTGAAGAAGCTAAACACGACCCAAATTGGATAAATGCCATGCAAGAAGAATTAAATCAATTTGATAGAAATAAAGTTTGGACTTTAATTGATACACCTAATGACTATCCGATAATTGGAACTAAATGGGTGTTTAGAAACAAACTAGATGAAAATGAAATTATTGTTAGAAATAAAGCTAGATTAGTAACTAAAGAATATAATTAAGAAGAAGGTATTGATTTTGATGAAATTTTTGCCCAGTTGCTAGATTAGAAAAATTAGATTGTTACTTACATTTGTATGCTTCATGAATTTTAAACTTTATCAAATGGATATTAAAAGTGCATTTTTAAATGGTTATATAGTTGAGGAAGTTTATATTGAACAGCCATCTAGATTTCAAAATCATGCATTTCTTGATCATGTTTATAAATTGCATAAGGCACTTTATGGCTTAAAATTGGCCCTTGAGTATGGAATGAGAGATTAAGCAAATTCCTGCTAGATAATAAATTTACTAGAGGAAATGTTGATAAAACCTTATTTTTGAAAAAAAAAAAATAAGGACTTATTAGTAGTACAAATTTATGTTGATGACATTATTTTTTTGGAGCTCTAATGAATCCTTTTGTTAAGAATTTGCTAAGATTATGCCGGGTGAGTTCGAAATGAATATGATGGGAGAGCTGAATTTTTTTCTCGGACTTCAAACCAAGCAAACATAAGAGAACATCTTGATCAATCAAACCAAATACACAAGGAAGATACTCAAAAAGTTTAGGATGGAGACGTCAAAATCTATTGGTAGCCCCTCTTGTAAGCTTGATAAAGATGAAAAAGATAAAAATATAGACATAAAGCTGTATAGAGACATGATAGGATCTTTACTTTATCTTACTGCAAGTAGGCCAGATATTATGTTTAGTGTTTGTATGTGTGCAAAATATTAATCAAATCCTAAGGAATCTTATTTGCTTGCGGTTAAAAGGATTTTTAGATATTTATCCGGCACACTTAATGTTGGATTATGGCATGATAAGCTTTCACCTCTTGAATTAATTGGATACTCTGATGTTGATTTTGCTGGTTGCAAACTAGATACGAAAAATACTAGTGGTACCTACCAATTTCTTGGAGTTAATTTTGTGGTTTAGCAAGAAACAAAATTCGATAGCATTACAATGGCCGAGGTCGAGTATATTGCTGTCAGAAGTTGTTGTACTCAAATCACGTGGATTAAGCAACAACTTGAAGATTTTAGTATAAAACTTAACAAAATTCCAATAAGGTGTGACAATATAAGTGCCATCAACTTAACTAAAAATCCAATCCAACACTCAAGATCAAAACACAGAAATAAGGCACCACTTCATAACAGATCATGTATAAAATGGTGAGTAATGCTAAAGTTTGTCTGCATAGATAAACAAGTAGCTGACATTTTCACCAAACCTCTTAGTGAAGAAAGGTTTAGTTTAATTAGAGGAGAACTAAGAGTTTGTTATCATTTAGATTAGGGTTTTTGAATCTCTCTCATTTGGATAAAATTCAATCAAATTTCTTTGAATTATCATCAATTGAATTTCTTAGAAGAACCTTGACACTCTTAGTATTTCAAATTTTCATAAAAACAACAGAGTATCTTAGACTCATGCTCGAGTGACTCGAATGTAAATATGAGTCGACTCATGCTTGAGTCAACTTGAGTTAAATTTGAGTCGACTCAATTGTTGGGACCGCAAATCTTAAAGTCGGATCTGCGGTTCCTGTTCTTGCCTTAACTCGCTTTGAAATTGTTCCAAAGCCATTCCTTTCCCTTTCAAAACGTCAGAGATCATCTCCTCACTCGTCTCCACCTTCGATCTATCATTTTCCCTTTGATTCCTTCCTAGATTCGACGGGATGGGTCCCAAAAGGTAGGCGGTGCACAAGCTCAAGTGATCCTTATTCAAGCTTTAGAAGAATGGAGGACTAAGGCTTGGACTAGTGGGGCTTCGACTCAAGGAGAGGAATCGAGTTGACCCACTGTTGAACCCCCTAGAGAAGAGGAGCAAGCATCTGAGGAACAAGGTACTTTTTTCCTTTCTCAGTCCACTCCAACAGGAAAGCTGGCAACTAGGGCAATAGCCATGGGAAGGAAAGTAGATTTTGGCTTATTTGATAAGTATAATTTTTCTATGAGTAGATGGATTGAAGCAATGGGGTAGAAAAATTTTTGTACCATCGACCTACCCATGTATCCCCAATTGGTGAGAGAATTTAATGGGAACCTAAAAAGAGGGTCTCGAGAAGTTGGTTCTACTGTTAAGGTTGAGTTTGATCTCACTGAGGAGAAGATTGGATAGATTTTTGGGATTCCCCATGGTGGGATTATACCTGAGAGACTCCCGACATAAAGGAAGGGTTAAGGACTATAGTAGGGAGAGATGATATAGAGGGTGATGTACTTGCCAACACCATAACACTTGAGATGAGACTTCTGCACCACATGATAGGAGGGATCCTTATCCCTAAGCTGGGGAGACATGATTTTGTATTTGAGAGGGAGCTTAGGGTCATGATGTATATTGTCAGAGGCATTCTTTTGAACCTTCTCGGGATCATGTTACACCAGATGAGGGAGATGGTATCAAAGAAGAATAGATGTTTACCTTATGGTATGCCCCTCACGAAAATATTTATGAAAGTAGGAGTCCCTTTAGAGAATGAGACCTATAAGAAGCTATCACACTTTGACATTTATGATGATAGGTCTCTGAATAGGATGAAGTATCATGTAGTCAGAGGTAGGTGGATTAGAAAAGTATCTGGTCATAAAAGGAGTGAGGATAGAGCAGAGTAGATTGGAGAGCCTTCTACTTCTGTACCTCCAGCACCATCATCTCTCACCCCACCTTCAGCTGCTCGTGATCAGACCCCACCATCACCTACCACTACTGCTCCACCTGCATCACCACCTGTGACCCCTGCTCAGCCAACGACATCTAACATTGCCACACTTGAGAGATTGGCTGATATGATCTCAGCTAGCATGAGTTCCGATGTGAGAGCTCTCTCAGATAGATTTGATGCTTTTTAGAATGAGATGAGGGCTAGATTGATTGCATTAGAGTAGAAAGGATCCCAGCCAGATGCACCTGCTGATATTTCTAACTTGACTGGAGAGATAGCCAGACTGAGGGGGAGCCTTGAGTCCAGGAGCACTCAGATGCAGTCAACCATCAGAGGACCGGATGAGCTCAGTAGGAGGGCATCCTTTTTGTACTATTATCCATGGGCAATCTATTAGGCATGATCGAGCGGCTAGCCCCTGGAGCAGTGCCAACAGCAGTAGCAGCAGATGCAGCAGCCATTGCAGTGATCAGTGCCTCCATGCCTCAGCCTACTCAGTCCCAGTCTCAGTCCACACCTTGTCCTCCCACTCAGCCTTTTACCAGCCAGGCCCGACCTCCATTCAGAGCCTATACTAGGGCTGGTGTAGGATTTTCTACTCCAAGTGCGATTGGCCCATCCAGTAGAACCAGGAGCCGACGAGTTGGACCCCCCACCTCTAGGGCTAACTCATTTGAGTTCTTAGACGTTCCCTCTGATACAAAGTAGAGCTAGTGCCTTATGGTTGTTTAGGTTTATTATTAGATATCTAATGTGTCTTCTGATGTCTTAGCCACTGATGTATTCAGATGTATGAACATATTCTGAGTTTGTTGTATCCTGGTGTACTACATCTACTATTTTGTGCAGTACATTTATTTTATATTTGACACAATGCAAAACTCCTATTTTATTTAATGAATTTTGTTTTTTGATTTCTTGTGAGCTATTATTTACATTTTGTCTTGACTGATGACAAGGAGGAGAAAACTAAGACTATGTATATGAGCCATGATATGAGAAGATTAATTGAAAGCTATGTGGAAAATATAAGAAGATAATTGAAAGCTAAGCTATAAGATGCGGTAAAAGTTTCACAAAGACAATGCTTATAGGAAGAAACTATTATATTTGTGATTCTTATGCAACTTTGAAGCCATGATACTCTATCTGATACTTATATATTGCTTTGACATTTGTGAATGATATAAACATTGCTCAGATCATGATATTGCCTTAATATCTCCTTGCACTACAATGGTCATACAACTGTAAATTGAAGAAGAGATAAATCCAAACTTAAAAACATAGGCATAAACTAAGGGGGAGCAAGATCTAAAATCAAAAGAGATTTAGACTTTTATCTTTTGATAATATTTTCAAACTCGCTTGGGCTTAATTTTGACTCAATATGATTCTCGTATTATACTCATTTGCTCATATATTCAAAGTTTTGTCATCATAAAAAAGGGAAAGATTGTTGACCTCAGAAATTGATTTTGATGAATAGCAAAACATTTGAGTATATGATTTGTCTAATAGTTTCATTAAAATGATGTTTTAGGTAAATTAGTAAGTATCAAAAGATTGATTCTTAAGACTCAAACACCTTCGAAGGAAAAGATTTTGGAAGCTTAACTGGTGTGAAGGAACTTTGAAATTAAAGTGGGGAAGGTCATCAAAAGATTGGAATCAAAACATCTTTTAATTTGGAAAAGTTCAGAAAAAATTTAATTGAGGGCATCTCAAGTTGACTCAAGCTGAAAATCAGAAAAAAAGAAAGTTCTGGCATGCAAATGCTTCAGTCGGTATGCCCTCGAGTCGACTCAAATTTCATCCGAGTCGATTCGGATGAGGAATGATAGAAATGTAAGTATTCGAGTTACTCAAGTCGAAGATGCAGGAAAAGATTGAATGTTGGATTTTTAGAAAGGCAGACTCGAAGGCCATTTGAGTCAACTCGAGCTCAGTTCGAGTCGACTCGAGTTCCCACGGCTAGTTTTGTAGAATTTTCAGAATTTTACAGAAATGTGTCCAACGGCTCTATTTTGGATTCCAACAGTCAAAAATGGCTTTTTGGACTTTCAAACAGTGATTTAACACTTCCAACAACTGATTGACAATGCAACAAAAAGAGAATCAAAGATAAAAATGAAAAACTACAAGAAAAGATCAAGAAGCATTGAATAGAGAGCTTTCATTCCTCAACCACCTGAACAATCAAATCAAGAGAGCTTTTTCAGCAAGAACACAACTTCCTCAACTAAAAAACTTCCTCAAAAAGAGATTCCATAAGCTTCATCGACAATCATTTGCTCATTACATGAGCTTTTATAGTTTTGTTATTTTGTTTTCATTTATTTTGCTATAACTAGCTTTAATTGGGGATTGAAGTTAGGAGATAGGCTCATCCAAGCCTTATAATTGGACTGTAAGCCAAGGGTTGGCTTGGGTAGATTTTGGTTGGTGATCTCATGCAAAACCAACTGGATTTTAGATAGTGAGTCCTAAAAAACTATCCGGCTATACTCTTGAATAGATTATAGTGAAAATTTTCAAGGGGGTCTTGGGGAGTGGACGTAGGTACTAGGGCCATCGAACCACTATAAAATTTATGGTGTTTGTGTGTTGCTTGTATTCTATTCTTCTTTTCATATTTTCTATATTTTAGCTTACTTGATTGCATAATTTTCTGCACTCACTCATTTCTCACTGTTTTGTAAAATCAGCATATATCCTGTTTAAATTTTTGAAAATCTAATTCACCCCCTCCCCCTCTTGGGTTGTCTTATCGGACAACAGCTTTGATACCAAATCTGATGGAATCAGATTTGGCATTCAAGTTGAAAAGAAACTCTATTTTGTTATTGTTTTATTTTTTGTAGAAATTCTAAATTGATAAGGAAAGGAAGGAACTTGCTTTCAATCTAAAGTTGATGGAATCAATTTTGGGATCCGACTTGAAAAGAAAATTCTTTCTTTGAAATTAACAAGAAATCCTCAACTAACAAGGAAATGAAAGGCTGGCTTTGGTACCAAAACTGATGGAATTAGATTTGGAGTCTGAGTTGAAAAAATTTTTTGTTCTTGTGAAAATAATTACAAATCCTAAACTGATAAGAAGGAAAGTCCTTAGTCTAATACCAAATTTGATGTAGTAAGGTCCATAAGAAACTATGTGAGAATCCTTAGCCTACATAAAATCAAAGTAGCACAAGATCAAAGTAGCACATCGATAAGAAAAACTAAAATTAAAATTTAGACTAGAAGCTAAAATTAAGATGAAAAGAGTCAGAAAATAGAACTAGAGGGGAGAGATTAAGCTAAACTACAGTTAAAGGGATAACTAGAAGGCCTTGCACCTTCTCTTCTTGTTTGACCTTTAGCATTGCACCTTCAAATTTCAATATTTACAAGGCCTTGGCAGAAGAATCTCATCTCTCACTAGTATTCTTTCTTGAACGGTGGTCTCGCACAACACACCCTTGACTAGTCTCTCACTATACAAGAAAATTGAGAAGGATATCAAATAAGAGCTTCTCAAATTTCTATGATTGATTTTTGAGTATGTAATTGGAGTATTTATAGGAGAGATCTCCTAAACCAATAGGTTTCTTCTAATTCCCATAGGATATAGTTCACTTAAAATAATAAAAAAGGATAGATATCAAATAAGTAGTTGAAAATAATTTTCTAAGTCCTGTTGGATTTCTAAATCATGTAATTATTTTTAAGTATTTAATTTTCTAATTCTTAAGTACTTAATTTCTTAAATAATTATTTATTCAACTAATATCATGAAAATTATGGTAATGTGTATTAGACAACCAACTGAGCAACCATAGGAGTCAAAAGGAAGTCAATCGCGATCATGACATTCTATGCTTGAAATATCCTCCTATGGATATTACAGAGAGTTGCTAGGAAGAAGTCCCATGGTACTCGGCCAATCAAGAAAATAGGGCAATCAGAGTAGCAGGCCTACCTGTGCCATCTAGGAAAGCTAGATAAGCAAGGGCAACCAGTAAAAGAAAGTAGTTAAGAAAAGGAAATGCAGATCTATTGGAGGGAGTTGACAATCAGCTTGTTCATTTAGATTTTTGAGATTTTGCAGCCTTTAGATGACTGTTGCCTAGATCATCTCACGATATGAGTGGTAATAATTATCAGTAGGAATATATTTAGCAATCAGCAAGAATCTAAATGATGCTGGGGAATCTTGCAGCATCAATTTGCTACTGATAAACTTATGTCGATCAAAGGAGAAAGCCTTCATGAAAATATCAATGATCTGATCTTTGGAGGGTAAGTAGAGAAGAGTAATAATTTTTCTCTCAAGAACATCACGAATGTAGTGACAATCAATTTCAATATGTTTTGTGCGTTCATGTAAGACTGGATTCTCAGCAATTCGAATGGCACTAGTATTGTCAGCATATAGGGGAGTGGGTTCATTACACAGGAAACCCAATTCCAAGAGTAATCCTCTCAACCAGGTGACTTCAGAACATGCAGCAGACATTGCGCAATATTCGGCTTCAATGGATGATCTAGAAACCCGATCTTGCTTCTTGCATTTCCATGAAATCAAGCACTGTCCTAAAAAGACACCAACCAGTAATAGATCTCCTAGTGTTGGGGCAAGCTCCTCAATTGGCATCAGCATATGCAGACAAGGACAGAGAGGTTCCAAAAGAAAAGAACAGTCCTCGGTTAGGAGTACCCTTGAGGTAGCGGAGAATACTATGAACAGCAGCAAGATGTGTATGCCTAGGAGCAGTCATAAATTGACTCACATTATCACAGCATAGGCAATGTCTGGACGAGTAAAACTGAGATAAATGAGGCTCCCAACAAGTTTGCGATAATAGGTAGGATCATCAAGTAGATTGCCAGCATCACTTCAAAGTTTGAGATTTACTTTCATAAATGTGGCAACAGTGGGACTGTTTTGAAGCTGAGCAAGAGATATTAGATCATGCAAATATTTCTATTGAGTCAAATGTATGCCTTTTTTGGTGCGATGGGCTTCAACACCTAAAAAGTAATTAAAATACCCAAGGCTTTCATCTGAAATGACCGATGCAGCGTATCTTTGATGTGTTGTATTCCAAGAGTATTATCACCTGAGATCAATATATCATCAACATATACTACAATAAAGTAAGTCCATGAGGGGACCTTTGCAAGAAAAGGGATGAATCTTGTTTGCTCTGCTGAAATCCCGCCTTCTGAATGGTATGTCGCAGCTTAGTAAACCATGCCCGTGGTGCTTGTTTGAGCCCATAGAGTGATCTCTTCAATCGACAAATCAAGTCTTGTGATGCCAAAGGCAATCCTGGAGGAGGTTTCATAAAAACTTTCTCATGTAGATCTCCATTCAAGAAAGCATTCTTGACGTCCATTTGAAATATAGGCCAAGATTTTGATGCAGCTAATGCAATAAGAGTTTGAACAGTTGTCATTTTAGCCACAGGGGCACAAGTGTCTTGATAATTAATTCCATATTCTTGACGATTCCCCAAAGCGACCAATCGAGCCTTGTAGCGTTCCAAGGATCCATCAAATTTCATTTTGACAGTGTAAATCTATTCACATCCTATGGGCTTGATGCCTGAAGGACAGAAAATGAGATCCATGTGTTGGTTTTGACCAAAGCATCTAACTCTGCCATAGCCTGTTGCCAACACTCATGCTTCACAGCCTGAGAGAATGTATTGGGGATGGGAATTGTGGACAAAGTGGAGAGAAAGGATGTTTCTGTGGAAGTGGATGGAAAGCCATAGCGGTCAGGTGGGCGAGTGGGGCGAGTGGATCTCCTAATATTGGGAAGTGAAGGAAATTCATAAATCGGTGCAAGTTCAGGATCAAGGTCAATAGCAGGGTTAAGAGGTTCAGGTTGTCCAGCACCTGGTGCTGTGGGTGTATCCCTTCGCTTGTAGACCATCCCTTGTATGAATTTGCTGGAGGAATCTGCCTCATGAGTTGTGTCAAATAAATGTATAATGGAGGAAGAGACTTGGGAAGATAATGACGGATGGTGAGAATAGAAAAAATATTTATCAAAGAATACGACATTTCGAGACACTCGAATGCGTTGACTGTGAGGATCATAACATGGGAACCCCTTTTGATACACCGATAACCCAAGAATACACAGCGAGCAGCTTGAGCAGAAATTTTATGACGTTCAAGTGGAGGAAGGTGAACAAAACAAAGACAACCAAAGGGATGAAGACTTCTATAATTTGGTTGTTCTTTAAAAAGTTTAAAATAGAGACTGACATTCTCTAATTTTTTCGAGATCTGACGATTGATTAAAAACACAGCAGTCCTTACAGCCTCATCCCAAAAGTTGGAGGCACTGCAGCATCAAGAAGCAGAGTGCGAGCGACATCAAGGATGTGTCTATGTTTTCTCTCAGCAACACCATTTTGCTGAGGAGTATAGGGGCAAGATCGTTGAGAGATTATTCCTTTGTCTTGAAGAAATAATTGAAACTGATTTGATATATACTCTCCCCTGAATCTGATCGTAGGGTCTGTATACATTTGTCAAAATGAGTTTCAACCATCGACACAAAGGCTTTGAAAAAGACAACACATCAGATTTTGCACGCAAGAAGTAGATCCAAGTGAACCTACTAAAGTCATCGATGAATGTGACAAAATATTTGTAACCCGAAGAGGATATAATTGGAGCCAAACCCCAGACATCAGAATGTATAAGTTCAAAGGATGATTCGATACACGATTGCTCAAAGAAAATGGAAGAGTTTTGCTCTTCCCTTGGCAACAACTAAAACAAGGACATTGCTTTGGAATTTCAGATTTATTATGAATCAAACCTTTTTGAACATTAACAACAATTTATTTGAATTTAGATGTCCTAATCTACGATGCCAAAGTAGCCATTTATTGGACAACTTCATGAGATGCAGACAAACAGAGGTTGCGGAATATATGATCCACAGTGAAAAGACGCCCATGCTTACTCCCTTTCCCGATCACTGTTCCTGAGTTCAGATCCTGAATAATGTAGCCAGAAGGAGAGAAGGTTACATTGCAATGATTGTCTACAAGCTGTCCAACTGAAAGAAGTTATGGACAATTGTGGAACAAGATAAAATTAGAAACATTAAAGTTTTTGGATTGAATTCTACCCATTTCCATAATAGGCAAATTTTTTCCATCAACAATGTGAACTTTAGATTGACCATGGTAAGGAGATACTGAACAAAAGTTTGTGAAGAGGATGTCATATGATTGGAGGCTCCAGAATCTAACAACCAGGCCTAGAAGTATTTTTATCTGAAATTCCCATGGCAGACAAGGCAGACTGAATCATAGCTTGAATTGATTCAGTAGTGATTGAGTGATTACCACAGGTATGGCAAGAGGAGAAGATTCTTCAGCTAAACCAACTGTGGTGTGGTATGTCTTTCCTCTGTTCTGAGGTCTTTGCCTACATTCAGTCAAGATGTGGCCTCCCTTCCTACAATACCTGCAAATTTTCCTTACAATCTCGAGCAATGTGTCCATATTTTTGGCATGAATGCATTGTAACTGCTGAATATCTTTAGCTCTAGGTTGCTCCCTAGAAAGAAAGGCAAGATCTGAATTGTTTACAGCCTTAGAATTATTAGCAGTTCCTTATGAGAGAAGCCATTGTTCTTCACGAAGAACCTCCTGAAACACTATCTAGATCAGGTACAGGTTTTCGATTCATCAAAGTCCCTCTAACAGTCTCAAAATCAGATCTTAACTTCATGAGGAAATGATCTCTCATATTTTTGGCTTGCAAAGTTTGAATTGTCACCAAAGCTTCGTAGGAACAGTTTCATATATGATAGAGTTGTATTCAACCACAAGTTTATAAAACCAGAATAGTATTCCTAAACAGTTTTTGTCCCCTGAGTATATTCACCAATCTCAATCCCAATATTGTATTTCTTAGAATCATTGTCTTGATGATATAACTTTTTTAAAAAACTCCACATGCTTGCAGCAGTGGTGTGTGCCCGCAGATTTATTCCAATTTGAGATTCAACAGAATCACAATCCAACTCATCACTTTTGCATTGTTTTTCTGCTATTGTTTTCTTTTTCATTTCCTTTATCTTCCCTAGGCTGGCCTTCACTTCCATCAACAAAACCCCAAAGTTCTTGACCCATAATGAAACATCTTAAATGAAACTCCCACAAAAAATAGTTTTTCCCATTAAAACATATAGGAATTACAGCAGTTTTGGTGTGGTATCCATCAGGAACAGAGATTTCGAAAGCTAGAGAGATTAAAATAGAAATATGCAATGAACCTGACAGAAGTTTCTCAAAAAAATACCAGACTTCAGATTCCCACGATCTTAAGATGCTGCAGAAGAATCCTTGAATGAGGGCAGTGGACTCCAGAAAGCCCTCTAGATGAGGACGGTAATTTCAGAAGCCCTTTGCTCTGATACCATGACAAGAACAAGAATAGAGAGATGGTTTGGGATGCCAAAATTGCCTCTCCCCTTTGGGATCAGAGAGTCTCTTTATATAGATCTTTAATAGAGAAAAATATAGTAATACAGCCTATATCAACAACTATACAAAACAGGATAATCAATAATATATTACAGCCCAAAGATAGTAATACAAACTATAAAAATACACCTATATTTAGATTCCTGCTGATTGCTAAATATATTCTACTGATTGCTATATTTAGATCCCTACTGATAAGGTATTCTTGGATTTTGCATATATATTTAGATCACTGCTGATAAGGTATTCTTGGATTGTGCTATATTTAGATTCTTGCTGATTGCTATCCCTGTTGATAAGTATTCTTGGATTTTGATATATATTTAGATCCCTACTGATAAGGTATTCTTGGATTGTGCTATATTTAGATTCTTGTGATTGCTAAATATATTCCTACTGATAATAATGACGGTTTGAGTGGATGATGCATCTGGTCTATGGGAAGGTAGAAATGAACATAGTGGGGGTGCATAGGACTACATCCACCTAGTTTTAGATGATTTACAGTTTGAGTCGTAGTTTATTCATATTGTGCAAGATATGGACCACGTTGCATGTTAGAAGGCTTGTGAGGATATGATAGCATATATGAGATGGGCCTCTTGAGGTGATTTAGGACACGATACTACTATAGATAATATAGCATGTGTGGTATGATTTCTAGGTATATCTGGATCCTCATTTATGCTGAATTCTATTCTACACAATCTGGATATGATCTGTGTAGATAATTTTTATTCGAGACAGCATATCCAGTAGCTACTACCCTTCACAATCTTAGGCAGATTATAGGTTGGATTTTGCTGCGGCAATCTTCTCTCAGTTGGAATGATCAGCCGAATATCAGAGAGAGAATCAGTACCAGATTGGCTATCTAGGAGGCTTAGATTGTGGGATGTAGGGTTGGGCACAGTATCTGGGATGGAGCTATATTCAGGGCCCCATTTATGAAGATGATCCTGATGTCTATGAGTGGCGTAGATACTCCACGAGGAACTAGATGTTTTACTTATTTTGTAGTTCAAATCAATTTGATATATATATTTTCAGGTTCAAAAATATTCACTATGTCAAACAATTATAAGGTCTATCGATATCAATAGGACATAAAATAATATTAAAATATTTTAAAATCATAAGTTAAACATTTATAACCCTTAAAATAATGCTAAAAATAATAAATGAAAAAAAATGCCAAAAATGCTGTATCAGTATCGAACCAGTATGCATTACCATATCTAGTGTTCCTAAGGAATGGTTTAGTACGATATGATACCATTTCTTGATTGGTAGGTAATCAATATCAAAACAGCAGATGTTGGATAAACTGGTCCAACATTCATCTTAAGAAGATTTGATGATAGTGGTGGAATTTCTACAAATATATATCCAGTGGCATTGGGGCATTGGGAAATCCATAGTTTATCAAGCATTCTTACATTTCAAAGTATACACATACAAAGCTAAGTCTATAGAACAAATTGCAAAAAATAAATAATTATTAATCAGAGAGGTATGAATAATTTACCCATTATTAATATGCCATGTTTGGTTGCAGAACAGGAAAAAGTAGGAGACTACCATAATTCTCGATATCGCACCAAGGTTCTCCAATCTCCCTAGGTTAATAAAGATGCCGTTTGGTTGGACTTTGTGGGGTTTAACTTGGAAAAAAGTAGGAAAGATAAGAAATAACTTCATTTTAACCCACCTCCCCCTATTCCCAAGGAAATGATGTTAACCCTATGTAATGGGTTAAAGTGCATCGTCAGAATAAACCCCATAAGTAATGTATTTGGTGGGATAGTGGGATAACCGATCCCTATTCCATGGTTATCCTGTTTGCAGGGATAACCCATCCCTATTCATCTGAGATAGTTCTGTGAACATAGGTTGGCAGTATTGCAAAACCAAATTAATTATGTATGCGATGCAAAATGTTTTGCTGCAGAGTTGCCGACATGCATGTGTCAAGTCAAGGTGGAAGTTTGATCAGTCCTTGTGGTTGCATTTGTTTCTTTCTGTATTCTAGATAATTCAACAAAATAAGATGCAGCCTAACTCGGCTATAAAACCATAGGTCTCCCTTGGAAAAACAATTGGCAGAGATAAACTATCAAAAGTAGTGCTGAATTGGATACAGCTGGTTCTCATGCTTATATTCATCACTGTGGCTAACCAAACTGCATGCAGCTAAATAAGATGGATAAAATTCAAGTTGCATATTTTGGACCAAATCTGTGTGCCTCATTTCACCAGTTTATGCTTGGTTAGAAAAGAAAAAGATCATGGGTCATGGATCTTGTGTTGTAGGGGATTTTTTTTTTTTCCCAGATGTTTAGTGTTTTGAGACATTATGAATATTTAGTTTAGTTATCAGGAAGCTAGACAAATTAAATGCTTTTAGGTCATGCTTTTCAATATGGCATTGCCCTTTATTCTCATGCAGTTTTATTGAATGAGGGAATGCCTGTAATTTTATTTGGGTATTTAACATGTCCTCATTAGCCATTATGACTGATTTTTCCAGGTATAGTTAATGTTTTCGTTAAACTGCAAGCATGCCCTTGCCCTTTGAAGTGCTGTGAATGAAAACAAGAGCATTCAGGTAAGCTCTGCTGTGCAGACCTCTCCGATCCACCCTGTTTGATCTTTAACCCTGCACATACATACACATGGTCGCATACACATACAGTGATAGAGAGGGTGAGCAGATGCTTTAATTTGGGAGTCCATTCCATAGACTATTAAATATCTAAAATCAAAGAGTTTATTTGCTTATGAATAACTAGTATTAAATTATTAATAGGTTGGTGCAATGCTTTGATTTAATTTATAGTTCAGATGCATCTAAACTGTTTGAATTTTGGTTTGTTCATGAAATTGAACAATGATACAATATGAAACATTTAAGATTTGTTTTTGACCACATGCAGAGCAAGATGGACAATTAAAAATATTAGGAATTTGGGGAAAAATCTGAGAAAAGAACAAGACTTATTGCTTGAGAGAGTCTGTTGAGGTATCTTTTAAATGCCCATATGTCTTAGCAAGGATGTAGCAAAAACACATGAAAATAATTTGGTATGCCTTAGTAAAGTTTAGGAGTGTTTTGTGTTCAGATTGACCTATCAAAATCATTGTTCTGAACAAATTCTTATTTCAAGTTGTATAAGCTAGGTCAGATGGTGGTACAAAGCTGAACATAAACCTAGCAGTATGTGTGAGTATTCATGTGGATATGTGCTTGGTTCTATATTGGTTGTATGCTGGGGAGATCTTGAGTACTTATACAAGAAGTAATCTTGATTATACCTTTTATCTAGCCCATTTGAGTGAGGTCCTAGGACAAATAATATTAGAGCAGACCTGATCTATGACTTACATAAATTAGGGGACATTGCAACATGTGCCCTTCTAGATCTTAGGTTTGTGATTGGATTTGGACCTTCAGCTTGATGAGGATGCGAAAGCTTAAAGGCGGGAGCATGTAAGAAGCCGTGCGGGCTTGTGTTTAGTCCCATATTGGTTGTACGCTAGAGATATCTTGGATACTGATACAGGGTCAAGGAATCCAATTAATGACTTTTGGCTAGCTTTTTCAAGTGAGGTCCTGGGTTATTACCATTTAATTCCATGGTCTAAGTGAATTGTAGGACGTCCACCTATAACTTTGTTTAGGAAATTCTGAGTTTATTGTGCTGCTTCCTAGTATTGGTATTTCTTATAAAAATTCATATGTGGTAGCGAGTGTTGAACCAATCTTGAGCCAGTTTTGGCAGATCTTGAGGTTGGAGCAAATTAATGATTTTAAAGATAAATTGGTTTGGGCTAATTTAGAACATTCTTCTGGCTTACCCATGCTGGTTACCTTGGAACCTGCTATTCCATTGTCGTGATAATTGGAATAATAAATTAAATGGTAATTTTATGTATGTATGTGCTAGTGTATTTAAAAAAGTAACAAAAAGGTAAGTGCATGGTTGTTGTCATCTTTATGGTGCTTTTGCATATGTACAATGTTTGTTCTGTGTTATTCCCTTTGAGATGCTCCTACAGCCTAGAGAGATCTCAGTTCCCTGAGATTTATCCTGAATGCATAAGCTGGAAAGACAGCTGACATGCATCACTTTCTCCAATGAATGGTGCCACAAATTGTCAATTATGGTTTGGCCTTTTTTCTAGAATAAGTAACTAGACTTCTCATAAGGAAATTATTCATGCCTTATTCTTGCTCATATGTTGTGTTAGTGAAAGCATTTATGCTTATCAGAGCATGTTTTGATCTTGTTGCTGTCTAGTTTCTAAACAAATCAACAGATGGATGCTTTGCTTTCAAACAAGTCCTTGAGCTCCAGAAGCTACTATGCATAAATTGGCGAAAGCACTCATTCTTGTTGGAGTGGTGCCATTAGTAACTGCTTTAATTGGTATCTGAGCTAAACACTATTAAATCATAGGATCACCCATCCTGTTTGAAGATGCTGATTGCTGACTCTTTTTCTGATCATTTGGAATTCCATGGCAGTGGTAGGAGGATTAAAAGCAGGTTCAACTTTGACATGTGAGTTATTCCTTGGCAGCTGTCACTCTGGCACTTTGGCATGTTCAGCTGCTCCTGCCAACCACAACCTTTCTGAGGTTCTCTTTTAGAGAGTTGAATTTTATTTGTATATGAGTATATGAAACAGGGCATTAGGTGAGCAGCACACAGTGGGATAAACAATTCATCTGCCCTGAGATTTTTCAGTTGCTATATTTGTTATAATTTTCACATATATATATACTAACCAATCTAACTCAACAAATTTCCTCATTGCTTTGGTCCAAAAAAAGAAAATCCTCTTGCTTCTTTAACATATATCTTCGATGCGTTTTCTGCTTTTGTGTATGGATCTTGTTGAATGTGTGGATGCTCTGTTGATGTTACGGAGCTTAATCATTTATGTAACGTTTCAACTCCTCTTCCTCAACTTGCCGTCGGTAAATTCTTGAAGAGACCTATGATACCATCCAACAGAATCACTGGCTTGTTTAAATAACTGTATCAATATTACTTATTTAGAAACTACAATAACATCATTTGCTTGTCCAACGAAGGGTTACTAGTTTTATTTATTTAGGAAACACAATTTCACACAAACAGCACAAGCTAAAAATAGCCATCAAGGCAACTTCATCTTGGGTACGTAAATAATAGTAATGAGGGGAAGAGGAGCAGTGGAGAAGCAGGCAGCAGCAGGGGGGCTCCTGATAATTCTGTTTAAGGTGAAATGGCAACTGTTGGCCGTAGGAGGGGCCTCATTGCGGGGGTGGATGAGCCTTGCTCTTGGGGTTGCGGTGGCTGGTGAGGGCGATGTACACGCCGGGGCTGCGTTGGGTGCAGGAGCTGTTGTAGACGATCGAATTGTTGACGCTCTGCACGTTGCTGTTCACCAGAGAGCTTATGGGCTTCGTCTTCGCCGCTGCTGCTTTGGCTCCATTCTTGTCACTGGATTTTCCATCGTTTGTTGCAGAATTACTCACTTGACCTTGTTTGGGGAGGCTGCCATTGCTCTTCTGCTGCTGCTGCTGCTTTCTGCTGGAAAGGCTGTAGGGAGGACCCAGATCCATGTAGGCCCCCATGTTCTCTCCTGCGATGGTAATCATCCTCATGTCACCCTCATCTTTCTTCTTGGCGTCCTTCTTGGGGGAAGGAGGGGGGCCTCTCGTGTCAGCCTGAGATGTGCCAAGCTTAGGCTCGCCGTTGCGAGCTTGGCCTCTCCTTTGCCATTGTTGGCGGCGGTCTTTGGCTGGGCTTCTGCTATGGTCTTCAGTTCAGGTTCTGGACTCGGCTTCAGTGTGCGGTCACCAGAGTCGTACCTGGGGGACGGGGAGGGAGACTTTACCTTGGGAGATTGGGCAATAGGGGATGGGGACGTTTTTATGCGCCTGAGGGGTGGTAGAGGTGAGGATGGTTGTTTGGGTGTTTCGATAGACGTGGTGCAGACTCTGTTGATTCCGCTTGAGGAGTTACCGAAGGTGGTGGTGGCAGTGATGGTGTGGTGGCGGTGGCGGGGTGGTGGTGGTGGTGTGGCCTGAGGCGAAGGCTGGGGCTGGGCTGGTGGTGGGGGTGGTGTGGTGGTGGCGGTGGTTGCACCGGTGGGGGCGGTGGCGGTGATGGAAGTACGGCACTAGGTTGCCTTACGAGTTGGCGGATGGGAGGTCCCCGGGGAGGCTGGGCAGGTTGAGTCGGCGGTGGTGGCGACTCCCTTAGGCCAGCTGGGACACCAGCCGGAACCACGGACGGCCGGTGGGGGGCTGGTTTGCCATTGCAACCCGCTTAGATAACACTTGTGAAACAAAGTTGGCGGGGAAGGTGGGAGAGGGAAGGCTACTGAGTCCCTATTTGTATAGGGGCATCCATGGGCTGGCTAGCCACCTGAGCCGATGGAGTGTGAGGAGACGAATTGGAAAACGGTTAAGGAAAGGCGAGGCAAGGAATCGGATGCCCACAAAAAGAGAAAAGGGTGAAGAGAGAGAGATGTAAACGGCTTCACATTGGACAAAGTTTGGTATCCAATCCCAAGGAAATGACCTGCCGGAAAACATCATTTCAAGGATCATTTCGGGTCCATGCAACAATACCTAGAATTATACAACCTTCTTTTTTTTTGGCACGGTAGACGGAAGAGTTCTGCAACGAGAAAATAACAAGAAAAGCAAACGAGAGAACACACACAGCATCCAAAATCTACGAACCAAATTTGCAGCAGAACATTGATCGAGTTCTTTTAAGTGGGAAATTGAGTGGCGGGCGCAAACTAAATATCTGTCGGTCGTTCATTTGTGTCAGTGCCTGACTTGCCTTGTGGTCCACTCAGTGGAGCCTCGGACTTTGCTTCCATCAGGCAGATGCGGATGCCCGTGTCCTCTATGTTCGCTTTTCGCTTGCTCGAAGGGCTGGAAATCTGGTAACCTGATTAACCACAATATCGTCAGATTCCTCCGGCTTCTTGATTTTTTTCTTTTCTTAGTGAAGCAGGTCCTTGAGCTTTAGCGGCGCGTGAAAGACATGTTCTGCGCCCGAGACGCGGCATCTCTTTTGTTTGTCTGTTTTTGTTTTTGTTTTTTTGTTTTTTGGTAGAGAGAGAAGCAAGCAAAAAAAAAAAAAAAAGGAAAAGGAAAAGAAAAGAGGAGACGCAGCATCTCTTTTGATGGACGTTTCGTCTGGTTCTTTTACCATGGTGGGTGGGGTTCAAAGGTCTTTTTGGAAGTGCAAGTACATGATAACTCTCCCACCTTGCTGCTACTCGGCTCATGGACCACTGGGAAAGGAG
Organism: Elaeis guineensis; assembly: GCF_000442705.2. Taxonomy (NCBI): domain Eukaryota; kingdom Viridiplantae; phylum Streptophyta; class Magnoliopsida; order Arecales; family Arecaceae; genus Elaeis; species Elaeis guineensis. The sequence continues at coordinate 140,546,480 of NC_025993.2, forward strand.
AAATTATATCCTCATGCACCAAGCGGCCATGCACATCACCAACCGCAGCCGTTCATTGCTGTTCCATTGAGATAAATGCTTGATAAATAAGGTCTGCAGAAACGAGCTACTGTAATCGATGGCATGCATGCAGGATTATGTGGTGCGTGTTGTGTTGGATATAATTTCTTATTAGGTGTTGCCGTAAACTCTGGGATGGTCTTGAAGTCGGTCTGGTTGTGGTTGGACTGGATGGTCAAACTCCTAGAAGGCTCATGCAAATAGCAAACAATTCCACTAGTCACAGATTGTTTGAGGGAGGACTCTTCAATAATTAAGTCAGTCCGAATACGAAAATAGAAGAAGAGAAAGTGAGAGAAAATTGAGAGCTCTCGAATGTATTCGAGAGGATTACCCGAGAGTCCCCTGTTTCCCTCCATTTAAAGAGGGGAATTGATCGTCGTTTCCAAAAAGGCTATGGTCTGTTCCCATGGGGATCGCATACGTGGGGTCAATGCATTACGACAATCTCACGGTTTGGGTTGGTATGGCCGGCTGGCGATGCTATCCCAAAAGTTTTTGCCTTATTTGAGTGATATAGACGATCCTGGGCACGAAAAGTGCCGGAGATCCAGAGCCGCTTGATCGCATGTCTTGGTTATTTACATTTGAGCTGAGTAGATTAGTATGGTTCAAAATAAGTTCATTTCGGGATAGGCCGGGGTAATGCCACATTAGTTGTCTCCTGCTCCTAAGTTCAAAATTAATTTGTGTTCAAGCTAAGGGAGTCGAAGCATTTGTCTGACTGAGGTCCTATTGGTTGACCAGCTGGCGTTTTCAGAAACTTTAATTAATGCACCAGCGGCGGGCTTCTTTGAGGCATCATAACTCCAAACATTAAAAGCACGTCAATTGGCTTATCGAGGTGTCATAGTTCCAATCACCAAATTCGCACAGTCTTTATTTATGACCCTTTATTTAGATCTAAGACGGCACAAGGCGAGCAGCTAAGCTGGCCAAGCGAAGTGTAAAGCCAATTTGCGGCGCTCACCGTAACGATCATGAGACTTGGGTTTGACCTATATCGAGTTGCCATGCATCGAAATCACATGGATCCATATGAAGGGTCATTAGATTTCGGCCATCCGCCAATCTGTGTATACCGTCCGTATCTTTTCATCTTCGATCATTGTTTTTTCACTGAGGAAAAATTTGCTATTTCAGTGGCTTCCAGCCGACGTTTGCTGTTCTTCATAATTTCCAGCAAGTTCTCAAAGTCTCCGGCGAATTTCTGATTGCTCTCAATGAGTTCCTGAAGTGTCCTTGGCGGAATACCAAGATCACCCTTTACCGGTTGTTCGGTAGCGCCCACTCTCCTTCGACCTTAAATTAGATACAATCTCTAGCCCTTTGCAACTAATTTCTCCGAGCCATTCTTCCTTTCTTTTGTTTTCCGTTCTTGTTCTCGGAACCCTTTGTCGAGGATGGCTAAGTTGGCAGCTTTTATTCAAAGCTGGTCTTCTGATCTGCCTTGGGGTCCCAAGGCTTAGCCTAGAATCATGCAGTCCTCTTTCGGAGGTCGGATCTGATACCGTCATCATACTAGAAAGGGTTATGTCTATCGTCACCTTCGAAGATTTAGAGGCAATTCACCTCCAATACCAAATTCCCATGGATTTCCAATTGGAAACTCCCTAATTGGCGGGTCAGATAGCCGACCCTCCTTTAGGTTGGCTGGGTCTATGAAAAGACCCTTAGGCTAGATTAGGGCTTCCTCTCCATCCCTTATCTTTTAGATTTTCAAACATATTGCATTATTCTAATCCTATAGTTCTGAATTCCTAGAGGTTTATAATTGCTTTTCTTTCTTTTTGCTTTGTTTGCAATGTTCGGCACTCCATTTCTCTTTTTTGAGCCTTCTTCACCTTGAAAAGACATCTCTAGGAGAGGGACTAGTGGTATGTGTCTCATCGAAAATATTACGTCCTTATTTGAGATACTCCTTCATCCATGGATTACTACTTTATCCATGGATGGAAGGAGTGGTTTTTCTTCATCTCCACCGAACAACTATGGGGTTTTGATATCTTATAGGATCAGCCTCAGAAAGCCATGAACCAAATTCATGAGTTATTTGATGCTGACAACTGATCATTGAAGACCTTGATTTGGTACGACATTCCTCCTCTATGACAGTTACCGTCGGAGCAAATATTGATCAACATGGGCTTGAGTCACACAGACTCCTATGGCATAATAATTATTATCTTTGTAACCGCTTATCTTTATTTAGCAGTAATCCTCTAACTTCTCTACTTCATTTTTGTAGCCATGCAGGTGAATGCTGAGCTCCTCCACTAGATGCATCAAAGAAAGTGGAAGGTCTTGGCAGGTGGAAAGCCATTGTCATTGAGGGCTTGGGTCTAGTCTGCTACAGATCGGTGGGTCTGAGTTCGGTGAGGGGGTCGAGTCATGAGGTTGAGACCTTGAGGAGGGACTATCCTAGTGCTGGGGTGAGGCTGTCTCGCCTCTTTGATCACTTCTCCCTGGGGTCCAAGTGCCCTCAGGATCATCATCATCGACCCTTATTTCTCCTCCACCGATTGAAGCTAGGGCTCGGCTAGTGGCGATGGAGGCCAATCTCAACCAAGCTTTATGTCCTAATTCGGATATAAAGCAGAATGATAAAGGGCTTCATAGCTTGTAGGTCACTAAGGGCCTACTTCGAGGGGTAATTCTCTCCATTGATTGAGAGCTCTATTAGGGGGGGGTCCGTACACCTATGTATTTGTATGAGGTGTTCGCCTCCATTCTCTAGGTAAGTATTATTATGTTTTCTCAGAGTTTGGTTGGTTTCTTATATTAGATCAACGCACAACTTGCAACTTGTCTACCATATCAATTTCTTCAATAAGGCTATCAAGAGCTTCAAAGCTTATTGATCGATGTCGAGAAGAAGGTCAAGAAGGTAGAAGGGATGCTAGCCAAATGGTGGCCAAATATGAAGAGAAAATGGATAGGGTGGTGGAGCAATCAAAGAGGGCTAAGAACAAGTTGTGGCTCTCGCTCCTTGAGCACAAGAAAAGGGATAGTCTTCGAGGAGAAGATAGCCAAGTTGGAATGGTGTCGGGCTTTTGACAATGAAATATGGGGGGCAGAGGTTTTTCATCTCAAGGACAAGCTCTTGGAGGCCTAGAAAAGGGCTTTAAGGGCGGTCGAGGACTATGAGGCATCGGAGCATGGCAAACTCGACTTGGCTAAGTACAGACCCGGGGCCTATGGATAAGGCTTCGAGGACTGTCGCACCAAGATATAGAGGCTCTTTCTTGAGTTGACCTCAGTGTCCTTGACAATGATCAAGTCCCACCCGCCAGTGATTCTATTTTGCCAGTTGAGGTGCTGGCTGAGGTACTACTCTACTAGTTAACGAGGCCTACTTTGCCATCTAAGGAGAATGCCCAACCAACTTAGGAGGTCGACCTCTGTTCCTATGGAGGAGGCTGTTGTAGCAACCAACACCCCACTTGTCAATTAGTAGGCCTTTGTGGCCTTTCCTATTTTTTCTTTTCTTTTGTAGCTTTATTTTGTACTCGGCTTCGGCCAAACTTATTTTAAGTTTATGAAACAAGATATTTTTTCTTTTGCTTCACAACATGCTATCGATCGCACTTCCTTCTTATCAGATCTTTACCCAAGTACTCAAGATCGAGCAAATGGCATGATCCCCTGCTTTGGTCATAAATTATGCAACCCAAGTTAGACCTTCCTATAGGTTTGACTGTGAGTTTGCCCAAATTATCTTGAGATCATTGACTTAAGATGAGGTAGCCTTAGATCATCCTATGGTAAAGTGGCCAAATTTTGGTTTCAGGTCGACTTGCTTCTGAATGAGCTCGAGTATGGAGACCTTTGATTTGGGCCACAATGGCTTTAGATCATCTTTGCATCGAGTGGCTAAAGTTTAGCTTTGGCTCTACCTACTTCTGAGTGAGCTCGAATATGGTGACACTTGATTTAGGCTACAATGGCCGTGTGTTATCTTTTCATTACATGGTTGAAGTTAAGCTTCGGCTCTACTCGCTTCCGAGTGAACCTGGGTATGGAGATCCTTGATTTGGGCCATGATGGCCTTGGGTATGAACTTTAGCCGCATAAACACTCAGCCTCTACAGATATCTATGTGAGAACAGGATGGGTTGATCCTCTTGATTTTTGCATACATAATTGATCAACTCATGATCAGCCTTTGGTCCTCTAGATCAACTCCTTGATCAGCCTTTACTCCTTCCTTAAATCTTTTTTGATGTATTTCAGCCACCAACCAAAAGGAGAAAAAAGGAGGGGATGCCCAACCAGATTTGGGTATGTAGAAGCTTGGATGCCCAAGCTTTGGACGTTGGAGAAAGAGAGGTAGAGAGGGGAGGCATGGACTCCTTGTGGGTTAATTGCTTGAGGTTTGATTACTCCTAAAGGTGAAGGGGTGACTCACTTATATAGACTTTTGATCTGAGTCCTAACCGAACTCCAAATCTTTATTTAAAAAGGATCCTAATCTCATTAGGATTACTCCTTTTAATGCCTTAAGACCTATTAATTAATCCTTATCTCATGAGAAAAGGAGAAGGATGCCAACTATTGGCGCCCAAATCATGTTCTCACGTCACAAGGGATGGGCATGCGCTCCATCCAAACCATCCAATGGCTCACATTAAATCTGATTTGATGAAGCTGTTTTCTCTCTAATTCATCCACATATAATGCATCCAATTAGATCAAATCAAATGATATGATAGCTCGCGATGTTGTCATTAGGACACTGTGACTATCAAATTAAATTTGACTTCTAAAAAATTAAAAATATGTAGAGATTAGCGAGTCGGATCGAATTCACAGAAAAAAAATCTTTTTGATTTGAAAATTTTAATTTTTTTTTAAAAATTAAGAAAGTAATTTAAATTAAAAAATAAAATTAAAAAATATAAAAAATAAATTTGATACTAAGATCTACTAATTAGATCTTAGCTTCTACTTGTAATAAAAATAAAGAATAAGAATTTAAAGAGCATGAAAATAACTTGATACTAGAATCTACTATCTAAATCTTAGCATCTACTTACAATAAAAATAAATAACAAAAATTTAAAGTGTAAGAAAATAAATAACAAGAATTTAAAGTATATGAAAATAAATTTTACATTAATTAAAATTGAAGTTCAATTATAAAATTTTTTTAAAAAATAATAAAATAAAATAAAATAAAATTATAACAAAGATTTAAAGTAAATTGACGTATCTTATCGGAAAGATGGTTGACGACCTCTCCTTTCTTCATACTTCATAGAGCAAACTGACTTCTCTCCTTCTTCTCTTTGGATTCCTATACCTCTCTTATTATTTTTTTATTTTTTTCTCTTATTTTATCTATCTTTTTTCTGCTTTTCTCTTATTTTCAGACCCCCTTATTTATAGATGATTTTTTTCTCTTTTTCTGATAGAAAATGGAGTCCCAAAAGCCCTCCAAAATGTGTTCAACCCGCATCTTACATTTGTAGCTGTCGAATTGTGTTTGGATGTATGAGATCTCATCAAAAATCACCGCCTAGCTCTTAATCTCGTCAAATTTGATGCTGGCTATCCGATCCCTTGATGGATTGAAATTTGTCCGTCGATCAGTGCAAATCAGCCTTAGTTCTCCCACCGGCAACAACCAGGACCATCCAATCTCGGTTAGGATTGCTTGGAGCCATTGGATCACATAGTTGTTGTGGGCCACCACCCCTTGATATGGGTTAGCATGTTCTCAGCCATCCGATCCCATACAAAATCAATCCCAGCCATTGATCAGCACACAGGAGCCCTACGTTACGATAAAGACTGACGACACTATTCCCCTGCACCGCATGTAGACTCGATGTGTCGTGGCTTATGAACCGTGCTGTGAGCTATGCCCTATTTTGTGGATTGCTTGTGGACCGAGTGGTCGGTCCACATGCACTGAAGGCTTAAAAATTAATTTTTTTGGATGATTTTTACTAAAATTTTATACCTAAAAAATAAAAAAATATAAATTAAATTTTTCATTAATTCTTTAATTATTTTAGTGCTTAAATTTTTCAATCAACTTGACATCTATTTTTCATAAATTTACTCTAATTTCATTTTTTTTAAAATTATTTAGTTTTATAAAAAAATTAATTTAATTATGAAATTAGATTTTTTAGAAGATGTTAGCATCATTAATTATCAAAAATATTTAAAATAAATATAAAAATATGTAACTTATCACATCTCCCAACTTACTTATTGCTAGTCCCTTAGCAATGCAATAAAAGTATTACCATGTTTCATTAAGAAACTCTTTTACAAAAATAGATCTAGGATTGAAAATTGTTTAACAAATATTGCCAACTAAGTATTAAGTTTTGGAAGCAAATTTTATAGTCAGTATAATTAGAAACTTTCTTAGAATTCATCTAAAGATCTACCGCACTTGTGCTTGTGATGGCTAACTTAGTATTTAGGTGCCAGCTTGTAAAGGACAAATATATCTTCTCTTGTCATCTATTTTGGTTAATTTTCTATACACCCCCCAAATTAAACTTATAAACTAAGATAGCTTTTACACTGCTTCCCTCTCTTTATTATTATTATTATTTTTATTTATAGTGCTGAGCATCTTGGCCTTCCTTCTACTTTTTGATGTGAATCCCACACTTGACTTAGGTACAGAGATCCGGTTACTAAGCTTAGGGCAATCCACATATACTTTATATTTTACACTTTTATTTTAGACAAGTAGCTTTTTCCTTAAATTCAATTTTTTTTAATTAGGATGTATATCAATCATCAATTTTAAATGATAATTGAATCTTCAGTTGGTCTTACAATCAACACCTACTTTGTCTTATTAGTGTGCATGTGCAATTGAAAGTACTGATAGCCTTTAGATAATCTAAATAGATTGCTAAAAGTCTGACCAACTAATCTACTCCTTAACTCACTACAGTCATTAGTAAATACTTTTCTACTATTATTATTATTATTTTTAGTCTATTTAGCTTAGGATTTTCTTTCTTGATACATGGTTTATTCAAAAAGATTTTTGTAAAAATTTTTTCAAATTTTTTCAATTTTTTTTCAAAAAAAATTTCAAGAGATTTTTCTACCCCCAACTTAAATGCCATTGTCCCTGATAGTATAAATAAATTAAAAAAATAAATTTAAATTATGAGAATGAAATGAAAGGTATAGGGAGAGAAACAACCTGAGAAGAGGTGCTCATCATCAATATAAAGGCTGCATTATTTATTTATTTATTTATTTATATTTTTTATTTTTTTATATATGAAGAAAAAAAATAAATATTGGGTGGTCTCCCAACAAGTGCTAAGTTTACCATCTTCAGTCAGACACAATATAGCTCAATTCAGTGTGGGTCTGTTAATGCTACTTAATCAATGGTTTGATTTAATGACATCCCTTCAATAAATGGTTTCAATCTTTGACCATTTACCTTAAAAAAATTTTCAGATTTAGGACCATAAAGTTTGATTGCACCATGTGAGAATACTTGATTTATTATGTAAGGTCCATCCTATCTAGATCTCAATTTTTTTGGAAACAATTTTAGCCTTGAATTAAATAACCAGACTTGTTGATTTGGCTTGAAGGTTTTTCTTGAAATGTGTTTGTCATGAAAGACTTTCATTTTCTCTTTATAAATTCATGAATTTTCATAAGCCTTTCATTTCAATTCATCTAATTCACTCAGTTCCAACATTCGATTGGAATCAGTTTGTTTCAAATCAAAATTCAGTTGCTTGATTACCCAATATGCTTTGTGTTCAAGTTCTATCGGAAGATCATATGCTTTTTCATAGATCAATCTGTAAGGAGACATTTCAATGGAATTTTTATAAATTGTCCTATAAGCCCATAATGCATCATCTAATCAATCTAACCAATCTCTATGATCGAGCCTAATAGTCTTTTGCAGGATATTCTTGATCTCCCTGTTGGATACTTCTATTTGACCACTTATTTGCGGATGGTACGATATAACTATCTTATATGTGACCTCATATTTTCACAACAGTATTCGAAACTGATAGTTTGTGAAGTGGATACCTCCGTCGCTAATGATAGCACGTAGAAATCCGAACCTAGAAAAGATATTTCTTTGAACAAATTTTATGACTACCTTATGATCATTGATTCATGTTGCCATTACCTCAATCTATTTAGAAATATAATTGATGCCCACCAAAATGTACCCAAAACCATTGGAGGGTGAAAAGGATCCCATAAAATCAATTTTTTAAATATCAAAAATTTCAACTATCAAAATGGGGTTCAAAGGCATCGTGTCTTTCTTTGAAATATTTTCTAAAGCTTGATATCTAAGACATTCCTAGCTAAAAGTATAAGCATCCTTAGACAACATGGGCTAGTAAAAATTACTTTGCAATACTTTGGCCATAGTTTTTCATCCAGAAAAATATCTTCTATAAGCAAGAGTGTGAAAAAATTATAAGATACTCAATTATTCAGATTCAGGAACACACCTATGAATGATTTGATCAGCATAAATTCAAAAAAGTTCCAGATCTTCTAAAAAATAATACTTAATTTAAGCAAAAAATTGATCTTTTTCATTCTTAGAACATCTATCAAAAATTTATCCAACTGCTAAGTAATTAACAATATTTGCAAACCAAGGAGCCTTTGTGTGTGAAACTGCTAGATGTTGCTCATCCAAAAAAGATTCTCCAATTAATGTAGATTCACAATCTTCAACTAGGATCCTAGATAGGTGGTCTGCTATAATATTTTTAGATCTTTTTTTATCTCAACTTTCAATATCAAATTCTTGTAGCAGTAAGATCCATCTAATCAATCGTGGTTTAGCATCTTTCTTTGAGAGCAGATATTTCAAAACCGTATGATCTGAATAAATCATGATTTTTGATCCTAATAGGTATGATCAAAACTTCTCTAGGATAAATACTACAGCTAATAACTCTTTCTCAGTTGTTGTATAATTAATTTGAGCTTCATTTAGAGTTCTACTGGCATAATAAATCACTACGGAATATTTGTTTATCCTTTGACCCAAGATAGCTCCTATGGCAAAATCTGAAGCATCGCACATAATTTTAAAAGGTAGTGACCAGTCTGAAAGTTAGATGATTGGAGCTTTGGTTACAGCTTATCTTAGAAACTCATAAAACTTAAGATATTCTTTATCAAAATTAAAAGGAACATTCTTAGCGAGCAGATTATACAAAAGATGAGATGTTTTGGAAAAGTCTTTAATGAAGCAACACTAGAATCCTACATGGCCAAGAAAAGATTGGATTTGTTTGACAGAAGTGGATGGAAAAAGTTTAAAAATCAATTCAACTTTTGGTCTATCAACCTCAATCTCTCTCTTTGATACAATATGCCCCAAAATGATCCCTTCTTGAACCATAAAATGGCTCTTCTTCTAGCTTAAAACTAGATTAGCCTCAATGCATCATTTTAATATTCTCTTCAAATTGTTGAAATAATTTTCAAAAGATTCTCCGAAGATGGAAAAATCATTCATAAAAATCTCTAAAAAATCTCGTATCATATATGAAAATATTGACATTATGCACCTTTGAAAGGTCACGGGTGCATTACACAGTCCAAAAGACATTCTTCGAAAAGCAAAGGTTCTATAGAGGTATGTGAATGTGATCTTTTTTCTGATCTCCTGGGTAGATTGCTACCTGATTGTATCCTAAGTATCCATCCAAAAAGCAAAAATATTGTTGGCTAGTTAGTCTTTCCAGGATTTGATCAATAAAGGGTAAGGAGAAATGATCTTTAGGGGTGACTGCATTGAGTTTTCTATAATCTATACAGACATGCCATCTAGTGAAAAGTCGTATTGGCACTAGATCCCCATGGTCGTTGTGGACAACCATGAGTCCAGATTTTTTTGGAATAATTTGAGTGAGACTTACCCAGTAGCTGTTAGAAATAGGATAAATAATACCAGCATCTAACTATTTATTATCTCCTTCTTGACTACATCCTACATATTCAGATCGAGTCATCTTTGCATCTCTCGAGTTAGTTTAGTATTGTCTTCTATATAAATATGGTGCATGCATATCGATAATTGATCTCTCTATGTGTTTTCAACATATTCAATAATTGGTCTTCTTGCTCAGGGGTTAGGTTAGAAGCAACAATTACTGATAGAGTTTTCTCAGTTCTTAAAAGCACATAAGTGATTTAGACAAAGGTTTCAGTTCAAATTGTGGTGGGGCCTGAATTGAAGGATGTAGTATTCAGTTTCTAGCTTAGGTAACGATTCAATTCTCATTGACCAAGATAGTGAATGTGATGGGTGAGATGAATCAAGCAAGGCATTCACTTCCTGATTTTGAGTTTCTTCAATGGGCTCATTCAGGAAATCATCTTCAGTCAAATCTAAGGAGGAATCGATTTCAACTATCTCATCTATCAAATCAATAACCAAATAGCTTTCCTCCTTTTGAGCATACTTCAAAGCATTAAAAATATTAATTCTCACCTTTTGATCTTCCAAAGAAATGTCCATGGCTTCTGTTTTATAATTAATATTGACATTAACAGTGGCTAAGAATGGATGACCTAAAATTATAGGATTCAGATTCAGCTTTTGGGATTGTTCCATATCAAGTATGAGAAAGTCTACTAAAAAATAGCATGTGTTTACTTTGACTATGACATCCTCAATCAGACCATATGGCATCTTTACAGATCTATCAGCTAGTTGCAAAATAATTGATATGGGTTTCAGTTCTCCTATCTCAAATTGTTCATAGATCGAGGTTGGAAGTAGGTTCATACTAACTCCTAAGTCTAACAAGGCTCAATCAAAGATGATGCCTCTTATAACATATGAAATCAAAGAAGCACTAGAGTCTTTCATTTTCTGAGGTAATGGATTCAACAAAACTACACTAACATCTTCAGACAGCGTAATTCTCTTTATGGTTCATGACTCACGCTTTTTGATGCAAAGTTTTTTAAAAAATTTAACGTAAGCTGGAACATATTGAATTGCATCGAAGAGAGATAGATTAATGTGAACTTGCTTAAATAATTTTATTAGTTTTTCATTGCGTGCTCCTTGCTTTTGGCAGAAAGAACCGACTTCTAGGACTGAAGGGAATGGGACTCTTAGTTTATATGTGTGGAGTAACTCATCCGCTCTCTTCTTTTTTTTATCTCTTTTACTTAGATTAGAACTAGCATCAGTACCAATTTTAGGCTCAGGTTCTTCTATTGGATTAGTCTCAATACTAATCTTTTTCTTTTAAGTTCTCATTTTGGCTAGCATTGATACTAGCCTCTCTCACCTGATCTTGATATGAGTCCTTAAGAATCCTATTACTTTTAAGCTCAAAAATTATTTTGGCATTTTTAAATTGAGGATTCTTAGGTGAGAAATTGGATTGATGACTAGATCCAGATAGTTGGTGATGGGTGGGTGGGTGGGTTTTTTTAGGATTCGATATCGGTTGGCTTGGCAATTGATCTGGTTCTCTCCTCATAGTAGACTCAGCTAACTATCCTATTTATGCTTCTAGCTGGTGATGGATTGCTGTTGGGTCATAATCAGTTGTTGAAGTTGATTGAACTTATCATTGACTAGATTAGTCTGTTGAGGAAGTGAGTATGATGGCTGATTGTGATATGATGACTGGATATACTGATTAGGTTGATCTCTATTATAGGTATAATTCTAATATTGAGGTTTATTTTGAAAGTTTTGCACTAGAGAAATTTGGGTTTGACCCTGAGTCTGTTGGGGTCTCCAAGAAAAATTGAGGTGATTCCTCCAATCTGAATTATATGTGTTTGAGAATAGATCATTGACAGGTTTGGAGTAACCTTGGGCAGCTTGAACTTGTTCTTGGATGAAAGATGAAAACTGTGCATTCATGGGACATTCACTCACATGATGGGCTAGGCTAGCACAGATAGAATAAATCTTTGATAATTGAGAGGTGATGTATATTGTGCAGAAAATTATTGACCTAAAGTTAGAAATTGATCTAACTTCAAGATATGAAGATTGACTTTATCTAATTTTTGAGCTATTAGGTTCAAGTCAGCCTTAGAATTAGAGTCTGTTTATTTGATCTCAAAAATTTTTGTCCGCTTTTGGTGAGGGATCGATCCTTCATAGGAAGATAATGAAGCATGGTTGATCGAATTTTCACTCAAAGTTTCAAACAAAGTATAGGCTTCATCCTTACTCTTACTCATGAATGCACCTCCACAAGATGTATCTACCATCAGTCTATACTGATCACTTAAACCCTCATAGAAAGCTTAAATAATTTGCTACTTAGATTGACCATGGTATGGGCATTTTCTAAGAAGTTCCTTAAGTCACTCCCATGACTCGTGAATTTGTTCTCCTGGTTGATGATTAATCTTATGCAAAGATTGTAATAAATTATTTACTAATGATTGATAAATTAGAAGAATAATTAATTAACAATATGATTGTTAATTAGCTCAATTTGATTGAGCAATGGGGATTGATTAGATCTAATTGAATTAGATTCAATTAGTTTGACTTTGGATTGATTGGATGCATCTCTATTGGAAAATAGAGCTTGTTCCAATTGATCTCAGGGATATAAATCAAATTTTAAATTGAATATGATTCAATTAGTTTTATATAGGCTTGGATTGGATCAAATCATATTGGATAATAGGCTTGATTGGATCAAGCCCTATTATCAAAAACTTTTTTGATATCCATTAAGAAACAATCCTTGGATCAATGGAGTTTTCATCTAACTAATTTTCAATTGGATTGGGGCCTAATTGGTTTCATAATTGGGTTAGAATCCAATTAGTTAGTTTGTTATAACTAATTCTTAAATTGATTAGGATTGGGTTCATGAATTAGTTAGACTTGGAATAAGATCTTGAGTCCTATTTGGAATAAGACTTAACTAACTTGAAACATCCCATATGCTTAAATATCTTCATGCCTCCTCACCTTTTACCATGAGAATTCCTCACACCCAAGGAACCATGCCCCCTCTCTTCTCTTGCATGAAAGAAAGAGGCATCCCTCTTTCTTGTCACCCAAAAAAAAAAAAGAAGGTGAGGGGCATCCAAGAGTTGGATGCCCCATAACCCCATGTGCAAAGCCCCTCTTCTCCTCCCTTCTTAAAAGAATTTTTGAGAGATTTTACTACTGATTTTTGGGCATCAAAGAGAGGTTCCTTTGCTAGTTTTATAGTAAAAAATTGAAAAAGAAAAATTCTTCCCAAAGAGAGAAAGAGAAGGAAGAAGATGGATCTTCTTTCTCGAGTGCAATCTTGAAGAAGAAGGATTTTTTTTTTCAGATTTTTTTTTATTTTAAAATAAAAATTAAATTGGATCTGATTTTTAATATAAAAATTTAGGGAAAAAATACTAAAAAAATCTGGTTGGGTGTTTAGGGCTTCCTAGTATTCTAGATCGAGTAGAAAAAGGGAGAAGAAGAGAGAAGAATGGTTCTTCTCTTGGGTCTCTCTTTTAGATTCTTCTAGGGTTCAAAATTTTATCTGATTTTTAGCATGAAAAATCAGATTAGATCTAATTTTTATCATAAAAAATTAAAAAAAAAATTTCTTAAGGACATGAAAGGAAGAGAGAAAAGTTCTCTCTTATGCATGAAAAAATTGAGAAGAAAGGGTTCTTCTCTTGATCTCTATTGTAGAGATCTGATGTGTGGGTCTAAGAAGAAAAGAAGAGAATCTCTTTATTATTCATCTTTTTTGTGATTACTTTTATATCAGTCAAAGTATGGTGACTTTGTAAGCTAGCACTCCCAGAAAGATCGATCAGCACAAGGACTTCGTGTGGATATCCATAGAGGTCGGACGCATGTGCGGCTGCCAAGCATCATGAAGAATTAAGTACCATAGATTTTGGATGTGGTGATCTACCACCCACACTCAGGTATAAGGTTTTTATCTCAATTAATATTTAGATGTGATTTAAATATTAATTAGATATGATCTAATTACATATAAATATGATCTATGCTTACTGAATTTTATATTTTAATTTTGGATACATGCATATTAATTTATGTCATAGATTCTGTACGGTGATTTTAGATTTGATCTATGCATGTATTGTAGATTAAATTATTTAATCTATATATATTTCACTATAAAATTTTAAAAATACATGCACAAAACCCACCACGCTTTCCTGCGAATGGTATCAGAGCGAAGGTTCATTATGACATGAACATATATGCATGTAGAGTTGAAATCTAAATTTAGCAATACATGAGATGTATTATGATCTGATTTTACATATGATCTAATATCAAATTAGATCTAATATAATTTAGATTTGATCTAAATTTTTACATATATGATATGTAAATTAGATTAGATGGCATGAGTAGCAAAGTACTCGGATTGGATAATCACCATGCCGTTTGATCATAGGAGCAAGTAGGATTACATGACCCTCTTCTCCCATTCAATGGGATGCTCTTCATGGCATGTAGGGGTGCTACTGTGAGGTCCCTCGAAGAAGAAAGTAAAAGAAAGAACTTACTTTTCTGCAAAATCTTAGATGTTGAAACCTTATGATTTGTTGTATGTGATACAAAGCATGAGTTGTATGAAAAGTAAAATATCTAATCTGTATGATTAAAATTATTTTAATCATAAAAATAAAATTTAAAATCATAAAATATTTAGATATGATCTAAAGTTTATTATGATTGATTTTATTTCAGTTTATGAGAATTTTTAGATCTGAAACTATGTGATACCTATTGGCATGCCAACTAAACCGACTAGTTTTGAACTAAGTCGATCCAGTCTCCTGTTTTAATCGGTTCAGTGTTGACTAATTTGACCTAGTTATCTTAGGCCAAACAGTAAGGATTACTATTCATAATCAGTTAGTCGATCAAGTATCAGACTTAGTCGACCCACTAAAGTGAGCAACTCAGTTCAGGGGTGAGCCGATCTAGTTTTTGGAACAAAAAATTTTATATAAAAATGATGTAAAATTATTTTATAAAAAAATTAAAATAATTTTAATTAATAATCTTAACCCATGTTGATGCTATACTTAATTGAGAATTAAAAAATATATTTTAGATCTAGAATTGTAATTAAATATTTAATGACATTGTATAAAATATGGGGCATGGGTTAGCTCAAATCAAGTCTTTTTAATTGGGTTAGACCTAAGGTTAAAAGTCAAAAATTTAATGGACTAAAAAGGGTAGTTGATCAAATCTAACCAATAGTTAATTTAGATTAGATCAAAGGTACTCTAGATCAAAAATAATAGTTGTAATTGATCGAGTCTATATCTTTGATTAAATCAAATGGACCTTAATTGAGGCTAAAAAATTGAGCCTAAGTCATTAGGCTGATTAGATCGTTAGGTGACTCGAGTTGACCCATGTTGTTAAGGTTAATCAGTATAACTGATTTAGGTGCCCTGGATGGACTTGTTGGTTAGACCGACTTGTCTCTAGTCCTTCTTATGACTTGGTGAAGTCAGTGGAAGGGATTTACGATATGTCGGTTGGACCAGCTAGTCTTTAGTCCTTTACATGACTTGGTGAAGTCAGTGGGAGGATTTATGACTTATAAGTCGACTGATATCTTTTAAAAGATTTAATCAAATTTTTTAAATTATTAGGTCTATAAAATGAGCTAGTTATGGAGATAACTAGATCATAGTCTCCCATTAAGGTGAATGGTAATGGGTCCATTACTTCAGATTGACATTGTAGGCGCCATCCATCTGGTGTTCTCTCTGAATGATGGAATTATTATACATCATATGATGACTCTATTAAACTATCTGATGATGGTCAGATTGATCGAGCCATCCTCGGACCTGATCATTCTTTGGCTAGAATCACTGAGTAGATTCATGTTAATGGTTGGACCTAACCGAGACTTTCAGTGGAGGCCCATTGCCTACTGAAATAAAATCTGAGGTGAAATTAAATACTAAAAATTATTTCGAGAAATAATTGATGGAGAACCTACCCATGGATGCATATGGGTTGATCGAGCCATCCTGGACTTATATACAGTCTGTATGAATTTTAGTACCTGCTAAAAAATTAAGATAATTCTTTGAATTGGAGGTAGAGGCTATCAATTCATATAAAATAGTGAAAGAATATTTAAACTAAAGTCCAAGTCTTTAGGCTTAAAGTAGTTCATATACTGATAGGTCAATTGTTCTCTTTTCAGAAATAGCTAGAAAATTATTGCTTTCTTCACTGTTAGACAGTAAAAATGCTATCAGACCTAACTTCGATAGCCAGTATCAGAAGTTGAGTATAGTTTTAGAGCTAATTGATCAGAAAATCTCAAGCTAACCCAAATAAACTTAAAAGAGAAATCAGCATATGGTTGCTGGTCAAGATAGTTATATAATAACTTCTTAAAGTTTCTCTATCGATAATCCTACTATCGGGGTATAGGATATCGACAGTATAAGTCATATTTGCAAATAGCTGCAAAAGACTTCAAGATAGTAGAAGATTTGAAAACAGCAAGAGACTCCTGAATGCAAGACATGAAAGTCTGTTCCAGTCTTAACATTAAAAATCGTCGAGCTTATTCTCAATCCTGAAGATGCCATTTAAGTGATTGTCACTATTGTCCAATCTTATTGATGGTGTCAATAAGAATGATTATTGTGATATCATTGTGAATGATACTGCAATAATGAGT
Source organism: Elaeis guineensis (assembly GCF_000442705.2). NCBI lineage: Eukaryota > Viridiplantae > Streptophyta > Magnoliopsida > Arecales > Arecaceae > Elaeis > Elaeis guineensis. The sequence continues at coordinate 140,563,222 of NC_025993.2, forward strand.
GGATAATTAAAAATGATATAAACTCAGTACTATAGCCTGTTAGTGTAAAGTATACTTCTAATTAGCATCCTGATTAGATAATATCACTGAAGCTTGCCTTTAGCATTGTTGACTTAGTCACCTTTATTGGAAAGAGTGAATGAGCCAGCGATATTCTGAGTTTGGTATATATTGATGTATTTGCACTCATGAACACAAGTACTAGAAGAGGGCTTTATTACTTCATTAAAATCTCGGACGATCTGTCTTGACATGGATGCATCTTGCTTGTGAAGCATAAATTTGAATCGATTGAAGTGTTCAAACGATTTCGTAATGAGATAGAAAAATAAACTATAAAGAGTATTAGAATTCATTGGTTTGACTGATGAAGTGAATACATTTACAGTAAGTTTTGACATATCTAGGAGAAAATTAGATTTTCTCTCAATGGACCTCTCCAGGGATACCATTGTTTAAAAGGATGTCTAAAAGGAGGAATTGAACTTTGTTAGACATGGTTCGGTCCACTGTGGGTTTGCTGGTCTGCCTGAGGTTATGTTTTAGAGACTACTTGATATGTGCTCGAGAACAATCTAAGCAAATTGATCACCAAAAGTTCATATAAGATATGGACTTGGATAATTCAATACTCTCTTACTTTAACGTTTGGGGTGTCGAACTTATGTAAAATATTCACAAACTGACTAGCTTGGATCTTGGTCTGATAAATATTATTTTAGAGATATTTCTTCTACCTTCTTGATGGACATGAGATGTTCATGAATCTTAAGATACTTTTTTTTGAAAAAAAAATTCTTGATGAAAGAACTGATGCCGTTAAGATCAAGATTAGTAAAGCTTGATAGGTAGAGAAACCAACTCTGACACAAACCAACAGAATCGGAGTTGATTAGATCAAATCCGAAGCTCGATGTAAAGGTATCCTTGAGTAGATACGGTAGAGTACTGTATCAGTCGAACAGATACTTCAATTTTTAGGTTCGAAATGAGGATTTGATCTTCCATACGGATGCAATATAGGGATCTAACCTTGAGAAGTGGCTTGGAGCCATTAAATTTGAAATGAAGTCCATAAAGATCAATGATGTATGGACATTCGTTGATTCACCTGAAAGGGTATGACGCATAGAATATAAGTAGATTTTAGATGGATAAGAGATGCAGATAGAAAAGTGTAGACCTATTAATTCTGTTCAGTTGCTAAAAAATTTCATCAAAATTATAGTGTTGACTATGATGAGAAGTTCTTTTTGTGGCAATGCTCAAGTCTATTTGGATTGAATCAAGCTTCTCGAAGTTGGAATATATGTTTTAAATGTATGGTTTCGTTGAGAATGAAAAAGAATCTTGTATATACAAATGGGCTAATAGTTCTGTAAAAGTATTCTTTGTGTTGTTTGGACGAAATTCTCTTAATCAAGAATGACATCCCTATATTGCATGGAATAAAAGCTTGGTTGTCATCTCTATTCTCCATAAAGGTTTGGAAGGTTATTAGAACCATCCTTAAGTATTTATGAAATACTAAGGACCAATGACTCATTTACGGAGAGTCTGACTTAAAATCTATAGAATATTGATTTCAGTTTCTAGTCAGATCGAAATGACAAAGTTGTGTCAGATTATGTTTTTATTTTAAAAAGAGGAACGACATACTGAAAAGATTCCATGCAATATTTTGTAGCCAGTATCATTTGTGATACAAAGTTCTTTGCAGTATCTGAAACTAGTAAAGAAGTTATTTGGTTATGAAAATTTATCAGTGAGCATGGAGTGGCACCCTCCATTGATGGTCCAGTCTTTCTGTATTGACAGCAGTACTGGAGCCATAGGTCAAACTGAAGAATTGATGTTTCATCTAAGAATCAAATATTTTCTGTATTGCAATCAACTTATTCGATAAGATCAAAATAAAGTCGACCTTAGGAAGATCGATTGAAAGGAGAATTTGACCGATCCATTGACTAGAGCAATCGGATCTAATGAGTTCGATGATCTAAAATGAAAGATGGGTATTTGATTCCAATCTGATTGACTTTAGTCTCAGTGGGAGTTGTTAGAAAATATATCCTAAAGCCAATCATCTAAGTTATAGATGATTGTACTCCATACAAGTATATGAATTATAAAATGATAAATGTTATCTGACAGATTCATCATAAGGAATACATCTTTCAAAATGAAACTCATATATTATGATGAAGTCTTTAGAACTACTTCCAAAATGATAAAGGAGGATTTATTGTGTAGTTCTTAAATCCTGCTTGCAATCAAATGATATAATTATTATAAGAACGATAATTGTATCGGGTGCAAGTCGTTGTATGCCATATTGGTTGATTGTCCTCTTAACTAAGACGTGTGGTGACACAAGTATGGCATATGGATGATTTCTAGAAGTATATTTCATTGAGCATGATCACTTTCATAGTACTCTACTGTCAAAGATTGCTCTGATGGGATATGGATATATATGTCCCTCTGATCTGAGACTGCCTTGGTGACTTGCAAGCAATTCATCGTGCTTTGGTGCAGGACTATCCGAATTTCTAATTTGATTGTTGCTCCTTGAATTGATTTTGATGATTACAAAATATTTGAGGGGATTGCAAATGATTTTGGCTTGAAAAAAGATTTATTGTATTTCAGAGGCAAAATCATAATTTTATCAAGTTCTGATTCAAAAGTCTCAAGAGCAAGAATAGAAGATTTGTGATCTATTAAAGATAATTTCATACTTTTTGGATGGATATGTTGAGAGAAATTCAAGTTTAAAGAATTAGATCGACCCCTTAGGTTGACTCCTGTCAAAAGGAACTGAATGGCACGCCATTTCTGGCTAGCACACCTAAAGAGGATGATTCCATGAGTCAACCTCTATTGCTGTGCAAGCCAAAGTTGCAGAACAGTCAGTTTCTGTTCTGTACCACAGAGGTCGACCCCATGAGTCGATCTCCTGTGATGAAAACTTTCATAACGACTAATTTTCAGCTCTTTTTGGCATCATTTAATACTCTTTTAGTGATCTCCAATGGTTCTATTTTTAGTCCAGATTTATCTCTAGCATCCATTGAAGATATAAAGGCACTTAAAGGAGGAAAAAAATAAAATTTTTCAAGCATTCATTTCAGTCCTAAGCAAAAAGACCTCTTCAAGCGAAAGAAGCTTTCAATTCAAGTTTACCAACCCCTCAAGAGCTCATTCTGTTGGGAAAATTCAGTGCAAGGGTAAAATGGTAATTTTAAAACTTTTTCAAAATTATGATTTTACAGTGAAAAATTTTAATTAATCTAATTAATTAATATGAATTTATCCTACACTAGGATCTAAATATGATATATAGCATGCATGCATTTAAATTTGAAATTCGAATTTGAACAGTAAACACTTTACTGTAATATGTTCAGAACACAATACCTTTGTGCAGATAGTAGATCGCCGCAATCTGATCACCATTGGGAGAGTCTGATCATCGCGATGCAGCCACACAGTGTATCTGGCCTCTGCGGATCATCCACACGAAGCTCCCGATCTGATCGACTCCTCACGAGTGCTAGCTCATTGTAGAGCCCTTTCGACGGCCGATGCTGATCGAACTCCTTCGATCGATATCTGTCGATTCTTCGAATGCTTCAGATCATCAGCAGACGTGCTTGAGAGGATGTTGAAGATCTTTCAAAAATTTGGTGGGCTCACGACACTCATAGCTCACCTTCTCACTTTTCGAACTCCAGACTAAAACCCTGAAGAACTCACTGAAACCCTGCGCACACTTTTTCTTTCTTTTCTTTCTTTTTCTCTCAGAAGGATATAGACCTTCACCTTGCACACAAGGATTCCTCACGCCCAGATTTTCTCTCCAAAATTTTTCTTATTACCCACGCCCAACTCTTCTCCTCCTTATAAAATAAGAACAAACATCTTATCCACGTGAGAGGATAAAGATGAGTAATTGCACATTTGAATTCAAATCAAATTTTGAATTCAAATGAAAATCAATTTATCCCTATCTACTAAGGACGTGAGAAGAGGAGGGCGTGGCTTAATTTGTGCATGAGTGATTTCATTAGAAATATTTTCTCGTATAATAAATGGGGTGTTAAAAGAGGATAAGGTCAAGGCGCTAAGATTGGTTGCTCATTCAAATTCAAACTTTATTTTGAATTTGAATGGCCAACCAATCATCCTTATCCACTCATATGGCACATTAAAGTAGGGCGTGAGGAGAGCTTTGCGTGAGAAAAAAATTATGAGAACTTCCTTCTCATGAATTCAAATGGGCGCAGTGGAAGTGAGGTGGCGCAGGGAGAGTGGGTCAAGGTGGTTTCATTATTTAAACCAACTTAATTGAACCAAATAAGTTAGGCCCAATTAGACTAATTTAAATCTAACTAAATTAGGCTTAATTAGGCTCAATAAAATCTTAATCAAATTAGGAATTGATTAAGCTCAACCCCTGATCATATCAGGGACCAAACCATCTCGACGATTAGGTCAACTCTTAACCTAATCGGGTCAAACCCAACTGAATCCAAGTCAATTGGACTTGATCCAAAAATAATTACTCAATCAAATTGAGTTAATTAGTGATCAAATCACTAATTAAACCTCTCATAAATATTGAGTCTAAATCTGATGGGTAATCAAGCATCAGAATTCATCGATATGTAATCCTGATCGAAGAGTCCCAAACCAGTGGGACTCTTGACCCCGGTATCCAAAATGTGTGGGACTCATGATCAGAGAATCTGATTCTCGATCACAGAGTCTCAGACATATAGGACTCATAGTTCATGAGTATTAGAACTCTTCATCAGCCATCAGATCAGATAGGAACCTCTAATGTGTGTGATCCCGCAGGTTCGAACCTAAGTCGGTAGCACAGAAATCAATTCCTGTACTAATCGAAGTGATTATCTAGCAATGGTACCCGATGATCGGATAGGTCGAATGGTCGCAATCGCAACACTCAGAACCTACATGAATATGGTTACTGTATAATTTATCATTTTGACCTCGTGTTTAGGATGACTCAGGGTTAAACTGTCAACCCTGATTAGATCATCCGAATCGTGCTCAACTCAAACAGTCCTGTGACTCCTCACAAAGACTACCCTGGCCAAGGTTTTGCTAAATTGAAACACGACTGTATACAGCTCCTAAACTGGAGTGGTCAATCCCATCTTGACACACGCACCGATAAGTCAAGTACTTGACTACACCCAGCAGCATTCTGTCATTGAATTAGAAATTCAGGTAGTCCAGTGCCTAAGTGCAGTGAGTTGCTTGCAAGTCACCATGGCGGTCTTAGGTCGGAGAGATATTTATACCTATATTCCATCGGAGTAAATCTTGACAGCAGAAATAGCTCCGGAGTCGGTCACATTCAGTGCAGATGTACCCTTACATCTCACCTGTATGCTATACCAGTGTCTCCACACTCATTGATTAAGAGGACAACCAACCTATATGGCACACAATGACCTATGCTTGATAAATGTTGTCGTCCTTGGTAACAACGTATCATTTGGTCGCGAACAGATTTAAGGACTAAACGATAAATCCTCCTTTGTCGAGTCTAAATAGTCCTAAGGACTTCACCACAACATAGGAGTTCATTAGAAGATGAAATATTTTGTGATGAAAAATATCAAAATAATTTTTATTAATTCATAATTCATGTACATATACAAAAATGAGCACAACCATCAACAGGTTGACGATTGGCTTTGGGACACTATTTCCAATAATCTCCCACTTGGCCTAAAGCCAATCGGTGCAGAATATGAATACCCATCTTCGACTTGTAGTCGTCGAACTCCTTCACCGCAATGACTTTAGTGAATGGGTCGGTCAGGTTCTCCTTTCCGTCGATCTTCTGAAGGTTGACGTCACCTCGATCCATAATTTTTCGGATGAGATGGTAGCGGCGTAGAATATGCTTCGTCCACTGGTGTGTCTAGGGTACCTTCACTTGAGCAATGGCTCCAGAGCTGTCACAGTAGAGCAGAACTGGACCAACAAAGGAGGGTGCTACTCCGAGCTCGGTGATGAATTTTCTCAGCCACATCGCTTCTTTGGCAGCATCTGATGCAGCGACATACTCCGCCTCGCAAACTGAATCAGCCACTGTGTGTTGCTTGGAACTCTTCCAGCAGATAGCCCCACCATTAAGGATAAAAATAAATCCCAACACACTTTTGCTGTCATCGTGATCAGACTGAAAACTAGAGTCTGTAAACCTTATAAGTCTTAAGTCCGATTCACCATAAACAAGCCACTGGTCCTTAGTATTTCTTAAATACTTCAGGATAGTTTTAACAACCTTCCGGTGATTCTCCCCTGGATCAGATTGGTATCTACTCACTACCCCTAGTGAGTATGCCACATCTGGTCTGTACATGTCATGGCGTACATGATAGATGCCACCGCCGAAGCATATGGAATCCTATCCATACGCTCTCTCTCTTGAGGTGTTGTCGGACAATCCCTCTTCGAGAGAGAAATTCCATGGCCTATCATTAGATAGCCTTTCTTGAAATTTCCATGCTGAACCTCTTCAGCATAGTATCTATGTACGTGACTGGGATAAACCAAGCAACCTTTTAGATCTATCCCTATAGATCCTCATCCCTAGGATGTAGGAAGCTTCTCCCAAATTATTCATGGAGAACTGTGACGACAGCCAAATCTTTATTCCCTGTAATGTAGAGACATCATTCCCGATTAAGAATATCATCCACATACAATACAAGAAATACCACTACTGGACCATTAGCCCACTTATAAATGCAGGGCTCTTCTCCGTTCTTAACGAAGCCATACATCTTGATCGTCCTATCAAAACGTATGTTCCAACTCCGGGATGCCTGCTTAAGTCCATAAATGGACCTGTGTAGCCTGCACACCTTAGACTCTTCTGTGGATGTGAATCCTTCAGGTTGTATCATATACACCTCTTCGCCCAGCTCTCCATTTAGGAAAGCTGTCTTCACATCCATTTACCAGATTTCATAGTCCAGATGGGCAGCTATCTCAAGCATAATCCGAATGGATTTAAGCATTGCCACAGAAGAAAATATCTCGTCATAGTCTATACCATAACGTTGACGATATCCCTTGGCAACCAGACGGACTTTATAGGTTTCCACCTTTCCATCTGTGCCCCTCTTTTTCTTGAAGACCCACTTACACCCTATGAGTTTTACTCCTTCGGGTGGGTCAACCAATGTCCACACATCATTGACCTTCATGGACTCCATTTCGGATTTCATGGCCTCTAGCCATTTCTCAGAGTCAGATCTCTGCATTGCATCCATGTAGGTGATCGGATCCTCATCATTTTCATCAAGTTCGATAGGATCGTCGTCCCGGACCAAGAAACCATAGTATCTGTCCGGTTGATGTGGTACTGTATCAGATCACCTTAAGGGTGCTTGAACAATGGGCTCCGGATCTGATCTAATCAAATCTGGTTCAGGTTCAGCAACTTGCGTCGATTTTTTACCTGTCGAATTTCATCAAGTTCGACCTTAGAAGCAACAGTCCCTTCACCAACGAACTCCCTTTCCAAAAAGATTGCCTTAAGGCTGACAAACACTTTTTGCTCATCAGCTAGGTAGAAGTAATACCCTTTGGTCTCTTTTGGGTACCCTATAAAATTATACTTGTCAGACCTAGGTCCTAGCTTGTCCGTAATTAAATATTTAACATAAGCCGGACACCCCCAAATCTTAAGGTGCGAGAGTACTGGCTTACATCCTATCATATCTCATATGGCATTTTGGTTACAGACTTACTCGAAACTCTATTTAAAGGTAACAAGTCGATTCGAGCATATATCCCCAAAGGGAGTTCGACAGACCAGCAAATTCCATCATGATCGAATCATGTCCAACAAGGTCGATTCCTCCTTTCAGACATACCATTATGCTGTGGTGTTCCAGGAGGTGTCCACTGAGAGAGAATCCCATTTTCTCCAAGATATGTCAAAAAATCATTGGAAAGGTATTCACCTCCTCGATCAGATCGAAGAGTTTTAATACACTTTTCAGTTTATTTTTCTACCTCATTTTGGAATAGTTTGAACATTTCAAACGACTTCGACTTATGCTTCATTAAATAGACATACCCATACCTTGATAGGTCGTCTATGAAGGTTATGAAGTAGAAATATCCACCTCTTGCACTTGAGCTCATGGGTCCACATACATCAGAATATATCAGAGCCAAGAGTTCACTGGCTCGCTCACCTTTTTCAGTAAAAGGTGACTTGGTCATTTTACCAAGAAGACAGGACTCACAGGTTGGAAGTGATTCACAATCACCTACTTCAAGAATTCTTTCTTGAGCCAACCTGTTTATCCTGTTCTTATTGATATGACCTAGCCTACAGTGCCAAAGATAGACTTCTGACACATTATCTATTCTAGGGCATTTACCGGAGGTTTGAACTGCATTAACAGGTTGTGATAGAAAGTAAATTCCATTATTAAGTTGTCCAACAAACATTGTAACACCATTCAAAATGATATTACAAATATTTTTTTTATTAAAAATTGATAACCGTTCATGGCCAAAAAGTCTACAGAAATAATATTTAATAAAAAGCTTGGACAATAGTGACATTCACTCAGAATTATATTTCAAGAATTGATTAGAAGGTTCATGATTCCTAATGCTAGAACTGAAACTTTGCTTCCATCTCCAACGTTCAGGAATCTCTCGCCTTCATCAAATCTCCTACTGACCTGCAGACCCTGCATCGAATTGCAAATATGATAAGGGCTTCTGGTATCCAATACCCAGGCAGTAGTATCACAAATGAAAAAGTTGCAAGGTGTTATCATATAAGTACCTTACTTTTTTTTAGCCTGTTCGAGTCTAGTGAGGCAATTTATAGAGGACAGTTCCTCTTCCAGTGCCCCTGCTTCTTACAAAAGAAGCACTCCGCCTGCTCTGGTCAAGCTTGCGCTTCTTGGTCTGACCCTGTGCAGATATCCAAGCATGCGGCTGCACCTTCTTATTCTTCTTCTTCTTCTTGTTCTTCTTCCCTTTCTTAAAGGGTCGACGACCAGAAGAAGACCCTCCCACAACATTTACCGACTCTTTATAGAGCTGGTGGTCCTTCTCAAAGTTCTGCAGCAACCCCAACAAGCCGTGGTAGTTCACTGCAGATTTTGTCATTCGAAAATGAATAAGGAAGGGAAGGTAGGACTTGGGCAGAGAATTAAGGATCGCATCCTTACCGAGTTGCTCGTGCAGGGGAAAGCCCAGTTTACTTAGGCGCTCAATCATTTTGATCATCTACAGTACATGATCAGTGACTGAGGCTCCATCCCTCATCCGAGCATTGAAAATGGCACAACTAATTTTGTGCCTTTCAACGTCGTCAGGCGTGCCAAAGGAGTTGTTCAATATTTGAAGCATCTCCTGTGGTTGGGCGTTCTCGAACCTACGACTGAACTCATCATTCATTGCCGCCAGCATAATGCACCGAACGGTGGTGCGATCGTTGAGCCACTTCTGGTAAGTATCTCGGACCACCCCTCTAGCGTTCGGGGCTGGCACCTAAGGTGCCGGATCCATTACTACATCAAGGATCCGCTCATGCTCAATGATGATTTTTAATTTTCGATACCAGCTATCAAATTAGGTCCCATGAGCTTGTCATTATCTAATAATGATCGGAGCGACAGGGTAGTGGCCATAGCTGCATAAAGAAAAACCAGACCTATATTAGTATATAAATTATCAATACTAAAGACTTGGACTTTAGTCTAAAGTTTCTCTCAGTATTTTTACAAATTGTAGCCTCAACCTCCAATTCGAGGAATTACTTTAATTCCTTAGTGGGTACTAGAATCCACACAGACTACACACGAGCCCAACTTTGGTTGGTCAACTCATGTGTATCTATGGGTAGGTTCATAACCAGTTATTTCTCTAAATAACTTCTAATAATTGATTTTGCCCCAGAACCTAATCAGTAGGCTTTGGCCTCCACTGAAAAGATCTGGTTAGGTCCAACCATTAACATGATTTGATTTGATGAATCGGACCAATAAATGATCAGACCCGACTTTGGCCGGCCAACCTGACCACCATCAGAAAGACTCAAACCAAATTATCGTATTATGAATGATAATTCCATTAGTCAATAAGCACCAGGCCTTTGGGCCTCCAATGATTGTTAAACTAATGGACTCATTATCACTCACTTAATGGGAGGCTATGACTTAGTTATCAATATAACTTAATCATTTTTAGGACCTAATAATTTTTGAGGATTTTATTAAAGAATAGATGAGAAGATAAATTACCAGCCAATTTCAATCCTCCCACTGACTTCACCAAGTCAGATTAAAAAAGATTTAATTAAGCCAGCATTAAGAGCACCTAAATCAGTCAAACTGATTTACCTAATGACATGGGTGAGCCCTAATCATCAAGTGATCTAATCAAAATCTAATTCACCAGTTGGCCAGGTAAGTGAGATCAGTGGTGGGGATAAGCCATTAACTCGTCAGAGATCGAATCACTGCAAGTAGCTCCCGCTTAAAAATCACTGGTCAAACTGCCAAACTTATCTTAGACACCAACCGATTCATTAGTTTTAATTTGATCAACTTAGTAAATAGGGTTCCACCACGTAGCCATGAATTAAGTCCATCTTGGTCTAGTTAAAGACATGGACCCATTCAACTACAACTATTGGAGTTGAGTCTAGAGTATCCTTGACCTAATCTAATTCAACTTTTGATTAGATTTGATCAATTACTCTAATTTAGTCCATTTCTTTAAGCTAACCTTAGGTCTAACCCAATTATGGACCTAATCCATCTAACCCATTGACCCACAAGTTTATGCAATTATCTTAGATCTTAATTCACAATTCTAGACCTACTAGACAACACTTAATTCTTTTAATTAAGTATTTGGACTGATAGGTCAGGATTTGACATTTCGAAAATAATTTTTAAATTTAAAAAGTTTTATTTTCTGTTCACCAAATATGTTGACTCATTTCACAAATAGATCAGCACATTTCATAAATAGCAATTCTATTGCTAATTACATAACAGAAAATAACTCAATCAAAATAAATCATGAATATTCCTTTAGATCTAATCTTACACATTCATGATAAATTTTATAATTAAACCTATACAATTAATTCCTTTCACTGCTTCATCTGCATGGGATATAATTACAGCGGCACCCCTACCGCCATAGGAGACCCCATCGAATGAGAGGAGAGGGCCTTTAAACCCTACTTTTCTCCTATGACCGGACGGTCATGGCAACCAACCCAATTTAATTACTTGCTACTTGGATCAAGTATATCTAAATATACCAATTTTAAAAATTAAATTTCAAATTTCAAATTTTTTGAATTTCAAATTTTGAATTTTAAATTTTGAATTTTAAATTTTAAATTTCAAATTTGAAATTTCAACCAAATTTCAAATTTCAAATTTTTAAATTTTGAATTTTAAATTTTGAATTTTAAATTTCAAAATTCAAATTTTAAATTTTAAATTTAAATTTTTGAATTTTAAATTTCGAACAACTTTTTAAATTTGAATTTTAAATTTCAAATTTAAAATTTTAGATTACAACTTAATCTACGCATGCAAATATATATATCATATCTTAGAACCTTGCTCTGATACCATTTGTTGGGAAAATTCAGTGCAGGGGTAAAATGATAATCTTAAAACTTTTTCAAAATTATGATTTTACAGTAAAAAAATATTAATTAATCTAATTAATTAATATAAATTTATTCTACACTAGAATCTAAATATGATATATAGCATGCATGTATTTAAATTTGAAATTCGAATTTGAACAGTAAACACTTTACTGTAATGTGTTCAGAACACAATACCTTTGTGCGGGTAGTAGATCGCCATAATCTGATCACCGTCGAGAGAGTTTGATCATCGTGATGCAGCCACACAGCATATCTGGCCTCTATGGATCATCCACATGAAGCTTTCGGTCTGATCGACTCCTCACGAGTGCTAGCTCGTTGTAGAGCCCTTTCGACGGTCGATGCTGATCGAACTCCTTCGATCGATGTCTGTCAATTTTTTAGATGCTCTGGATCATCAGCAGACATGTTTGAGAGGATGTTGAAAATCTTTCTAAAATTTGGTGGGCTCACGACACTCATAGCTCACCTTCTCACTTCCCGAACTCCAGGCAGAAACCCTGAAGAACTCACTGAAATCCTGCGCACACTTTTTCTTTCTTTTCTTTCTTTTTCTCTCAAAAAGATATAGACCTTCACCTTGCTCACAAGGATTTTTCACACCCAAATTTTCTCTCTAAAATTTTTCTTATTACCCACGCCCAACTCTTCTCCTCCTTATAAAACAACAACAAACGTCTTATCCACGTGAGAGGATAAAGATGAGTAATTGCACATTTGAATTCAAATCCAGTTTTGAATTCAAATGGAAACCAATTTATCCCTATCCACTAAGGGCATGAGAAGAGGAGGGCGTGGCTTAATTTGTGCATGAGTGATTTCATGAGAAATATTTTCTCGTGTAATAAATGGGGCGTTAAAAGAGGATAAGATCAAGGCGCTAAGATTGGTTGCTCATTCAAATTCAAACTTTATTTTGAATTTGAATAGCCAACCAATCATCCTTATCCACTCATATAGCGCATTAAAGTAGGGCGTGAGGAGGGCTTTGCGTGAGAAAAAATTCATGAGAACTTCCTTCTCGTGAATTCAAATGGGCCAGTGGAAGTGAGGTGGCGCAGGGAGAATGGGTCAAGGTGGTTTCATTATTTAAACCAACTTAATTGAACCAAATAAGTTAGGCCCAATTAAACTAATTTAAACCTAACTAAATTAGACTTAATTAGGCTCAATAAAATTCTAATCAAATCAGGAATTGATTAAGCCCAACCCCTGATCATATCAGGGACCAAACCATCTCGACGATTAGGTCAACTCTTAACCTAATCGGGTCAAACCCAACTGAATCCAAGTCAATTGGATTTGATCCAAAAATAATTACTCAATCAAATTAAGTTAATTAGTGATCAAATCACTAATTAAATCTCTCATAAATATTGAGTCCAAATTCGATGGATAATCGGGCATCAGAATTCATCAATATGTAACCCTGATCGAAGAGTCCCAAACCAGTGGGACTCTTGACCCCGGTACCCAAAATGTGTGGGACTCATGATCAGAGAATCTTGATTCTCGATCACAGAGTCTCAGACACGTAGGACTCATAGTCCACGAGCATTAAGACTCTTCATTAGCCATCAGATCAGATAGGAACCTCTAATGTGTGTGACCCCGCAGGTTCGAACCTAAGCCGGTAGCACAGGAACCAATTCCTGTACTAATCGAAGTGACCATCTAGCAATGGTACCCGATGATCAGATAGATCGAATGGTCACAATCGCAACACTCAGAACCTACATGAATATGGTTACTGTATAATTCATCCTTTTAACCTCTGTATTTAGGACGACTCAGGGTTAAACTGTCAACCCTGATTAGATCATCCGAATCGTGCTCAACTCAAACAGTCCTGTGACTCCTCACAAAGACTACCCTAGTCAAGATTTTGCTAAATTGAAACACGACTGTAAACAGTTCCTAAACTGGAGTGGTCAATCCCATCTTGACACATGCACCGACAAGTCAAGTACTTGACTACACCCAGAGCCTTCCGTCACTGAATTAGAAATTCAGGTAGTCCAGTGCCTAAGTGCAGTGAGTTGCTTGTAAGTCACCGTGGCGGTCTCAGGTCGGAGGGATATTTATACCCATATTCCATCGGAGCAAATCTTGACAGTAGAAATAGCTTCGGAGTCGGTCACGTTCAATACAGATGTACTCTTACATCTCACCTATATGCCATACCAGTGTCTCCATACTCATTGGTTAAGAGGATAACCAACCTATATAGCACACAATGACCTATGCTTGATAAACGTTGTCGTCTTTGGTAACAACGTATCATTTGGTCGCAAACAGATTTAAGGACTAAACGATAAATCCTCCTTTGTCGAGTCTAAATAGTCCTAAGGACTTCACCACAACATAGGTGTTCATTAGAAGATGAAACATTTTGTGATGAAAAATATCAAAATAATTTTTATTAATTCATAATTCATGTACATATACAAAAATGAGCACAACTGTCAACAGGCTGACAATTGGCTTTGGGACACTATTCCCAACACATTCAAGTCTTCAACCACCTTGAGAAAAATTAGAAAAGCTTCCTTCATGTTATGTAAACTGTATTTAAAATTTTATTTGCTCATTAAAGGAGCTAAATTTATATTTTCATGTGATTAACTCATATACTCTATTTTATCTTATTTTTTAATTTTGGAAGGGTTCCAAAACTTAGAAAGGTTGATCTGAACCTTGAATCGGATTGTATTGGATTGGTTTGTACCTGAAAAATAAGTGTCCTAGCTTGAGATAGCTAGAGTCGGAGGTACCGACGTTATATTCTTGTTGAATACGATTTAGTAGATTTGAATTTCCTAGTAGAGCTTAGGAAGTAGATGTAGGTGCAAGGTTGGCACCGAACCACTATAAATCTTGATTGTTTGTGGCGTGCTTACTTGCTCTCTTCCTAAATTTGTTTACTTTCTTGCATTCTTGCATCTTATTGCTACACCTTACTTAAATCACTCACTACATATAACTTGCTTAGTATTACTTAATTCTTATGGTTCTATATTAACTTTAAAATTTTAAAAATCTAATTCACCCCTCCTCTTGTGTTGCATAGCTGGGCAACAAGTAGTATCAGAGCTCGATGCTCTAGTCATTTTTTGATTTAACCATCAAAGAGCCAAAGATCTATGACAACTCAAGTTGGTGCTTCACTAGCCGAGGGGCAGTCCACAAAACGACCTTCACTTTTCAATGGGTCAAACTATACCTATTGAAAAGTTTAGATGAAAATCTTTATCCAAGCACTTGACTATGATATGTGAAGTATCATAGTTAATGGACCACACACATCCACTAAGATAATTGATGGTATAGAATCAACCAAATTCGAAAGAGAATGGGATGAGGTTGACAAGAAAATGGTTCAACTCAATGCCAAAGTCATGAATATTTTATTTTATGCTTTAGATGCTAATGAATTTAATCGTATTTCAACATGCATGTCGGCTAAGAAAATATGAGATAGATTAGAGGTAACGCATGAAGGCACTAATCAAGTTAAGGAATCAAAAATTAACATGCTTGTGCACAAATATGAACTCTTTAAAATGAAGCATGATGAATCAATAACTGAAATATTTACTCATTTTACAGATATTATTAATGGTCTAAAAAGTCTTGGTAAGTCTTATTCTAACAGTGATCTTGTGAGAAAGATTCTTAGGTCTTTACCAAGGATTTGAGAGGCCAAAGTGACCGCGATCCAAGAAGTCAAAGATCTGAATATTTTATCCTTGGAGGAGCTTCTAGGATCGCTAATAAGACACGAGCTAAGCATGAAACAAAATTAAGAAGAAGATGTCAAGAAGAAGAGGACAATCACCCTCAAGTCCGCTACTCAACTCGATGAGAAATTCAAAAAAATAAAAAATGAAGAGCAAGATGAAGAAATAGCCCTCATCATTAGAAAGTTTAAAAGATTTTTGAAGAAAAAAAAAAAAGAGATGAGGAAGAGGCCACCTACAAAAGGAGAGCATAGCAAGGAGAAGGATAAGGAGCAACTCCTTATTTGTTATGAATGTAAGAAGCCGGGACACTTTAGATCCGAATGTCTATAACTTAAGAAAGGCCTCAAGAAGTATAAGAAAAAGGTTATGGTGGCTACATAGAGTGATAGTGATGAGTCAAGCTCCGAAAAAGAAAAGTCTCATGAACAAGCCAACTTGTGCCTTATGGCACATAAAAATAAGGTAAATACTGAAACTCCTAATGACTTTACTTTTGAAAAATTTTAAGAAGTATTTTATAATCTAGTTGATGATCTAAAGAAGTTAGGAGTAAAGAACAAATAATTAAAATCAAAGAATCAATCTTTACTAAAAGAAAATGAGATTATTTCAAATAAAAAATTGATCTTGACACAAGAAAATCAAAACTTAAAAAATAAAATTGTTAAGTTAAAATCTATAGTAGAAAAATTTACTCTAAGTTCAAATAAACTTCAAATGATACTTGATAATCAAAAGGCCGTTTATGATAAAGCCGGTCTTGGCTACAACCCTTTAAAGAAATAAAAAATTTTAAAAAATATCTATGTGAACTCATCAAGCAATAAGTTTTTAAATATTACTTGCTTTAAATATGATAAAGAAGGATACAAATCTTATACATGTTTCTCTAGCAAATCTGAAAATTCTAATGTGAAGAAAATATGAGTTCCAAAAGGAACCAATGTGACTAACCAAAAAGGATCTAAGAAAACTTAGGTACCTAAAGTCAAAACTTGATTTTTGTATGCAGGTGTGTCTTGCATCCCAAGAAATAAATCGAAAATGGTATCTTGATAGTGGGTGCTCAAGATACATGACCGGTGATGAATCCCAATTCATCACACTTGATGCAAAAGATGGAGGGATGGTCACCTTTGGAGATAATGGCAAAGGAAAAATCATCGGTATAGGTAACATTGGTATCCTCCCTTCAAGTATATTGAAAATATTTTATTAGTAGATGATTTGAAATATAATCTATTAAGTATTAGTTAATTTTATGACGAAAGATATAAAGTTATTTTTGAATCTTCATTATGCATAGTAACTAGTCCCAATGATGAAGGTATTAAATTTGTTAGGCATAGACATGGTAATATTTATATAGTAGATTTGAATGATCTTTTCAAGATAAACATGCAATGTCTAGTAGCTTTGAATACTAAAATTAATAAGACTAATTGACTTTGGCACCGTAGGCTTGCACATATTAGCATGCATTCACTTTCAAAACTTATTAAAAAAAATTGATTACCGATTTACCTAAATTAAATTTTGAAAAGGATAGAATTTGTGATGCATGCTAACTGGATAAACAAATAAAAGTCTCATTCAAATCTAAAAAATTATTTTAACTTCTAGGCCATTAGAATTATTGCACATGAATTTATTTGGACCCACTAGAACTACTAGTTTAGGTGGAAAACATTATGGCTTTATAACTATTGATGATTTCTCTCGTTTTACATGGATTTTCTTTTTGACACATAAGGATAAAACTTTTCATGTGTTCTTAAAATTTATCGAAGAGTTACTAATGAAAAAGATTTCTCAATTCAAAATATTCAAAGTGATCATAGAACCGAATTTGAAAATCAAGATTTTGAAGAGTTTTGTGATGAAAAAGGCATTGATCATAACTTTTCAGCACCTAGGACACCCCAACAAAATGGGGTAGTAGAAAGAAAAAATAGAACCCTTGAAGAAATGATCCATACCATACTTTGTGAAAGCAACCTCCCAAGATACTTTTGGGTGGAAGCAATTAACACGGCATACTACATTTTAAATCATACTTTAATTAGACCAATTCTAAAGAAAATGCCCTATGAGCTTTGAAAAGGAAAAAAATTAAACATTGTATTTTTTCATATTTTTAATTGCCGATGTTTTATTTTGAACAATGGTAAAGAGAGATTAAGAAAATTTGATACAAAATTCGATGAAGCTATTTTTCTTGGTTACTCCTCTTCTAGCAAAGCTTTTAGAGTTTTTAACAAAAGAACTTTAGTAGTAGAGGAGTCAATATATGTTATTTTTGATGAGACTAATGATCTTCCTTCAAGAAAGTATGAAGGTATTGATGATGCAGATCCTCTTATAGAAGGGATGAAGGAGCTCACCCTAAAAGACTCAACAATTCAAAATGAAGAAGAACATGAAAACAAATGAGATGATGACGATGAAGAATAACAAGAACAACCTTAAGATACAAATAATCTACCCAAAGAATGGAGGTATGATCACAATCATCCTAAAGAACTAATCATTGGTGATCCTACATATGGAGTAAGAACTCATTCTTCGCTTAGATATGCATACAATCATTTTGCATTTGTTTCTCAGTTTGAACCTAAAACCATAATAAAACTAAAAAAGATTATAATTGGATGAATATAATGTAAGAAAAACTTAATCAATTCAAAAGAAATAATGTATGGACTTTAGTATCAAGACCTAAAAATTATTCTCTAATTGGCACAAAATGGGTATATAAAAATAAATTGGATGAATATGGAAATGTGATTAGGAATAAAGTAAAATTAGTTGCAAAGGATTATAATCAAGAAGAGGAATTGATTTTGATGGGACCTTTGCACATGTTGCTTGATTAGAAGCAATTAGGCTTTTACTTGCATATGCATACTTTATGAACTTTAAGTTATTCCAAATGGATGTCAAAAGTACTTTTCTAAATAGTTATATTGCTGAAGAAGTATATATAAAACAACCTCTCGATTTTGAAAATCATATTTTTTTTTAATTTATTTTTAAATTAAACAAAGCTTTGTATGGTTTAAAATAAGTACTTAGGACTTGGTATGAAAGGTTAAGTAAATTCTTGCTTAATAATAATTTTTCAAGAGAAAACGTAGATACAACCCTTTTCATTAAAAGAAGTCATGATGATATCTTACTTGTACAAATATACGTTGACGATATTATATTTGGGTCTACTAATGAAACTCTTTGTCAAGATTTTGCTAAGCTCATACAGGGGGAGTTCGAGATGAGTATAATAGGAGAACTTACATTTTTTCTTGGATTTCAAATCAAATAAACAAAGAAAAGGATCTGCATCACCCAAAGTAAGTACACAAGAGAACTACTCAAAAGATTTGGAATGGAGAGCTCCAAAGCAATTGGTAACCTATGAGCCTATCATGTAAGCTTGACAAAGATGAAGGAGGTAAAAATATAGACTCAAAACTTTATAGAGACATGATTGGTTCTTTATTGTATTTAACTATTAGTAGATCAGATATTATGTTTAGTGTTTGTCTATGTGCTCGCTTTCAATCAAATCCAAAAGAATCATACTTAAATGCAGTTAAAAAAATTCTTAAATATTTAAAAGGTACATAAACTCTAGGATTATGATATTCTAAAGACTCATCAATTGATTTAATGGTATATTCAGATGCCGATTTTGCTGGATGTAAATTAGATAGAAAAAGTACTAGTAGAACTTGCCAATTTTTTAGAGTTAACTTAATCTCTTGGTTTAGCAAGAAGCAAAATTCGATAGCACTGTCTACGGTCGAGGCCGAATACATTACAGCCGGAAGTTGCTGTGCTCAAATCCTGTGGATTAAGCAATAACTTGAGGACTTTGGCATCAAACTCAATGAAACTCCCATAAGATGTGATAACACTAGTGCTATTAATTTAACTAAAAATTTAATTCAGCATTCTAGATCAAAACATATTAAAATTAGATATCATTTCATAAGAAAATATGTCCAAAATAAAGATATAATTTTTGATTATGTATGTACTGAAAAATAATTGGCTGACATCTTTACCA
This sequence comes from Elaeis guineensis, assembly GCF_000442705.2. Lineage (NCBI taxonomy): Eukaryota > Viridiplantae > Streptophyta > Magnoliopsida > Arecales > Arecaceae > Elaeis > Elaeis guineensis. The sequence goes on from NC_025993.2 coordinate 140,582,756, forward strand.
AGGCTTTAAGTGAAGATAAATTTTGTGAAATTAGGAGAGAATTAGAAATCTTTGATCCTTCAGCTTGAGTATCTTTTTGATTTCAAGTTTAATTTATCAAAAATTCATTGAACCAATTTATTTTTGAGCTAAATTTATATCTCTCCTTTCTTAAAAGCTCAAAACTATCCTTCAAATGATCAATCTTTCAAATAGACACCCTTCCTTCAAGTTTCAAGCTTTTTCAAAATTTCTCTATCATTTTTTTAATTTTTTCTTGCCATGAGTCGACCCCCACGGTCGACCCTAGGGTAAACTTGTAATTTTTTTATTAAAACCTATCGAACTTTATTTTATTGGGATTTCTCTGATTGCAAAGAGCCGACCCCTTTGCCGTTCTTCTTCCCCATTCCACAGAACAAGATCACCTCCCTCTCCACTCTCATCTCAAAATCTCTCTTCCCACTAGATTTTTTTCTTTAAATCATCTCTTTAGGATTTAAATCTCTCTTCTCTTTCTTCTTCGTTTGGACGGTTCGAGCTTATCCTAGCTTCAAACCCTCTTTTCCAAACTGACTATCTATCTCTTCAAAATCTTTGCTTTTCCTTAAAATTCCTTCCACTCTACCCCTCATCAAATCTTTCAGGCTGTTTGCAAGTCTCTCCTATCCAAAATAGCTCCCAAATCAAAGCTACTGCAGAGAAGAAAATCTGTTCAAGGGTTAGAGAAAGATGTGCACAGAAAAAGAATGGCAGTCGAGCCCTCTTCTACTCCAACCCCTGCTCCAGGTCCTGCTCCAGCTTCTACACAGTCCCCACTCAGCCCAAGCAAGGTACCTCTCTCCAATCGAAAAATAAAATCTGAGAAGAATATAGACTTTAAATTTTTTAAAAAAGAAGGGTTCTCTATTGGATCAAAGATTAAAAATCAAGGATGAGAGTTTTACTGTTTATTAAAAGAAAATACTTATATTGATTTGGTCAGAGAATTCTACTTAAATTTGAGTTACTACAATAGAACAATAAAATCTTTGGTGAAAGGGGTTAACATAGTTCTTGATCCATTGTACTTGGAACAAATCTTACACTTGCCTTGTGAAGGCTATACTCATATGGAGCTCCCAATCAAAGAAGAAGGATTAAGTGCTATCTTAAGGAGGGCATTTACTAAAAATCTGAATAAATTAGAAGCAAAAATTCTTTTGATTGAGATAAGGCTTTTACATCACCTGGTAACCAAACTGTTTGTCCCTAGGGAGTGGCAAACATGACCTCTTATCTGGTAGGGACATATACATCATGTACATGTGATCATCGAGACCCACCTGAACCTTCCTACTCTGATGTTTGAGGCCATGAGAGAAACTTTAAATATGTCTAAGGCTCACCTACCTTATGGTATGGCACTCACCCTGATCTTTAGGAGGTTCGGAGTCTGTTTTGAGGGGGAGGCAGTCACCAAGTTATCACACTCTAACACCATCAACCGCCACACACTGCATCGCATGGGTTTTTCAAAGACTGATGGCGGTTGGTCGAAGGGTGTTGAGGAAGAGCTGAGGAGAGAGCAGAGGAGGAAGGACCGTCTTCACCTCCTCGTGATCATAGGGCATCTCCTGATATTCAGTTCGTATCTGATCACGAGCCTGGTCCCTCAGAGTCTGTGAAGAGGCATGTTTCTGTACCACAGTCTGGGAGCAGAGTAGATCCTTCAGAGGTCAGACTTGCAGACGATCAGATTGAGTTGATGTCCCAACGTGTTGCTTTCATTTTATCTCAGTAGTTTGCCATCTCAAACTTTGCTCAGAGGACGATATCTCAGGCTGTTTCAGACCAAACTTTGATCCCTTATATCTCTACTCTCTTTCAGATGCTTACTGTTCAGTCCGTACGACTTGAAGAGCTTGAGGGATGTGTTCTGAGACTGACGGATAGAGTTCTAGATTTGCAGAGACAGGTATTAGCCTTAGCCCATCCCCAACTGCATGAGGACATCATGGAGGTCTCCCATCTGTCTGCAGAGGTGGCTAGGCTTCGAGGATTTTGCAGAGTAGATTTGATTTTTTGAGGAGAGAGATCAGGGGCTCCAGTGAGACTGTTTCTACTTAGATTGGTGCCTTGATGTAGTCCATGATGAGAGCTGTGGAATAATTGGACACCATCATACTTTCTCTCCTAGTACAGTCTATAGCTTCCCAAGCTACAGGATCTTCTCGCCCTTCTGCTCATGCCGGTACTTCTACCCATGGCCGAGGCAAACGAGGTCAAGGATGTGCCCATGGCTTTGATCCTGAGTCTTCTCATCATATCTCTGACTCTTCTGATACCTCTAGCCATGACATCTATTAGATTTAGCATAATTAGTCTTTTATGTCTAGGTTCTAGCTTATGGCCTTTGTAATTGTCGGCTGATTGACTCATGGATAGTTATTTTTTTTGTGTTATCCATGATTTTTGTATGGCCTGTGTACTTTGACTTGACTCATATGTATTGTGATACACATGTCACATTTTGGATATATATATATACTTTTATCTTATATAAATATTTTTGGATTGATTTTTTTTAATGGTCTCAATTGAAATATCTTAATTCTGTGATATGAAGAATGCTTATTATGAATGGCAATATTTTCTATATGAGCAAATTGAAATGCCCTTTATGATTGCTATAGTGAGGGGGAGTCTCTTTTATTTTTTTTTCCTTAAAAAGTGAGAGAAATGATCTTAATTGATATTGTCAAAAGGGGGAGTAGAGAAATAAAATCGAGCAATAAGCAAAATTATCTAAAATCTAGTAATAAGTAAAATTGTCAAAGCAAATTTGTCAAAAAAAAATATTCTTATAAGCTATCTTAAAATTAATCTTCAAACTACTCATGATGCTTACTATTCAAACAATTGACTATAATATTTAAGTGATGCATCTTCATAAATTTAAAATTTTTACTCAATGCTTTATATATGTTATATGTTATATTTTACTTTTGCTCAAACATTTTATTATCATCAAAAAGGCGGAGTTTGTTGCTCTTTGAATTGATTTTGATGATTACAAAATATTTGAGAAGATTACTAATGATTTTGGCTTGAAAAAAAATTTATTATATTTCAGAGGTAAAATCATAATTTTATTAAGTTCTAATTTGAAAGTCTCAAGAGCAAGAATAAAAGATTTGTGATCTATTGGAGATAATTTTATACTTTTTGGATGGATATGTTGAAAGAAATTCAAGTTTAAAGAACTAGATCGACCCCTGGGTCGACTCCTGTCAAAAAGGGCTGAACGGCATACCATTTCTGGCGGCACATCCAAAAAGGATGACTCCATGAGTCGACCTCTGTTGCTGTGCAAGCTAAAGTTGTAGAATAGTCAGTTTCTGTTCTGTACCACAGAGATCGACCCCTGTGCAGAGGTCGACCCCATTAGTCGACCCCCTGTGACGGAAACTTTCGTAACGATTAGTTTTCACTCTTTTTGATAGTATTTAATACTCTTTTAATGATCTCCAACGGCTTTATTTTCTATCCAGATTTATCTCTAGCATCCATTGAAGATATAAAGGCACTTAAAAGAGGAAAAAAGTAAGGTTTTCAAGCATTCATTTTAGCCCTAAGCAAAAAGATCTCTTCAAGTAAAAGAAGCTTTCAATTCAAGTTCACCAACCCCTCAAGAGCTCATTCAAGTCTTCAACCACTTTGAGAAAAATCAAAAAAACTTTCTTCATGTTGTGTAAATAGTATTTAAAATTTTATTTGCTCATTAAAGGAGCTAAATTTGTATTTGCATATGATTAACTCATATACTCTATTTTGTCTTATTTTTTAGTTTTGGAAGGGTTCCAAAATTTGAAAAAATTAGTCCGAACCTTGAATCGGATTGTATTAGATTAGCTTGTACCCAAAAAATAAGTATCCTAGCTTGAGATAGCTAGAGTCGGAGGTATCGATATTGTATTTTTGTTGAATACGGTTTAGTGAATTTGAATTCTCAAGTAGAAGCTTGGAGAGTGGATGTAGGTGCAAAATTGGTATCGAACCACTATAAATCTTGATTATTTATGGCGTGCTTACTTGCTCTCTTCCTAAATTTGTTTACTTTCTTGCATTCTTGCATCTTATTGCTACATCTTGCTTAAATCACTCACAACATATAACTTGCTTAGTGTTACTTAATCCTTATGGTTTTAAATTAACTTTAAAATTTCAAAAATCTAATGCACCCCCTCTCTTGAGTTGCATAGCTGGGCAACATTGATGATGAAAGATTTTTAGGTACAGTCAAGTACTTATGAAGTCTGAGTGCGAGTCAAGATGTGATTGATCGCTCCAAGTAAAATTGAAGATGATGCATAACTATATTTCAATTCAGCAAAACTTTGGCCAAAATAATCCTAGTGAGGAGTCACAGAATTTTTAAGATTGAGACACAATGTGGATCATTCTTTCTGAGTTGACAGTTTAACCCTTAGTCATCCTTGAGCATCAAGTGTTAAAGGGATGAATTATACAGTAACTATATCCACATGGGCTCTAGAGTGTTGCTGGGCATACATTCGGTCTATCCAGACGTTGGGTCCCATTGCTAGATGGTAACATCGATTAGTACAAAAATTATTCTTGTGCTACTGACTTAAGTTTGAATTTATGGGGTCACACACATAGAAGTACCTGTCTGATCAAATGACTGATTGATGATTATGAATCGTTGAAGAATTTAATTATCAATTTGATTGATGATTAATCCTATATAAAGGTTGTAATAAATTATTTACTAATGATTGATAAATTTAAAAAATAATTAATTAATAATATGATTATTAATTGACTCAATTTGATTGAGCAATAGGGATTGGATTAGATCTAATTGAATTGGATTAAATTAGATTGGCTTTGGATTGATTGGATGCATCCCTATTGAAAAATAGGGCTTGTTCCAATTGATCTCAAGGATGCAAATCAAATTTTAAATTGAGTATGATTCAATTAGTTTTATATAGGTTTGGATTGGATCAAATCCTATTGGATAATAGGCTTGATTGGATCAAGCCTTATTATCAAAAACTTTTCTGATATCCATCAAGAAATAATCTCTGGATCAATGAGATTTTTATCTAACTAATTTCTAATTGGATTGGAGCCTAATTGGTTTCATAATTGTGTCAGGACCTAATTAGTTAGTTTATTATAACTAATTCTTAAATTGGTTAGAATTGGATTCAAGAATTAGTTAGAATTGGAACAAGATCTTGAGTCATATTTGGAATAGGACTTAACCAACTTGTAACACCCCATGTGCTTAAATATCTTCATGCCTCCTCACCTTTACATTGAGAATTCCTCATGCCTAAGAAGGAGCCGCGCCCCTTCTCTTTTCTTGCATGAAAGAAAGAGGCGTCCCTCTTTCTTGTCACCCAAAAAAGAAAAAGAAGGTGAGGGGCGTCCAAGAGTTGGACGCCCCACAACTCCATGTGTAAAACCCCTCTTCTCCTCCCTTCTTGAAAAAATTTTTAAGAGATTTTATTGTTGATTTTAGGCATCAAAGAGAAGCTCCTCTGCTAGTTTTACAATAGAAATTAGAGAAGAAAAGTTTTTTCCGAAGAGAGAAAGAGAAGGAAGAAGATGGATCTTCTTTCTTGAGTGCAGCCTTGAAGAAGAATGAGTTTTTCTTTCAGATTTTTTCTCTATTTTTTTTCAAGATAAAAATTATATTGGATCTAATTTTTAATATGAGAATTTAGAGAATAAATATCAAAAAAATTTGGTTGGGTGTTTGGGGCTTTCTAGAGTTCTAAATCGAAAAGAAAAAGAGAGAAGAAGAGAGAAGAATGATTCTTCTCTTGGACCTCTCTTTTGGATTCTTCTAGGATTTATAATCTAATATAATTTTTAGCATGAAAAATTATATTAGATCTGATTTTTATCATAAAAAATTAAAAAAGAAAAGTTCTTCTTAAGGGCATGAAAGAAAGAGAAAAAGATTTTCTCTTATGCGTGAAAAAATTGAGAAGAAAGGATTCTTCTCTTGATCTTTATTGTAGAGATCTGATGCATGGATCTAGAAAGAAAATGAGAGGATCTCCTTATTTTTTATCTTTTTCATGATTCCTCTTAAATCAGCCAAAGTATAGTATCTTCGCGAACTAGCACTCTCGAGGAGATTGATCAGCACAAAGGCTTCGTATGGATATCCGTAGAGGTCGGACGTATGTGCGGCTGCCAAGCATCATGAAGAATCAAGTACCACAGATTTTATATGCGGTGATCTACTATCCGCACTCAGGTATGAAGTTTTGATCTCAATTAATAATTAGATGTGATCTAAATATTAATTAGATATGATCTAAGTATACATAGATATGATCTATATTTGCTGAATTTTAGATTTTAATTTTGAATACATGCATATTAGTTCATGTCATAGATCCTGTATGGTGATTTTAAATTTAATCTATACATGTATTGTAGATTAAATTATTTAATCTATGTATGTTCTGCTGTAAAATTTTAAAAATGCATGCACAAAATCGATCACGCTTCCCTGCACTCTTAATCTCAATCAGATTTGATGCTGGCCATCTAATCCTGTGATGGATTGAATTTCATCCATCGATCAGTGTAAATCAGCTTCAGTTCTCCCATCGACAATGATCAGGATCGTCCGATCTCGCTCAAGATTGCTTGGAGCCATCGGATCGCACAGTTGATATGGGCCACCACCATTGGATATGGGTTAGCATGTCCTCGGTCGTTCGATCCCGTGCAAAACCAATCACAACTGTTGATCAGCGCACTGGAGGCATACACCGTGATGAAGATCGATGACACTATTCCCTTGCACTGTGTGTAGACTCAACATGCCGCGGCTCATGAAACATGCTGTGAGCCATGCCTTGTTTTGTGGACCGCTCATGGACCAAGCGGTCGGTCCACTATTCACCGAAGGCTTAAAAATTGATTTTTTTAGGTGATTTTTGCTTGAATTTTGTGCCTGAAAAATAAGAAAAAATATAAATTTATTTTTTTTAATCCTTCAATTATTTTGGTGCTTAAATTTTTCAATACATTTGATATCTATTTTTCATAAATATGTTCTAATTTCATAATTTTTAAAATTATTTATTTTTATAAAAAAATAATTTAAGTATAAAATTAATTTTTTTAGAAGATGTTAGCATCATTAATTATCAAAAATATATAAAATAAATATAAAAACATATGACTTATCATGGCACAATAAAGGCTAGATCCGAAGCATGTTGGCGTCGAACAATTAAGCTCCATAAATCTATTTTCAAATCCAATTTAAATTAGGTTTAAATGTATGTAACTTAACTTGATTTAATCCTTATCAAATAAGAAATCTAAGTTCAAAGAAGAATTGGGTTTAACCATGTGCTAGCAAGGCTTTCTTAAACCCAATAGGATTTTTCTAAATCTTAATCCGATTAGGACTTCTTAAGTCTAATTGATCAATCTAAATTAATTTTCTTATTTATGTGATCTCATAGGTTCAATTCTATCTGGCAGTGAGATATATCATGATCTCTATTATGATATTATTAAATTTTTTTTCAATAGATTAGAATGATTCTACTCTAACTCAATAAAGATCGTCGATCCAGAATAATCCTAGTAAGTTCTTACAATCCATCAGTGACACCTAACAGTATATAGTGGCAATCCAGTAGAACTGAATAACAAAACTCAGGATGTAGTTTTCATGTGATTCAGTCTCTCTATCGTGTGTTCTGACTAGATGGCAAGTTATGGATAAATTATCAAACCTCATCATCAGTCATATGATAGATTCGATTAGTTCAAATATAATTATGATTTTTATAGAAACTCTTTTCCATCATTTATACTGCTGTGGCCATAGATTTTCAGACTTAACCTCTCAAATTTTATAGGACTACTCTTTTCTATCAAGATTGATAGATTCTATCTAGATGCACATTCTACTCCTACAGTGGATCAACTATTGCCAACATCTATTATAAGGACTTAAAGAGTCAATGTTTATGTGTCAGTCAAATTCCAGCAGTCTCATTGTGAGCAACCATACCATCGTAGATCAAAAGACCATTCATACAACTATAGCATCGAGACGATCACTGATGATCAAGTAGAAATCTATGTGATCTATCATATGGTCATGTTCAGTACTGGTTGTTCTCTAACAACTACTCATACTTGTCGCTCAGTATCTCTACATTATAGAATAGAGACTTATCTATTCTAGAGAAAGTGATTTATGCATCGATATATCTGGATCGATCATCGTCTTCATGATGATACTATAATCGAGAGTAATTTAAAAATTAATTATATATGTCTTTAATTTTTAACACTTTGAGAATATGCATTATAAGTATTAATTCTATGGATGATTTAAGGACACATCAGATTTGAAGAAAAATAAAATTTGCTTTTTATTGATCGAATCAACGTTTTAAATACAAAATTATCTTATAATTATTATAATGTACCAGCCATATTAACTTCTAGAACATACATTTAACACCAGATGCTGTGATGGTGAACATCTCTTGGTAGAACCTCTACTGGACTATAGGGTTGGGGAACATCTCTAACGTGCTCGATCGGGGCTCTTGGGTCGACCATGATGATTAGGCCGAGCTTGCTCTAAGCTATATGGATGAGACTATCAATTGTGTGGTGATTGAGCTAGACATGGATCATTGGGAGGCTGATTTGGTAGTTGCTATGCTGGTACCCATCATTGCATTCTGTAGACCACTGTGATCAAGGTTTGCACTTGTTGGATGAGCAGCTTGAACTGCTCGATAGCAAAGACACATCAGGGCAATAGATGGCATTAAAAAACTGATTTTTATTAAAAAATAACTCATAAGTAACAGAGTTAAAGCTTTCTAATTCTATACAAATAAACCAAATTTAGTTCTTTGCGATCAAATCAAATTTGATAGATAACTCATAGCAATATCTAGTACAATCAAGAATCATGTTCTTAGACTGTTGGAAACTAATCAACTTGCTTAGGTAATTATGTGTTGTTTAATTGATTTTAAGATATTATTAAAAGGGACAAACTGCCTAAAATAAAACAAGATTTCAAAGAGCTTGCCTAGATCAATATGTGTGAGAATATTGTCCCAAGAACATAATTTGTCCCTATATGTAGGTCTATGGCGATCTTGTTCCAAGGATATAATAACTCAGCTCAGCCTAATCTTTCTTTAACAAGTACAATCAGTGGGATGCTTGATCCAAAAGACTCCTTTAGAGGTTTTTCAAGAGAAAAAGCACCAAAGAATGTGAGGAAGATTGAATAGCGTTCATATTACCAAGCCAGACAGATCAAAAGCTATTTGTAGACTTTGAATGGGTGACCAAGAAGATGCTCTAGTTCTATGGTGATGCAATGTTTTAGAGATATTATATCATATCAAAATCAATATTCTCTTTCAAAGAGTCGTAATTTTTTAAAAAGTGACATTAATTTAAGAAAGACTTGTTAATTTAAAAAATATTTTAAAGATTTCAAACAACTTAAATTTAAGAGATAAAAAATTAATTTTATTTTTAAAATCTAGGTCTTTTTATAAGTTAAAACTCCAACTATTTGTATTCTAATCCTAAGGAAATAACTAGCCAAAAACCATGGTTTAGGTGCATGCAACAATGCCTAAAACTGTGGAACTACTTTTCGGTACCATAGATGGAATAGAAATGAGACAAATAACAAAAAATGCACACATCATCCAAAATCTATGAACCAAATGTGCAACAGAATTTTGCTTGAGTTGTAGAAGTGGGAAACTTTTGTGTGATCCCTCCTCATATGGGACCCATATATGTTTAAAATAAAATTAAAAAGAGGAGAAGATTCCAAATAGGACTTGCATTGGTGTGACCCTAAGTATTCTCACAAAAATAGAGGTGGTTGCCAAAAAGAAAAAAAAATCCTTGTGTAGCATGGAAATAGAGACAGCGAGAAAAAGAAAAACATGAGGAAGAAAAAAACAAGAAAATAGTGTTGCTTTTGTTGGACAATCAGATGACTGATTATATCCTAATTTTGATAAAAATTCAGTATATTATTCCTGGCACTGAGACTCACAATTTGAATAGTTTTGATCTTTGAATATCTTTTTCTATTAATTATTTTAAGCATCCACATATTTGATAAAATTTATCTTTTATTTATTATTGAAATCTACTATATATTGGTGATGATTATTTTTATTATGAAATGCAAGATTTATTCTTGATGATATATTTGTATAACCTCTAATTGACCTAGAGAAGACCTACAGTAATTTTATTATTTTAAATAGTGAAACATTCATATCAAAATTATGGTGCCTATTTTTGTGAGTTGCATGATTATTTTTTACTTATTAATTATCTGATTAGATCATAAAGATTATTGTTGCTTTGTAATATCCTATTTAATTATACAAAGAAAAAAAAAGTTTGTGGCATTATTGTCTGTGATTACTATTTTTTCCAATAAAGTAGTATCAGAGTAAGGTTGTGGTTGAGTTTTCTTGTATTGATTAATGAAAGAACATATGGATGAAAGTATAGTTAAATTTATATCTTCTAGTTATTTAATTTGAAAGTCTCGAATGTAAGATTTATTATTCTATAAAGACTTATATAATCCCATTGAAGGGGATATGCCAAACTAAGTGAAAAAATTCTACAAAAGTGGCAGAAAATAAATAGAAAGGTAGTTAGATTAACTAGATAATGAATAGATGATAATATTTTTTATCATATTGTCAGGAGATTAATGCCCATATTTATATAAGAAACTAGAGAGCTTCTATGAATAGAAGACTATACAGAACAAAGCATTCATGATCAGAAAGCTTGTGAATATAAAATATAAGAAGAGAAGTTCAGTTACCGAGCATTCGAGTAGATTTCAGGATATAATAAATCAGTTAGCTGCTATAAAGATGATGTTAGATAATGAGTTGCAAGTATTATTGTTGCTCAGTTCTTTATTTGATGGTTAAAAAATTTTGATTGTATTATTCAGTAATTTAGGTTCTAATGGTGGTAACATTGGAAATGGTAAAGGATAGGATGCTTCATAAGAAAATCAAAAAAAGAGAATAAGGTATGACTATTCAGTTAGAGGCATTAGTTATAGAAAAGTAGAGTAAAACCAAAATCTCACAAAATTTTGACAACCATGATAAGTCAAGGAGACGATCCAAATTCATAAAAGAGAATAAATATTTTTGTTGTGGCAAGCTAGGGCATATGAAAAGGAGTGAAGAATTTAAAAGAAAGTAATCAAAGGAGAGAGGTGAAGAAAAGTAGGAAGAAAAACATACAGCAACAGTTGCATCTGATGTAGATGTCACCATTATTTCTGATGATGATCCTACAAACCTTATATATCATGACTGTACTTAGATTATTGACTCAGGTGTCTTTTTTTATGTTACTTTTTGACGTAATTTTTTCATATCTTATACTAGTGATGATTTTAATAGTGTCAAGATGGAAAATGATGAAGTAACTAAAATTATTGGTGGAGAAGATGTTTGCTTGAAAACCAGTATTAGATACCAATTATTGTTGAAAAATATGAGATATGTGCCACATATCTACATCCACTTGATCTCTATTGGAATACTTGACGATGAAGGTTATCACAGCCACTTCGGTAAAAAAAATGAAAGCTCACCAAAGGTTCTCTAGTGATAGTAAGAAAAAAAAAATCAAGCACACCTTACAAGATACAGACAAAATTATAAAAAAATTTAAGTGAATGCAACTAAAGATTCCTCTACTGAATTATGGTATAAGTGGCTTGGTCACATAAATGAGAAGGGATTTGATTTTCTTGCTAGAAAGAAACTCCTTTCCATCAAAGGTATGTCTCTGAAGATATGCATTGATTGTTTAACTAGTATACATCATAGAGTTGCATGGCATAAATATCCTCCAAATAGAAGATCACATGCTTTGGATTTAATTCATACTGATGTTTTCACTATGGATGCTATACTCTTAGTGGTACTCTATATTTTATTATTTTTATTGATGATTATCTTAGAAAAGTATGGGCTTTTGCTTTAAAATCTAAGATCAGGTGCTTGATGTGTTCAAGCATTTTTATGCTAAAAAAAATAAAAAGGCAATTAAAGTGTATTTGAGCAAAGAAAGGTGGTGAATACAGGGATCTATTTGAGAAATATTATAGAGATCATGGCATCGAGCTTGAAAAAATTATTTTTAAAATAATATAATTGAGTTGCTAAAAGAATAAATTATATTATTTATGAAAAAATTTGGTGTATATTCTCTACACAATATAATTGAGCTGTTGAAAGAATGAATCATACTATTTATGAAAGAATTCAGTGTATATTCTCTCCTGCTAAATTTTTTAAATTCTTTTGGGATGAAATGATGAGAACTACTGTGGATTTGGTTGACTTTTCTCCTTTAGTTCCTCTTTCAGGTGGTATGCTAGAAAGAGTGTGAATTGATAAAGATATTTCATATAATCACTTGAGGGTATTTGGCTTTAGGACATTTATTCACATCTCTAAAGATGGAGATCCAAGCCTGATAAAAAATTTAAACAGTGTCTCTTCTTGGATTATACACAAGAAGAGTTTGGTTGCAGATTATGAGATTCAGTTGATAAAAAGGTTATCAGAAATATAGATATGTGTTTCTAGAATATTAAATTATTAAAAATTTTAAAAAGACTAAGAAGTCAAAGTTTATTACTAGAAATTATGTTAATCTGGGCCAAAGCCTTCTACATGATGAATAATGATAATGCAGCAGATATACAGAAAGATGGTGCTAACATAGTTGATGAGTCTATTACTTGATAATAATATGTCAGATGAGCATGCCGAGCAAGACCCTCTAGAACCATCAATTGAGAATTAATTGAGAAGATCTGCTAGAGAGCATAATCTTTCTTAAAAATATTCTTCTCATTAGTATGTGATGATCATTGATGGGGAAGAGCCAGAATGCTACCAGAGGGCATAAATTTTGAGCAAAAAAAAAAAGAGTGACACTACTATAAAAGGGACTGTGGCAGTGCCTATACAGCAGCAGTATTTAAAACTGCTGTTATAAACCTTATGGCAGCGATTATTCATAACCGCTGTGGTAGATCATACCTACAGCAGCAATTTTACATAACCGCTGCAGTGGTTTATCGTAACCACTATAGTAAGCTCACCTATCGTGGTAAACCGCTGTGAGCTCACCTACCGTAACGGTTTGTAATAACCGCTGCGATATATTGGACTTACGACAATGGTTACATAACCATTGTCGTAGGTCTGACATACTGTAACAGTTCGTAATAACCACTGTCATAGGTCAGACCTACAGCAGTGGTTATGGTAACCACTACGGTAGGTCTAACTACCGCTGCGGTTCGTAATAATCGCTGCAGTAATTCGGACCTATGGCAGCAGTTATTACAAACCACTGTGGTAGGTCCAACCTACCACAGTGGTTTGTAATAACTGCTGCTATAGGTCGAACCTACGGTAGCAGTTATGATAACTGCTATGGTAGGTCCGACATACCGCAGTAGTTCATAATAACCATTACTGCAGGTAAAAACTTTCACATAACTTTGATCCAGATATCAGATTTAGATAAATTTTTTTTGATTTCATATAACTTTTCGAGATCTACATGGTTGTAACGATGATTTTGCTAAAAAATATCATTCTATCCCTCAAATTGAAGTTTTAAAAAAATTTAGTCGATACTTCAAATAATTTTGGATGATTACGTAAATCTGTAATAATAAAATTAAATTTTAAGTATATCTTTATCATTCATTATCTAAATAATTATCATTAGAGTATCATCACAAAAGATCACCTCGATCTGATAGCCCTAGCTATGTCGATCATTAAAATTTGATTTCGACGACCACCAATGACCATATGATGATCTGATAGATAGAAATCACTGATGGATCCAAAAATTTGTGATGATGATATCGATGATATTTATATCATATTATCAAAATTTTATTTCAATCAAACATCATTAGCATGATCAATTTAGCACGGGATGATTTTGATCGTTAAATAAAAAATGAGTGATCAAAAGACCAATCGATGTTCGATTGAGATAGTTTTTTGGATAAATAACTTTGTTAGTACTTTAATCATTTATACGGTGACATTCATAAAATTCAAATCATACATATATGTTGAAATCTACTTGAGCACATCTTACAAAAGTACAAGCATAATTACTTAAGAAATTTAAGAATGAGTAACAAGCGACATATAGTTTTAGATCATTCATATATGCACGATTTGAATTTTATGATCATCACTATATAAATAAATAAAGTAGTAGCAAAGATCATTTACTAAAAAAAATTTTTAATTGGACATCATTTCACTTTTTGATCAACTATTTTTTATTTGACGACTGAAATCATCCAATGCTAAATTAACCATAATAATGATGTCTGATTGAAGTAAAATTTTGATATTATACTATAAATATTACTGAGATCATCATCACAAATTTTCATATCCATCAATGATCTCTATCTATCAGATCATCATACAATCATTCGTGACTGTCGAAATCAAATTATTATGATCGACATAGCTAAGGCTATCGGATCGAGGTGATTTTTTATGACGGTACTCTAACAATAATTATTTTAATAATGAATAATAAAAATTATTTGAAATTTGATTTCACTATTATAGATTTACATAATCATCCAAAATTATTTGTAAGTATTGATTAAATTTCTTTAAAACTTCAATTTGAGGGATAAAATGATATTTTTTCACAAAATCATCATCACAACCATGTAGATCTCAAAAAATTATATGAATAAAAAAAAAACTTATCTAAATCAGACCTCTGGATCAAAAGTTATAGGCTTTAGAAGGAAAGTGAGAAGAGCATAAATTTAAAAAAAAAAGATTAAAGCACAAAGGTAGGGGTAGCTCATTGGTTAAGTGAAGCACCAAACCTGGGCCCTTGTCCAGATTTGAATCCCACAAGAGGCATTGATCGCTCTTTGATCATCCGATGTTGACCACCTGTCGATCAACCGACCGTCATCGTCCCCACCCGTTGGTCGGCCGACTGTTCACTGTCGCCCCCTCTCGCTTGTTGGTGCACAATCATCGATAAAAAATTAAAAGCAAAGAGCATTTTGTATGTAGATTAAAGAAAAGCTTTATGGACTCAAGCAGGCACCTCAACAATGGTATAAAAAATTTGATTCCTTCATGATGGACCATAGATACAATAAAATCACTGCTCATCATTGTGCATTTATAAAAAATTTTTCTAATGAGGACTTCATTATTGTCTTATTTTATGTGGATGACATGCTGATGGTTGGCTATAATGCTAGAAAGATTGAAAGTTTGAAAAGAGAGTTGAGCAAGTCCTTTATCATGAAGGACTTATAGCTGGCTAAAAAAAATCATGGTATGAGAATTACTCATTATAGGAAGAGCAAAAAATTTTGGCTATCTTAAGATAGATATATCAAAAAAGTACTTGAAAGGTTCAACGTGAGTAAATCCAAACTAATTTTCTCTCCACTTGCAGATCACTTCAAGTTAAGTTTTAAACAATATCTTATAAATGAGAAAGATTAAAAAAAATGAAGAAAATTTCTTATGCATCCGCAGTTGGTAGTTTGATGTACCCCATGATTTATACAAGACCAAATATTGCTCATGTAGTTAGGGTTATAAATCAGTTTCTCTATAATTCTAGTAAGAAATATTGGACAACTGTTAAATAGATCTTTAGGTATCTTAGAGACACTTTTACAGTTTGTTTATACTTTGGTAAAAACAAATCTGTATTGGATAGGTATACAAATGCAGATATGATTGATGATATAGATTTTAAAAAGTCTAAATCGAGATATTTGATGACTTTTTCAGGAGAGCAATATCATGACAATCTAAATTACAAAAGTATGTTGCTTTATCCACTATAGAGGTGAGTATATTGCAATTATGGAAGCTTACAAAGAATTTTTATGGATGAAAATTTTTTTACAAGAGTTGGGCCTAAAGTAAGAAAAGTATATACTTTGTTGTAACTGTCAAAATGACATCTATCTTTCAAAAAATTTAACATTTCATTTGAGATACAAACATATTGATGTGAGATATTATTAGATTCGAGATGCTTTGAAGATGAAATTGTTTTATCTTGAGAAAATTCTTATTGATGATAATGGATCGGATATGATAACTAAAATTTTGTCCTTGAAAAAGTGATTGCTTGCAGAGAGAAAATGGGCTTAATGGAACCTCCCACATGGGTCACTAGGAAGAAATTTGTTATTGGTCTCTCTACATATGGGACCCATGCATATTTAAAATAAAATAAAAGAGGAGAAGAGTCCAAGTCGGATACATATCAATGTGGCCCCAAGTGTTCTTGTGAAAACAGAAATGGTGGCTGAAAAAAATCTGTGCAGCGTGGAAACAGAGGCAGTGAGAAAAAAAAAGTAGGGGAAAGAAAAATAAAAAATTAATATTATTTTATCAGATGATTGGATAACTGATTGTATTTCGATTTTGATAAAAATTTGGTACGTTGTTTTCAACGTCGAGAGCTACAAGTTGAATATTTTTAATTTTTAAAAAAAATTATTTATTAATTATTTCAAACATCTATATATTCGATAAAATTTATTTTTTATTTATTTTTAAAATCTAATTTATTGTTGATGATTGTTTTTATTGTAAAATTTAAGGTTTATTTTTAATGATATATTTATGTAACACCCGATTGATCTAAAGAAGTAATTATATTATTTTAAATAATAAAACTTTACATCAAAATTATGATATCTCATTTTGTAGATTATTTGATCATTTTTTATTTATTAATTATCTGATTAAATTATAAAAATATTATTATTTTATAATATTTTATTTAATTATATAAATAAAAAAATTATAATATTATTATCAATGATTATAATTTTTTTAAACAGAAATTGAGTGCCCGATGGAACCTAAATTTCTGTCCGCCGTTCATTTGCGGCGTTGCCTCGTGTCCCACCCACTTGAGTCTGGGACCCTGCTTCCCTCGAATAGATGCGGATGCCCGTGTCCTTTGTGTTCGCTTTTCGGTTGCTCCAAGGACTGGAATCTGGCAACGCCCCACCACTGGATCGGATCCTCTGTCTCGCCGCCGCAATGGGGGTTCCGTGACCTGATGAACCCCCTCCAGGTTCTTGATCTTTTGCGGCGTGTGAAAGACACGCCCCCCACCACTCGAACTGCAGCATCTCTCGTGGCAAACATCTCGCCTGGTCCCCGCGTTGGTGAAATTATTGCCGACATTGCATGCACCGAGGTCGCCATACACCCAATCACAACCGTTGAATTCAATGATGATGCATCCAAAATATCCACTTAATAAATAGGGCCCATAGAAGCCAATGGCTAATTATTAGCTGCATGCACCACCACGTTGGCAATAATTTCTCCTATTGCTGTAGCAGGGGAGGTTCAAGAAAAATTATTAGTCTTTAATCTAAGATGAATTCAAAGAAGAAAAACTTTACCAAAAAAAAAAAAAAAAAAGAGCAAAAAATGATTTATTTGACACTAGGTCCATGTCTATCTAATAATTTTTTGGGATTTAAGGATCATTTTGGATTGAAAGTACATGATAACCCACCCACCCTACAAGTAATTATAAGGCTACAAATGGATTAGATTGACCCGTAATCTAATCCGACCTGACCTATTTAAACCTGAACCAACTCAATTTAAAAAACTCATGGGGCCAAATCTGATTCTAAAATTGGATATGTTTCATTTTTTAGGTTGGATCTAGATTACTAAATTTGAATCCAACTCAATATCTTAGATTTTTGGATCAATTTTGAATTTTTTACTTTACGATCCGATCCGATCTGATCTGAACTCGATATGTCATTAAACTCCGAACCCATTTTTGCTTATAGGTTGTACTCTAAGACTTTTATGAATAAAATATTTAATATAAAGATAAATTTAAAATTATTTTTATATCTTAATTTATTTTGAGAGCAATATTACTTATTGTCTATTGTGTGTGGTTAATAGCAATTGGCTATATGCTAATTAAAATTAGTTAGCTATGTTTGATTTGGATCCGATCCGAACTCGACTCAAATCCAAACTTCTTGGATTAGGGTTGAAATATATATGGACCCAATTCCAACCCATGGACCTAATCTGACCCGACCCAATATTGTACTGGATTGGATCTATATCCAACATTAAGACTTGATCAAAGAATCAGATTGAATTGGGATCACTCATGATAGGGTCCGATCTAATCCATTTACATCTTTAAGTAATTATCTGCTGGTTGGACCATGCATTACTAGGAAAAGGGAAATTATATCCTCATGAGTAGCTGTGCATGTGGCCAGTCACAACCATTCATTTCTATAATAATGCATCGAGATGAGTGATTAATGAATGAGGTTTATAAAAGCGAGCAATTATGATTGATAGTATATATATATGGCCATGTGGTGCATCTCATGTAAGATATAATTTTTTGCTAGAAAAGTTAGTAAAAAGACATAGGCTTGCTTTACATTGTTTAAACAAGGGAAATTACGTATAATTATGTTAAGGTTGGTCTATTAAACTATAATTGGTGGGAAGTCAGCGTGTCAAGACATGCTCCTGATTTATATTGTTTTGGATTGAGTTATTAGGTCGTAGCGGATTTGCATGCCCGATCCAATGGTACATATTCTTTTTTTTTTTGAGGGTAAAGAATGGTACATATTCTATTCCAATAAATTTATATCTATGTATTGGCGTTTTTTCACATGCTATGTCAGCTAATGGTCAAGTTTGAATTCAAGACATCTTCAAGTTTAGTTACAACACTTATTTGGGGTATTAGGCCTAACAGTGATACCTAAGCCTACCCTACATTGCAGAAAGGCCATTTTTCTAAGTTTATCCCGTCACTGTAAGAATTCAGAGTTTTACTTATGAACTTTTAGTGATGAACTACAAGTTTACTCATCGAAAGCCCAAATTTAGTGATGAAAATAAGAAATGGTTACAACAAACTATTTTGGTTAATATCTTTAATGATGAAATAAAATTTCATCATATAATATATATATTTTATGACTCTTTTTGATTTTATCATAAAAAATTTATTATTAAATAATCCTCTTAAGGTTGGAAAATAATTTTAATGTCAAAATTAATTTTGGTCAACTCACTAAATATAATTTTATAATTTCTTACTAAAATTAATATTTTTAGTGATGATATTTTAAAATAGTCATTATAGATATACACGCTTAATGATAAAATTTATAAAGTAGTCATTAAAAGTCTATACTTTTAATGATGATATATTATATTATCATAATTTTGATATCAATATCAAGGTTGGTCAAATCACTAGTGACAATTTTATAATATGTCACTAAAACTTATGTTTTTAGTGATGATATTTTAAAATAATCACTGCATATATATATATATACTATTTAATAACAAGCTGATAAAATTATCATTAAAATAAATATTTATAAATATATTAATAATAATTTTATAATTCATCACTAAAGCATATATCTTTTATGATGAAATTTTAAAATAGTTACTATAGGTATATACTGTTAATGATGAGATTATAGATTGGTCATTGAAAATCTATATCTTTAGTATCAATCATTATATTACACTAAGATTTTATATTTCAATGACAAAATAATGATATCATCAATAAAAATATTAACTATAATAATATTTTAATAATATATATGTTAATCACTAAAATAAGATATAGATCTTGATTTTGTATTTGGTATGCTGTTAAAATCAAGCTAATTATTGTGAGAGTTAAAGTAAGATTAGAAGATGATAAGATATATTTAGTACCATATAATTTTAATTGGATACTTGATGGATTTTTAAATACACTAAACTATTGAATTTCATACGCTTCATCAGGATTCAATTATATAAAATTGATTATAAATTTTATTTTTAGCTAAAATTTTTGATAGATTAAATATTTATTTTCAACCTAATTTAACATGATCTATGTAATAAACAAGTACAGAAAATAATTTTTACTATTAAATCCATTATCAATGTTATATTGAAAGTAACGTACCAAAATCAGGTAACAGCCTAAGTTATAATTATTAAAAACTTGTATGGAGAGCGATTTAATCAATAATTTAGATTACTAGTCCAACTTAAATAAAATATGTAATATAAAATATTACAAAATTTATATATTAAATTTTATTATTTCTTAATTTTAGCAAAAATAAAAGGAGTCATGAATTATATATTTTTAAAAGACTTTACAAAAAGAAGATGATTAAATTTTTATTAAAAAATCAATCAATAAAAAAATATCATAATATATTTGACATAAGAATATTTTATAATATAAAAAGTTTTAAATAAGTAGTAGGCAAAAAATTCAATAGAAAATGTATAAATAAGTTTTATAATAAGTAGTAGACTTTTATAATATAAAAGTTTTAAATGTAGATGCTTATAAAATAAAAAAATAAGAAAATATATATCTTAGGTTTATAAGATCTCAATTCAAATTTAATGAGAATAGATAGGCACAACACTAATTTTGAAATAAAAATATTTCATTTTGATAGATTATTTATAATTTTTTTTAATCTTTTGTCACAAAAAAAATTATCACAAATGCATATGTTTAATGATAATTTTCATTTCATGACTAATTATACTATCTTATTGCGACCAATAAGAATTTGTCACAAAAAAATTTTAGCAGTGGTACTAAATTCTCATTAAAATTTATTTTGATCATTAATTTCTTATTAAGTCATCATTTTTCAACTTTTTTATTATCATTTTATTATCTTTTTTCATAAATACAATCATCACTAATATTTATCTTTAATAACTATTTAGATTTTGCTATTAAATATATAGTTTTTTCTAATGGAGTTATATTTTGGTTACCAAAATTTTTAGCCCTGGTTTCTTTAGCGACCACCTAATGATGAAATATTTTTTATCATTAAAAATTATAAATGATGAAGATAAAATAATTTATGATTGAATTTTTTATTACTAAAAATCAAAATTTTTGTAGTGCATAGTTTGTTTCCATAAACCAAGAACCCAATTATGCAAGAGTAGAGCACTCACAAGCAGTTTGGAATGACAGTTTTTCTTTTGATCTTGCCTCTTTGATTAGAATGGATGCTTGCTTTCTTAAGATTGTAGTAGTTTTTCACTCTCTCTTACCAAAATAAATTAATAAATAAATAAATTATAAAAATCAAGTCCTGATTGTAGTGGGCTGAGCCTGAGCCTATGAGTTTGACAGCAGGGCTTGTCAAAGTGATGGCACACAGAAGTCTATTAATTGAAAGCCCACGGATGCTAGGACAACTTAAAAATGCAAGCAAAATAATAATCACTCAAGTATCATTCCTAGTGCTGATTTGATGCACGTGATAGAGAACCCATTCCAATTGCTTCCCAGGACACAGACACCATAAATATTAAGAAAAAAATACAAAGATTATAACTACTGAGTGAATGAGGCTAGATGTTTTCATTTTTTATTTTTTTTGGTAATTGAGTTTTATTGTTTTTAAAATATTTATGATAAGAAAAATTTTTAAATCTTTAATGGTTCCTATTGTGGTCAAGGGCAGTGACTCGGATGGATCGATCTCTGCTTCCGCTTATATGAGGTATTGTCTGCTTCGACATCCTGCATTATAACATGGGGTCTCACGGTTTTATCCTTTTAAAAGTATTTCACAGGCGAAAGAACATTCTATATTATATAAGCTAGAGTTCTCTTTGACTCAATCAATGTGGGACAAATGATTCACTCCCTCCTATACCATAATATAGCCTTCTGATTATCTGAACAAAGTTGCGAAAGGTGCACCACAATCCACTGGAGGCACATCAGTCTATGGTGGTCACTAATGTTGCAGTCAAAGGCTCAAGCTCAGGCAGATTGGTCTTCACTCCTACATACGTGAGGTATTGTTTGCTTCGGCCTCTAACCGTTATAATATGGAGCCTTATGATTTTGCTCTTTAAAAGATGCTTCACGAGAGAGAAGATCCATCCTATATAAGCCAAAGTCTTTCTTGACTTACAACCCACGTGGAGCTAATAATGCGTACCCTCTTATACCACAATAGTTCCTAACCAACTTTCTATATTTTTATCTCCATTACTGTGCTGGGGTGGCATTTTTTCTTCTCCTTCTCCTTTTATTCTGATATAGTTTTTGGTCACCTCTTTCTTTGGAGTCATAGTTAAGATAATCTTTTTTTTTAAATAAATTACAGGAACACCTCCTCAATTTTAGCTCAATTTCACTTATACCCTCTATAGTTTAAAAAGTATCAAACTGACCATTCTAGTTATCGATATATTTTAATGTGGTCCAGTCGTTTATTTTATCAATAAAGATATTAGATTTCTCTTTCAATGGACAAAAATACCCTTTATTCATAGATGGATTTAGAGGAGGAAGAAGATGAGAAGAAAAAGTAGATGAGGAGAAAGGAGAGGAAAAGAGAATGGTCAGGGTAAGGAATGGGTTAGAGGAGAAGAAGAGGATAAGAAGGAGAAGAGGATGGGGAGGAAGAAGAAGAGAAAAAATAGATTATCGACGGAAAGGGTGGAGGTGGAAGGGATCGTTGTGAAGGGGATGGCTTATAGACTGTTTGGAAGAAAAGAAGAATGAGGAGGTGAAATAGATGAGAAAGAAAAGGAGGTAGAGGAGCCATCATGAAGGAAGAGAAATGAGTGAGGAGGAAAGAGAGAAAAATTTTTTTATCAATGAGAAGTGACAGATTTAGAGGGAGCCATCTCAAGAGATAGGGCTCATGGATTGGTTTAGAAAAAAAAAGAATAAAAAAAAAGAGAGGAGGAGAAGAGGCCACCAGCAAGGAATAGGGTGAAGGAAGAGGAAGGGGAGGAGTAGAGGATGGAGAGAAAGAAAATGAAGAAAAAAAGAAGATGAAGAAGGCAAAAATAGACAAAGATGGAGGATGCCGCCATAAAAAGGGATAGTTTGTGGGTGGTTTGGAGAAAAAAGATGAGAAAAAGAAGTGCATGGAAAAAAGGTAAGGAGAAAATGGAGGAGAAAAATAGGTAGAGAAAGTGGAGAAGAAAGAAGAGGTGGAGAATGGGTGAAGAAAGGGGAGGAGAAGAAAGGAGGAGGAAGAGGAGGAGAAATGGATGAGAAAGAAGAGGACGAGAAAGAAGAGGAGGAAAGAAGAGGGAGAAAGAGAGACACTGGTCATGGTGGAGAGGATCAATTGGAGAGGAGGGAGGAGGGAGGAGGAAGAAGATTGATATTTTTATAATTCTAAAAAAATTATTAACGGAGATAAATGATTGGACCATATTGGAATATATCAATAACTAAAAAGTTAATTTGATACTTTTTTAAGTACAGAAGTGTAAGTGAAATTGAGCTAAAGTTGAGGGAGTGTTCCTGTAATTTATTATTTTTTTGTTATCCAATAATTAAAATAAATTTTGATATTATCGTACAAGATTCTCATGCTGTTATTGGTTTGTTCTTCTTGATCGACTATATAAGTAAACTGATTCAGGTTGGGGGGAAGTTGATACTATATATACCTGTGTCATTAGTTAAATTGATTGTTGCTTGTATGGGCCTTAAGGTGGCTATTCTTGAGTTTTAGATAGATCGATTTTGACTTGAAGGGGACTCTATGACTGTGATACATTGGTTAACAAATTCTATTTCATCTTATACATCTTATTCCCCTTTGTTTTTTGATATCCAACCGTGGCTTGTATCTTATCCACTCTCCAAAGTTTCTCATATGAGGAGTGAAGGCAACCAAGCGACAGATTTTCTAGCTCATCTTACTTTAACTGGGGACGTGTATTTTCTTCAAGTGATGGCTTACATTCTGTATTAAGTGCCAAGCTGTGGATTGATTGTGCCAGTTTAGACTATCTCAAAAAAGCTGATAGTTTGTTTATAGTGGACATTCTTCGAATCCATAGTCTTATGTCTATGTATTACCAGTGGGGTTTGGAAACTACTTTTTATTTGTCAATGCTTAGTTTTTCGTAGTTTAACTTCAACTAGTCATTGCAGCAGGTTCAGCTAATGCTGCTTTTTTTGCAACTTCTACTTTTAGTCTAATGGGTGCCATTCAACTTGCTGGGCTGTGGACATGTTTTATATTTTTCTTCTTGTGTTATTATCTCCTCGACAGGGCTCATTCTATAATGGCATTCTGCTTCTCATCATGATTAGCTATATGGATTTTTGGTTTCTTTTTTATTCATTAATCATACAGGTGCTGTTATGAAGGAGTATTGGCTTCTCATCTGTAGTTTTGGATGCCATGTTTGGTACTTTGATTATCAGTTCTGTGGTGGCCTATGCTTCTTTTTTCAGTTCATTATCTTTGGATTTCATGGCTCAAGCGTGGTTCTTGTTATGTCTGTGTTATGTATGTTTAGTGGATTCTAACATCTTCTAGCTAGATATGTTCAGCTTTCTTATGCTTTATTTATCTATTAGTTAGATTCATCTTTAAATGTCTTTTTGGATCAAATTATATATTTTTCTTCTATAGCTTGTCCTTTATTGGTCTGCATACTATTGTAACTTTTGTCATATATCATCAATAAAATTTCTCTAAATGAGGAGTTCATGTGAAGATGTCCAACTTGGATAAGGGTTGAGCAAGGGATTTGGTGAGCACTTCTAAGGGAGGAAAATCGGTTGAGATGGATCTCCATTGGCTGTCTTTGGAAGGGCTTTCTCATCAGAGGTGTCCAAGAGGTCAGATTCATTTGTGACAACGGTGACGATCTCATCTTTATGAAGTTCTCGAAAGAATGGCTCAAAGGATATGGAAGTAGAAAAATCTTGGTCCTAGGTGGTCCAAGGTGCCCACGCTTCTGATGGGAGACCTCAAAGGCTACTGAAGAAGAAATAGCAACATTTGAAATTAGATTCGTGAAAGATGTCATCTTCTTAGCAGAGAAGATCCAACATTCATCTAGCCATTGAAAAATAGTTCTTTTGGATAAGTTCTTGGAGAAGGGGTTCCCGGTAGACTTTGTTCTGAAATGCATAATTGATGGAACATGAAGGGAGACCTTCATGTCTCTACACTCTCAAGAGGGGTTATTGCTCTTTGATTTTCCCTTAGAGAAAGTAAAGAATTGAGTTTTGGAAAAGGGGCCACGGTCCTTTATGGGACAATTGTTAGCCCTTGAAAGCTAGAACCTGAATTTTTGGATGAGCAAGGATGTAATCAGACAAGCTAGAGTCTGGATCTGTCCTCTCAATCTATCATTACAATTTTGGAGAAGGAGAAGATTATGAAGATAATATCACTAGTTGGGACTCCATTACTCTTAGATAAGTAGACAGGGTCCTCAGTGAGATTGGGATTTATAATGGTATATGTGCTTATCGACACCACTAAACCCATACGTCCGAGACCCAGGTAAGGATAGATGATAATATCCTATGGTAGCAATTTATTTATAAAGAACTATCAAAGATGTGCTACACTTGTGGGTGATGGTATGCACAACTAAAGAGGGAGAATGTCAGGCAATCAAAATTACAAATGCTAAACCAGTTTATGGACTCTATATCCAGGCATCTAGGGTTTCGATTTTTAACATTCAAACTTTAACAAATGGGAGACCCATAACTCATCACCTTCGACTAGCTAATGATCAGGTGGATAGACAAATCTAGAGGGGGACTCTATCAAGTTCCATACAAAATGCACCCTAATACAAATGCTCCATCTCAAGAGACTTCAGGATCGAAGTTCGCCCCTTGGAGAAGGACAACATGGAGAAAATACGGTTACATAGATCAACATCCTTGTATTAGAAGGCTCCACGTGAAAGGAAGGCCTTAACACAATCGATGCTTCAAGTCCTTCCCCTCATAAAAGGTTCTCATGGTGTACACTTAAAAAGTTGTCCGGAGATCGGTTGAAGGGTCTACATGCTTTGAGGCCAAATTTGCAGAAGGGTTGGAGCTTGTAGTGTCCACTAATGCTATTGGTAGTATTTCATCTCATGCATTTTTGCTCAAAAAGTCAAATCTATACTCCATCAAGCTAACAACCCAAGGTGAGAAGTTTTTGCCTCTTTATTGCAACTCCCTTTGGGGTTTGGTAAGTTGTGGCTGATGTTGAGTCAGGTTACAAGTCTATGGTGGTTGAATTGGATGCCCAATCTCTGGCTTCATCATTATCATGAAAATTATAGCATGAAATCGTTAGGTTGCTGCTAAATCCTTCTTTATTAACCATACTAGATCCATGATTCGTTAATATAGTCTATCTATATGCTATTTTCTAGAAACTAGACTATCTATAAAGACTATGAATAAAGTCAATAGAGTCATGTGCCCTACATGAGAGTCATATATGGTCCTAGCAATTGGACTTTTTGTGGGATTGATTGTTTATTAGTATAAGGATGTTGGTAATATATCCTTTGTTCACTCTAATAGATAGTCTTTGATATCAGCGCTCCTCATCTTAGGCCAGCATGGATCATCGGAGTAGTGTATGTCAGTACTTAAGAAATTGGAAGCCAAAGTTTTTGGATGAAAACTGCTTCCGTCATGTCTTTGGGTCTTTCTTCCTCCTTATTGATGACTTCAATTGTATCAATTCACTAGATAACAAAAAAGGAGAAATCAAAGAGTTTCGTATGTTTCGACAAACTGGCCTTATAAACCTAAGATTTCATGGACCTAAATATACTTGGCATAATAGTAGATTGGGCCTGCTTTAGGTATAGGAAAGGCTAGATAGAGCTTTTGTTTCAGATGCATGGATTGATCTATACCCTAAAATTAGTGTATCTCATTTAACCAGATTTGCATTAGATCGCTGTCCTATATTGCTTTTACAGAGAAGTGCCGTCAAAGGCTTTCCCTTTAGATTCAAAAAGTTCTAATTATTATGTGAAGGTATTCAGAGAGTGGTTAAAAAAGCCTGGAATTATGATGGCCATAATTCATCTTGGGTCAAGCTAACAAGGCTCCTTCACAATCCTAAACAAGCCCTGAAGCAGTGGAAGAATATGGGTAATTTATTTAAAAAGGGGTAGTAGCTTAATAAAGAAATATATCGATTGCAGTCTTTAAGAGCATAGATGCAACGAGGTCTTTCTGAGCAACAACATCAATAGCTTTTGCTCTTGTTAAGATCCTATCATAGGAATCTTTAAATGTAAGAAATCTTCTGGAGACAAAAGGTTAAAACCAATTGGCTAAGGAATGGTGATGCTAATACTAGATCCTTTCATAAATCCACTATTAAGGTGAAGACGTAATCAAATTACTAGACTCAAAATGAGTCAAGGAGTAGTGGTTGAAGACCAAAATCAAATTTTGCAAATACTTCTAGAGCACTTTCATCAAAGATGGGTTGGAGAGCTGGTACAATAGAAATTTGAGGTCTCTATTGTTTCACGGAGATGAGTAAAATCTAGCACTGACAAGTGATGTAGAGGAAGATAAAATTATTGATGATATCTAGAGTATGCACTTGGACAAGGCCCCGGAGCTAGATATGTTTTCTGATTTTTTTTTTTATGAATTCTAGCATATTATTAGATTTGATGTTGTGCAGGCTATTTAATTCTTCTTTAGAACAGTCAAAATGCCTGATGATTGGAAAAGAACCCATATAATCCTTATACTGAAGAAACACAATTCCAAAAATATAGAGGATTTCAGACCTATCAGCCTATGTAATGCTGCCTATAAAATTATGGCTAAAATTCTAGTTAATAGACTAAAACCTATTCTAGCTAATCTAATCCCTCTTGAGTATGGGGCCTTTATTTAATGGTGGCATGTCACCGATCCAATTCTTTTGAGTTAGGAGCTTATAATGCAATCATAAATAGAGCTCCCTCTTTTTAAAGCCTGATGATGCTTCAATTGGATACGGAAAAAGCTTATAATCATGTCCACTGGTCTTACCTTTTCCCATGTTCTGACCCAATTTGGGTTTTACACCAAATTCATTCAACTAATAAAAGAGATCATGTGCACATCCACCTATGCCTTGCTGATTAATGGGGAGTCTTCACCTTGATTTTCCCCTACTCATGATCTCAAGATGCCCTCTCTCTCCATACTTGTTTATAATATGCTCTAAAGTCTTCTTGTGATTTCATCATTATGTTGTCCATTAGCAATTACTGAAGACTAATCATCCGGCCCATACTGGACCATCAATTTCACAAATTTTCTTTGCAGAGATGATTGTCTCTTGATCACCAGAGAAACATTCAAGGATATCATATGCTTATTCTCTCTTATTGATGCCTAATGTTCTCTATCAGGATAAGCTATTATAATGTAAATAAATCATATATAACTTTCAGTCCATCAAGTTCCGGTGTTATTAAATTCAAATCAGGATCCTCCTTCAAATGTCAGAGTAGAGGAATTTGAAAATATCTTGGAGTACCTCTATCAGCTATGCAATTACTTTCTTCAGATTTCAAATTTCTAATGGAAAAAGTGATGATCATAATTGAGGATTGGAAGTGGAAGGCTCTGTCCTTTGTAGGACGAGCAACTCTTGTCCAGTCTGTACTGTCATTGTTTCTGATATATTGTATAACATTGATTTCGGTGCCTTTCGGAGTTCTTGGAAAGCTAGAGAAGAAATTCTTATATGGGGACATGCCTCAAATCAAAGGGGTTTGCACTTTATATCATAGGATTGGGTTTGTATGCCAAAAAGTCATGGGAGAGCTTGGGTTAGTCAACCTAGCCACAAGGCGAAAAGCTTTTCATTGTAATCTTGCTGCCCAAGTGAGTCTCGATCCAAATTCCTGATGGGTTGAGCTAGTGCATACTAAATATAAGTTCTCAAGTGATTGGTATAATTATCAAAGGCCACGAAAATGCTCTCCCATGTAAAGGAAGATCTATGAATGCGGATCATTGGTTCAATCTCATTTTATTTGGGCTGTAGGGACTAGCTACAGCATAAATGTTTGGAAGGACCTTTGGTTATCAATTACTCCTCTATTAATATGGCCTACTCCTTTGAATGTGAATGAGTGTGACCGGGACATCCTTGTGTAGGACCTCATAGACTTGGATCATAGCTGGAACTAGATTTTAGTAATGTCTCTAGTTCCTGCTGAAGTAATGAACCAGATCTGATGCATTCCCCTAGTGCAAGGAAACTGGTTTGATCAGCCATGCTGGGCCCCAACCGACTCCATCATATCTCTACCAAAGAAATGTATGAGCTGGTCATGCCTAATGTGCGGGCTGAAACTCTTCATGATTTTAACTGGAAGCTAAACGTCCCCATGAGGATGAAGACCTTTTCGTGCAGACTACCGTAGGACAAGATGCCAATTAAAAAACTCTTGCACAGATGAGGAATCATAAACAAGAATTCAGCATATTCTGATCTTTGTGTTTCTATGGCTGAAGACTGAACATGCGATACTCTTATGTTCCTTTGCTTCTACTTGCTGAACCCAATTGCGACACATCGGAAGCCATGGCCTTTGTCCTACATCATTGCAAGATCTATTCCAGTATGTCTTAAATAGCTAAATTATGGATGCAGATAGAGGCCTGGTTGCTTGTGTTGCATGGGCATTATGGATGGATTCTGGATGGCCCACAAAGATAGAATTTTTAATCAACTTTCCTTGAACCCAAACCAGTTGGTCAGAAAGGCTTCATGTTTTGTGAAGGCTTATGCCTGGCAGCACATTAACAGGGATACATTGAGGCACTGGGGCAATGTTGAATCTTCTCCTTTTAATCCTAACAATGTTTTAGTATCACGGCTGCCCCCACCCTTTGGAGTCCTTAAGATTAATTTCGATGCTGCTGTTACAGGATCCAAAAGTGGTGGCTGCTTATATCATCCGGGATCACACTCAGGTTATTGGAGCTGGGAGTAACCAAATGACTCTATCTTCAGTTCCCCAAGTAGAACTTACAGTAGCCTGCCTTGAGATTTATATTGCTATTTTCATGAGTTGCAGGTATTCAATTATGGGTCGAAGGGGACTCTCTCATTGTGATTAAATGGATTAATAATCCTTCTCTATGCAGTTCCCATTATTTCCCACCTCTTAATGATATTTGGCACCGGAGGGCATCCATCCATAGATTGATTATGTCTCGTGTTTATAAAGAAGCCAATCAAGTGGCGGATTACTTATTGTTGGGTATAAAATACCCCCCAACCGAAGTTCGGGCCAGGAGTGACCCTCCAAGGATTCTACCGATGTCCGACCTTCAATGACATCTTTCCGAACTTCTCCGACGGTCGAGCCTCCGCAACATTCCCAAATTCTGCCGACGGATAAACCCCTACCAGTGTCAACCGGATTCTCCACGACGGACGGACTCCATCCAAGTTTCTACGGTGGTTGACCACCTTCTAGACTTCGTCCGGACTCCTACGGGAGCCGGACCTCTTCCCCGAACTCCAACTGTAGGTAGACATCGTCCGGGCTCCTACGGGAGCCGGACCTCTTCCCCGAACTCCAACTGCAGGTAGACTTCGTCCGGACTCCTACGGGAGACAGATCCCTTCCCCGAACTCCAACTGCAGGTAGACTTCGTCCGGACTCCTACGGGAGCCGGACCTCTTCCCCGAACTCCAACTGCAGGTAGACTTCGTCCGGGCTCCTACGGGAGCCGGACTTCTTCCCTGAACTCCTGTTGCAGGTAGACCTCACCCGAACTCCTACAAGGGCCGGACTCCGAGCTTCTACTGCAAGCGACCCACTCCGAGCTTCTGCTACAAATGATCAACTTCAGATTTCTACCACGAGCGGTCCGTGCCGGATTCCCACTGTAAGCCTTCACCCGAGCTTCCATTGTGGACGAATTCCTTCCGAATTTCTATTGCAGACAGGCCTCGATCGAGATTCCTCGACGAATGATCCCCATCCGGGCTTCTACGGAGATCGAACTCCGACCGAACTTCTATAGCGGACAAATTCCGGGC
The DNA here is from genome assembly GCF_000442705.2 of Elaeis guineensis. NCBI lineage: Eukaryota > Viridiplantae > Streptophyta > Magnoliopsida > Arecales > Arecaceae > Elaeis > Elaeis guineensis. The sequence goes on from NC_025993.2 coordinate 140,613,798, forward strand.
TCACAAAATCCAGCAGCTGGACCCCTCCAGCGGATGAACCTCTCCAGCGCCATCCGACATCCGCCGCCGGTCGACCCTCTGCCGAATTCTGCATGAAACCAGACTGCGTCTGCGGAAAGCCTCTGACCGAGCTCCTACGGCAAGTGGCCCTCGCCTGCAGCCTCAACGTCCAAGGCACCCAATGGTAGAAGACTCGCCAGCAACATCCGAGCTTCTCTCAGATGGATAGCTACCTCTCTCTGCCAGGCACCTCAACCGAGCTTCGGCCGACAAGCCTGGACCCCCTGGCAGGCCACAGTAACGGCCACGACTCTGCTCCACTTCCTGCGACGGATACCGCGCGGCTCCATCACTCCCTGACAGGCCACAGTAATGGCCACGACTCTGCTCCACTTCCTGCGACGGATACCGCGCGGCTCCTCCACTCTCTGGCAAGTCGTGACAACGGACGCTACTCCACTCTCTGCAATAGACTCTACGTGGCAGGCCACAGTGATGGCCACGATTCCACTCCACTACTCTTCGTAACAAACTCTTCCTGGCCCCGAACGGCCCGCTGCCAAATGGTTACAAATGTTGCTATCAGTCTATTGCACCCTCTGCCTATAAAAAGGGGACCCCAGATACGTTATTCTCTAAGCTCTAATTTCTATCTCAAAACTCTGCTAAAATTTCCGTTCGAGCACTCCTTCTTGTTGAGGCAGAGAACTGACTTAAGCGTCGGAGGGTCTTGCTGGAGCACCCCCAACTCCGATTTAGACTTTCCTTGCAGGTCTCGACGGTGACCGCGGCTCCCTCGACTCCAGCTTCTCCGACGCCGGCGGATTTTTGCATCAACAGGATTGGCGCTAGAGGAAGGGCCTGTGTCTTCGCAGTACCCTTGTTCTTAAAGGAGCGCTCAATGGGACCGCCTCCGGTCATCCTCTCCGACATCTTCTTCTCCTTCCTCTACCAGATCTTCGCTTGATGCCTCCCCGCAAAGTATCCACCTGACGATCCACGGCCTCAGCGGCCAGATCTCAGGCTTCGGCCTCACCTCCAGTTTTCCAGGCTCCTCCTCCTCCTCCGGCAACGACGGTTGGCGCGGAGCAATTTGACTTGCTGGTTCAGTAGGTCAGAGGCCACACTGAAGTGGTACAGGCCATGCAGCAGCAGCAACAGCCGCAAGCGTCGGTACGACTGGAGAGAATGTCATCGGAACTCCAAAATCCGACAGTAGGATGGGCCACTTGGGCCAGTCGCCCCGTCTTTCCCGGAAAGACGAATCCGAGGGTGGAGAGCCCTCAGTCAGATCACGATTCTACTCCTGGAAGATCTCTACCTCCATTCTGCCAGAAAACCTCGAGACCCGTAGTCGAGAGGATTTCCTGGATCGAAGGCTCCAGGAGATGAACCGTCGGATCGAAGAACTCCACCACGCTCCTCCCGCTTATGGTGAGGACATTTGTACTGACCCTCCCTTCTCTCAAATGATCATGCAGGAACCGATCCCGCCAAACTTCAAGCTCCCTCAATTTGAAAGCTACGACGGGACTTCGGACCCAGTTGACCACCTGGAGGCCTTCCGGACAATGATGCTACTTCATGGCGCACCGGACGCCATCCTGTGTCGAGCTTTTCCATCCACCTTGAAGGGAGCGATGAGAAACTAGTACTCGACACTGAAGTCGGATACCATCTTTTCTTCGATCAGATGAGCCACCAGTTTGTGGCTCATTTTGTTAGCGGCCGGCGTCCCCGGAGGGGTTCGGAGTCCCTCATCAACATCAAGTAGAGGAGGGGGAGTCCATTCGGGCTTACGTCAACCGTTTCAATGTCGCCGTGTTGGAAGTCCGAAACTTGGACCAATCGGTCGCGATGGCCGCTTTGAAAGGCGGCCTTCAAAAGAACAACCTTCTATTCTCCCTGGAGAAGAAATATCCCAGGATTTTGCTGATTTGCTGGCTCGGCCGAAGGGTACGCCCGAGCAGAAGAAGCCTTCAAGATGAAGGATAAGGAGACCGCGAGAGAGCGGCAGCGGGAGACCCAGTAAGCCCGCAATCAAAAAAGGCCGAGAGAAGCTCGACCGCATTCTCGAACTCCTCCCAGGCACAGGCGCGCCCAGACTCCTCCCCGAACGTGCAGGCAGAGAAGCCCGGAGCACCGGGTTCGGCGGGGCTCTCCCCAGGAAGATTCCGCAGCTATGCCCCCCTCAACGCATCAAAAATTCAGGTGCTAATGGAAGTCAGAGAGCAGCTCCCAAGGCCAGAAAGGATGCGCACACACCCCGGGAAGCGCAATCCTAACAAGTTCTGCCTCTACCATCGTGACCACGGCCACGACACAGAGGAATGCATTCAACTCCGAGACGAGATCGAGGAGCTCATCAGACGAGGTCGGCTCGACAGGTTCATTCGACGCCGGCCTGAGGGTAGAGAGGATCGGCCAAGGGCCCTGCCGCAACCTGAGCCACCGAGGAGGAAGAGCAGCCCGGAGATCGACCACCAATTGGGATAATCAACTCCATCTCCGGAGGACCTTGACGGGGAGCAGACCTTCTACAGCCCTGAGATTTGAAAAACCTGTAAATGTATTGCGAATGACTTTGCTTTAAATCAAGATTCCTTTCAGATTTGCACATCTTCCCCTTTTGGCATGGACTTGTAATGACAGGGGATAACCCCTTCAGACAACGAAAACAACACCTAATATGGGTGAAATCGAAGGCCCGATTATTTTTAGACCGGATGGGGGAGAGGCCCTACAGCGCCCATACGCGCCCCCACAGCCATGTTAGGGACAGGAGGAGAACCTCACCCTAACATGAGCAAGGTCGAAGGCCCGATTATTTTTAGACCGGATGGGGGGAGGGCCCTACAGCGCCCATATGCGCCCCCACAGCCTGTTAGGGACAGGAGGAGAACCTCGCCCTAACATGAGCAAAATCGAAGGCCCGATTATTTTGAGATCGGATGGGGGGATTGGCCCTACAACCCATATGCGCCCCCACAGCCCTGTTAGGGACAGAGGAGAACCTCGCCCTAACATGAGCAAGGTCGAAGGCCAGTTATTTTTAGACCGGATGGGGGAAGAGGCCCTACAGCGCCCATATGCGCCCCCACAGCCCTGTTAGGGACAGGAGGAGAACCTCGTCCTAACAAGAGAAGGTCGAAGGCCCGATTATTTTTAGACTGGATGGGGGAGAGGCCCTACAGCGCCCATATGCGCCCCCACAGCCTGTTAGGGACAGGAGGAGAACCTCGCCCTAACATGAGCAAAATCGAAGGCCCGATTATTCTGAGATCGGATGGGGAGAGAGGCCTGCAATGCCCATATGTGCCCCCACAGCCCTATTAGGAGCGGGGAAGAACCTCTCCTAATCTGAGCTGAGATCGATTGCATCAGAAGTAGGGGAAGAACATCGTCCTAGCGCCAACTAAGGTCCGATCATTCAAGACCAGATAAGAAAAGGGGAACTTCTCAGTGGCCCCTTCGCGCTCCCGCGACCCCACTAAGAGCAGAGGAAAAACCCTCACTCGAAAAAAGAAAAAGAAAAAAGGGAAGGGGGTTAAAAAGGAAAGCGACGAACTACGTCAGCGACGAATGAAAATAAATTACATCAAAGATACAGGAAACTTCGTCTCAGCGAGGATTGGGGTTCTTATCAAAATCTCCGATCTCCAAGAGAGCTCTTAACACAGGCCAAGGATAAGACGGCTACCTCAGGCGACGAGAAGCTCAGACCTCCGAGCTCAACTCTGAAAGGAGGCGTCAAACCCGAGTGGCCCCGGACAAATCTGCAGCCATGAACAAAAGGACGGGTCAACGCGACGACAATCGGGTACCTCCGAACGACATCGATATCGAGCAAGGCAAAAGCCGAAAGGAGCTCGACAAACAACAATTCAACATGTGAGTAAAAGAGGTAACGAAAAAATTTCCTTCTCATGTCATTAATTAAGTATACATTACAGAGCCCTTGAGGCTGAGAAGAAAGATGACAAGAAAAGCAACGACCGACGACCGACCAGAGACATCGACATCGAAAAAAAAATAAACACAAAAAAAACAAACAAACGGCAAAAGAAGACACATAGAAGGACGAAAGGCAAAAAGAGCCCTAAGGGGGTCCGGCTTCCTCCGACTTTGAACTTTCGGCTTCGACCCTCATCAGGGAGTACCTTAAGCTCTCGACTTCTTCCAATTCTTTCTCCCTCATTAGCATCTCCACGTACCTCCGATGAAGCCGCTGGCTTTCATTCTCCATCTCTCGGTGCCTCTTTCTCAGGACCTCGGATTCTGCCTCCGCGTCCTTGACTGCCTGCTGCTCGTATACCAGCTGGATCTTCAATTGCTGCAGCTCGCCTTCCCTCCCCAAGGGCGATAGATAGCTCTTCTACGATTTCTCTCAGGATTGGAGTTTGTCGGGATCCCGAACAGGAGCAAACTGAGCTCCTTCAGCTAGCTGCCTTTGAAGGCGGGCAACCTCGTCGGTCGCCATCCTGAGCTTCCCCCTGTAATCGTCCACCTGCTTGCACCAGCCGGCCCGGTATGCATTATAGTTCGCCTCGACGTCCTGAAGCTGTTACTGGAGGTCGGAGAACTTCTTCGACCATTCTTGGTCGCAGTCGGCCTGAGTCGAAAGCTAGGATGAGCTCCCTTCCAACTGGCTGATCTTCTCCTGTGCAGCTGACAGCTCCACTCTGAGAGAGCTGATTTTGGAAGCTTGAGCCAAGATCGGTCGCTGGCACGCTTCTTGTGTTCCTCTAGCTCCTTCTCGAAGTTCGCTTCCTCCGACTGTACTCCATGATCCCCTTCACGTGGAGGTTCCGGAAGTAGGTGGCCTCCGCAGTGGCCTCAGAGTGGCTCTCCCTCAACCCCGAAGTTCATTCTCCATCTCCTTCGATCTTTTTGTTAAATGATGAACTTTCTTCCTCAGATGTTGGATCGTGGACTTCAGCGAAACTCCCTATGGCAAGGGAAGCGCTTTGGCAGGACACTGCCATCGGGAGATAAAAGCGTCAAGGTGCATCTCATTGTAGAAAGAAAAGGAAAAGAGTGGAGAAGCCCTCCATAAGGAGAAACCCAATTTTATTGATTGAGTGTTTCTTAAAGACAAAAGGAAAAAGAAAAATTGCAATAAAAGAAAAATACAAAGTCAGAGGTCTAGACCTCTGAAATAGGAGTTGGGGAGCTCGGTGTTCTTGGAAGGGGAGCTGCGGTGGCAGCGGTAGTGGGAGAGGGCCCGGCTTCATCTTCAGACGCCTCATCCAAGAAGTTGAGGTCGAGCTCGAAAAATTTCTTGACCACCTTCTCTTGATAGAACTCGAACCCTTTGATGAATGCTTCTTGGCCGAACTTGACGTTCAGGTCTCTCATCTCCGCAGAGGCCTTGAACTCCTCCACCGCTAGGACCCTGGCCTCCGAGATCAGAACCGAAATCTGCTCCAGTCAAATTTGCGACCTTGGCCTCCACCTTCCTCACCATCTCCTCCGAGGCCTGCTTTTCTTTCTCAAGGGCCTCCTGGAGGTTGGCTACCTCGGCAGCCTTTTCTTTGAGGTGGACGTTTCGGCCCGACGACCTCCTCCGCCTGGATGGCATCCCTCCTCACCCGGTTCGTCGCCTCGATGTTGGCAAGGAGCTGGTGTCCGATCTGCAAGGGCGGCTAGGAGGTCAGAACGAAAGTTGAGAAGCTAATTAAGTAGAGGTGCGAGGGGAAGGAGGAAAGTGAATCTGTTTATCTCGAGGTAGGACCCTAGAGAGTCCCAAACCCGCTACTCGGGGTCGGCGCGAATGATCCTCTGGATGACTTCTGACAGGATGCAGCTGTCGATCAGTCGCTTTATCAAGTCCCTGTCATTAAAGGATTCTCCCCGGCTCTTCTTCGAAATCGTGGGACTCTTCGACGGTGGCTCAGCGGCTACTCGCCCTGCGGGCCACCATCTTCCTTCTCCTCCCCCTCTCAACCCCTGGACCTCCTCGAAGCGGGCTCCCGAAGTGAGAACCTCAGCGGGAGAACTCCTTGAAGAGGCTCGGAGAGCCGGAGGTTCGACGTCTGAAGGAACGTCGACCGCGAGAGCCGCCTGGGCAGGCATGGCCGAGCTCATTTCCTCCGTTCTGACCTTCTTTGCTGACCCGGAGGCCGCAGCGCCTTTCCTTTTGTGGACCCTGAGGCCCTGGCAAGCATCCGTGCTGCTTCGGCGTCCATTCCTGAAAAAAAAAAAAAAGAAGGGGATCAGCAACAGGATGAAAAAGGAAGAGGTGACGCACAAAAAAAAAAAAAGAGAAAAAGAGAAAAGGAAGAAGAAAAGGAGAAAAGAAGAAGAAGGGAAAGATAGAATACTCGCAGGATCCAAGGGACTCAAGCCGATGTTGAACAGAAACTGCTCCTTCAGAAGGTTGGAAGGGAAGGGAAGGGATGGAGTCGGATAACTAAGAAGCTTCCGGGTGGCCTGAAGGTCGTCCTCCCCCAGGCTAGGAGCCCAACAGACAGAGTCCCTCAAGAAGCCCCAAGGGGCATTGGACGTAGAGGTATTTTTCCTTCCAGTTATGGATAGAAGAGGGAGCACCTTTCAGCAACCCCTTCTTACCGAACTGGGGGAAAAGTACCACCAGTCCTTCACCGAGGGGTGGCGCTTGAAGGTGTAAAAATGCCTAAACAAAGAAAGAGATGGCTGAACTTCGACTACGTGGCAAAGGGAGAGGAACCCTATCAAAAACCTAAAGAAATTCGGCGCGACTGAAGCTAAAGAAATGTCTAGAAAATAGAAAAGAGCAACAACGAAGAGCGAAAGTGGAAGCCAGAGGCCAGCACGGAAGGCCTCCTGGTACAGACAGAAACGACCAAGGGGGGGGGTGCTAGCCCGGTCGGCGGGACCAGGAAGCTCCAAATCATACTCTGGAGGAACTCCATACTGAACCTTCATTAGTAAAAGTTCATCTGGAGTCAGAGAATAGGGAATGGTGCCCGGCGCAAAAATCAAGCGAGCCCCAGCCCTAGATTGGGTTCGTCTACAGTATGAGGTTCTGGGGGACTGAGGGACGAAACTCCTGGAACCGCTAGAGTGGAGGTGCCAGAAGACATTTCAAGCAAGGACCCAAAAATCCCGAAAGAAAAATCAGGCGAAAAAAGAGCCGAAAAGGCTCATGGGAACCTAACAAGAGGATGCGACAGAAGAAAATGGGGGAGAAGGGGCACCTAGATGGCAAGAGAAGGAACGAAAGTTCGAGACTAACCTAAGTCGCTCTGAAGGACGCAGAGGCGCAAGGATAGGGATGACTCGAAGAACACCTAGGGCCAAAGCGGACGCCAAGGAAGGTCAGAGCTCTCGAAGAAGGCGCCGCCAACAGGACTCTCAGACGGAATGAGAACTCCTGGAGGTGGAGAGGCGGGTTTAAATAGACCCTGAGATCTGACGCTATAATGATCGCGGATCTCCCCTAGGCCGACCCATGCTCGCCACGTTCCCACTCGCCACAGCAGGCGGCTCAAAACGGCGACGGACGGCTGACAAAGCCATTACTGCCACTGGGACAACGCTCCAGCGAGAATTTCGAAAGGTCTCTTCGGATCGCCTCGATTTGAAAAGACTCCAGCACGCGCGCATTAAATGCCAGGATTTTCGAGGACGGTCGTGCGCGGGCTTCAAGGGAGCAACTTCGGCTGTGAAAATTTTTGTACTTCCTTCATTCAAAATCGAACTCGAAGTAGGGGGACTGGTGTTGGGTATAAAATACCCCCAGCCGAAGTTCGGGCCAGGAGTGACCCTCCAGGGATTCTACCGACGTCCGACCTTCGACGACATCTTTTCGAACCTCTCCGACGGTCGAGCCTCCACAACATTCCCAAGTTCTGCCGACGGATAAACCCCTACCAGTGTCAACCGGATTCTCCGCGACGGACGGACTCCATCCAAGTTTCTACGGTGGTTGACCACCTTCTAGACTTCGTCCGGACTCCTACGGGAGCCGGACCTCTTCCCCGAACTCCAACTGCAGGTAGACTTCGTCCGGGCTCCTACGGGAGCCGGACCTCTTCCGAACTCCAACTGCAGGTAGCTTCGTCCGACTCCTACGGGAGCCGACCTCCCTTCTTCGAACTCCAACTGCAGGTAGACTTCGTCCGGACTCCTACGGGAGCCGGACTCTTCTCTGAACTCAACTGCAGGTAGACTTCGTCCGGCTCCTACGGGAGCCGGACTCTTTCCTGAACTCCTGTTGCAGGTAGACCTCACCCGAACTCCTACAAGGGCGGACTCCGAGCTTCTACTGCAAGCGACCCACTCCGAGCTTCTGCTACAAACGATCTACTTCAATTTCTACCACGAGCGGTCCGTGCCGGATTCCCACTGTAAGCCTTCACCCGAGCTTCCATTATGGACGAATTCCTTCCGGATTTCTATTGCAGACAGGCCTCGACCGAGATTCCTTGACAAATGATCCCCATCCGGCTTCTACGGAGATCGAACTCCGATCGAACTTCTAGCGGACAATTTCGGGCTCGGAATCCAGCAGCTGGACCCCTCCAGCATGAACCTCTCCAGCGCCATCCGACATCCGCCGCGGTCGACCCTTTGTCGAATTCTGTGTGAAATCGGACTGCATCTGCGGAAAGCCTCTGACCGAGCTCTACGGCAAGTGGCCCTCGCCTGCAGCCTTAACGCCCAAGGCACCAACGGTAGAAGGTTCGCCAGCAACATCCGAGCTCCTCTCAGATGGATAGCTACCTCTCTCCGCAGGCACCTCAACCGAGCTTCGGCCGACAGGCCTGGACCCCTGGCAGGCCACAGTAACGGCCATGACTCTGCTCCACTTCCTGCGACGGATACTGTGCGGCTCCATCACTCCCTGGCAGGCCACAGTAATGGCCACGACTCTGCTCCACTTCCTGCGATGGATACCGCGTGGCTCCATCACTCCCTGGCAGGCCACAGTAATGGCCACGACTCTGCTCCACCTGCGACGGATACCGTGCGGCTCCTCCACTCTCTGGCAAGTCGCGACAACGGACGTCGCTCCACTCCCCGCAACAGACTCTACGTGGCAGGCCACGGATGGCCACGATTCCACTCCACTACTCTTCGTAACAAATCCTCCTGGCCCCGAACGGCCCGCTGCCAGACGATTACAAACGTTGCTATCAGTCTATTGCACCCTCCGCCTATAAAAATGGGACCCAGATACGTTATTCTCTAAGCTCTAATTTCTATCTCAAAACTCTGCTAAAATTTTCCATTCGAGCACTCCATTCTTGTTGAGGCAGAGAACTAACTTGAGCGTCGGAGGGTCTTGCCGGAGCACCCCCAACTCCGGTTTAGACTTCCCTTGCAGGTCCCGGCGGTGACTGCGGCTCCCTCGACTCCAGCTTCTCCGACGCTGGTGAATTTTTGCATCAACAGTTATCAAAAGGCAACCTTAATTGTAGAAATTAACTTTAATTATAATGACATTATGCCTGTTGCCTTGTCTAATATTTGATGGTTGATTTTAGGAATGTGCAATTTCTTAGGAAAAGATAATGGGCTCTATAGTTGACAACTACGTACTTATGACTTCGCATAGCTTTGGTTTCTTTGTCAAAAAGCAGGGGAGACTTGTGCGGGAAAACGGTGTACCGAGATGGCTGTTCCAAAAGAGAGGGTGGCATCTTGAAGTCTACTTTGATGTGTGTAGATCCTGCGACATTCTTACGAGATACCTCTGCTCTTGCTGTCATTATGTCTCACTGCTTCAATTTGCCTATTTATATCAAGTCTTATTTTCATGAGTGCTATTGGCAGAAACTGCATTAAAGATGATGCATATGGTTCCATCAGGACAGAGGCTTTACCTTCAATCGATCTTGTACTCTTTGTACTAAAAAAAAAATCCATCGTATATTCTCAAATGTTGAAAGCATGGAAATACGATGATCAACCAGGTGCGGCATTCTCAGATTTCGGGTTCTGTAGCTAAGAAGTGGGGTGTTTAGTTCTAAATGCCTTGGGAGGGCCTGTCCGCAGATTTGGCACTTCGTTGCATGATGTGCCGGACTTGGTACACTACATTACCTATACATTTCCCAGTCCCAGGTGATAAGCTATAGGGTCTTTATCCTAGATATGTTAGTACCTTTTGCTTGGCAGTTGGTTGTATTGTGGTGGGATTTTTTATCTTGTAATCTATCCTCATATTAATGAAGCCGGTACCTCCTATTTCTACCAGAAAAAAAGTTTC